>NW_003852404.1:8714659-8766966 GCF_000181295.1 Otolemur garnettii
CGGGCTGGGGATTCGAACCCGCCACCTTAGGTGTATGTGGCTGGCGCCTTAGCCGCTTGAGCCACAGGCGCCGAGCCTGTATATAGGTGTTTAAAGAAAAACTGTTAACCAGTGATAGAGGCACCTACCTGTTATTACTTGGGGAGACCCAGGGCAGCCATGAAAGAAACTCCTCATGCTAAAATCTTGAGTTAGAGATCCACCTAGAAAAAACCCACAGAGATACAGCTTTATGAGCAAGCTGTGAGCATTTCAATTTGAGGTACACCTGGGGGAAGCATGTATTTTCTTTGTTTATTTTTTTGGAGGAGAAGGGTGCAAGGGTAGGAGTTGGGGTAAGTATACGTACGGGAAAAATGAAACCAAAAGAAGTCAAAATTCTATACAAAACTTCAGGTAGCAGAAGGATAACAATCTGGCAGCTAATATTTATCAAACCTGTCTATAGTTTTATCTGTCTTAAGACAAAATACTCTAGAGAACACAAGAGGAAGCATGCCTAGGTCCTTTTATGAGAAATGCATAACCTGGGTACCAAAACCACAAAAGGGCAAGTTAGGACAGGACAATCAGATAGGCCAGTTTGACCCACCAGCCCAGAAGCAAACACCCTAAACAAAATATCAGCCAAACGGAATGCAACGAGGTTCTTAAAAAAGATAATAGATCGCCATCCAGTTGCGTTTATCCCAAGAATGCAAGGTTGGTTCAACATTAGAAAGTCAGATCACGTCAGATCCCAGAAGCAAGGGTCAGCCATCATAGCGTCACCTGGTGGGATACCCACAGCAGTGAACCGAGGCAACTCCAGCTTGGTGCACCAGTGAGCACGATTCTGACCAACATGTTGAGCAAAAGAGCAAACTCGAGGAGAATGAATACACACGGTGGGATTCCATTTTAAATGAAGTCCCAAACCAGGCAGAACCAAACAACAGGTTGCTCTGTTTTGTAATATTAGGAAGAAAAACAAAGGTGATACACTAAAATTCAGGAAAATAGTGACCTAGTGGCGGAATGATGAATAGTATTGGGGGAGGGAATAGTGAGGGCTGCATGGGTGTTTACTTATCATATTACTCTTTAAAATTCACACACATCTTATAGATACTCTTTTGATTGGCAGAAATATTTTGTAATTAGAATTCCCAAAGGTCCATATTTTTATTACTCTTGGCATAAAATCCAAACTCCTTTGCCATGATCTTCACACCCCCCCACCCCCAGACCAGACTGGGCTCTTTTTTCCCGCTCAGCACTTATTCTGGCTCCCCAACGCTGAGTGGCCTGTGCCAGGCACTACTAGCCACAGGGCCTTTGCACTTGCTGTTATCTCCTGCTTGAAAACACTCTTTCCCCATCTCTTTTGTTTGCTTACTTCTTCCCTACCTCCCTCTCTCAGCTCAAATGCTACCTCCTCAGTCAGGAGGACTACCTTCTGTAAAATGCCCTCTCCCTCACACAGAGGTTGGGGGAGGCCTTATGGAAACTTCAGTCCTTAAGTGTGGCCTGCTGACTGAATCCAAACTGCACATGGAAAAAACCCTTTTATTAAAAGGGGAGCAGCAGGGAAAGATGAAGCTTTTCTTCTCTCCTTTGTTGCTGAAACAAGAATGATCTTGGTATCGAAGGTTGCACGTTCCCCACCCCTGGTGGGCTCCCTGTCTCCGCCACTGGAGGGTCAACTCTCTGAAAGAAGGTTCTTGTCTCCCTCTGTCATTTTTGTATACTCAACCCTCCAGGAAATTTAACAGGTACTTAATAAATATTTATAAAATGAACAAATGACTATCTGGGCAAGCTTATAACTTTAACCAGTATCTCGTATCAATGATGGGAAATTCCCAGTCTGAGGTTGGCACTGCAGAGGAGGATTAGTAAGAGCTAACTTTAACTGGGCAACACAAATCTTGTATCCGCATGCAAACAATTGCCTGGCAACATGGGAAAGGTGTCTAGAATAAATGTGATTTCCACTGTGACCCGAGAAGGTGGGGTCTGAGGTTTCAAGGAGTTTCCTGACCTTCCCAGGGAGAAGTCAGCAGGCGGGCAGGAGAGCCCTGAGCCTCACTCTTCATCCTGGGCAGGGCTCCTCTTTTTTTTTTTTTTTTTTTTATTTCAACTTTATTACTTTGAAGGTTTTTTTTTAATTTTTTTTTTTATTACTTCTTCCTCCTGTAGTGTTTTCTTGCCCCCCATGGAGCTGGAATCACAAGGTCCGGCTGTCTCGTTGTCCTGTTGTTGTTGTAGAGACGGGGTCTCACTCTGGCTCATCTGGCTCAGGGGGGTCTTGGCTGGTCTCAAACCTCTGAGCACAGGTGATCCACCCGCCTCGGCCTCCCATAGCGCTGGGACTACAGGCGTGCACCACCACGCCCGCCCGGCCAGCAGGACTCCTCTTACTCATGGTCACATCCACGGCCAACCCGAGCCAGCAGGGAGGGGCTGTGCCCAGGGGGCCTTGGTGCCAGCTCCACCTGGCTGAGACCCGAGTGGGGTCATCACTCCTAGTTCACACCTGGCTTGAGTGTCCATGAAATTGAACGCAAAGACAATGAGTGAAATAAAACCCAACAACTGAAAACGGAGCTGCTTTGGCTGAAATGGGGCAAAGGGCCCAAGCAAGGATGGCTGAGGCTTCCCTGGCTTCCTCCCACAGAACCACAAAAACCCCACCAGGACACAGTTTAGAAACCTGCAATCTCACCTAGACCCCCAGGCAGCCACTGAGCTCTGTGCTGCAGCCCTGGCAGGTGCCCAGCCTGGTCAGCTTCAGTGGAAGGAGGTGTTGCCAGTCAGAGGTGTCTGGCAGCGTGACCAGCCCCAGTGACAAAAGGGCTCCTTGACCATTCTCCCTCCACCGACCTCGTCCCGTCAAGCTGCATAATTGGGAAAGGATCCCTGGCTACTTTCACAGGGAACGAGGCTGGGCTACATCCACATCACAAAGGAAGAATTCAGTGGGGCTCTCTCGGCCAAGTTTCAGCCACAATCACTTTTGTCACCGAGTCCCAGTCCCAAGCAGCGGGGGTGGGGGTGTGGAGGGTGTGGGGGGTGGGGGTGGGGGTGGGATGAAAGGCTCTGAACCACAGATAGCTACTGCTGCCCCTGTCCCGCCTGGGAGGGAGTTTCGGGACACCTCCCCATGGACCAAGGTCAAAGGGTGTCAGGTTCCTGTTTCAACTCAGCGCCAGGGATCTTCTAGATGTGCACTTGGGAAAAACAAAAAGCAACGTGCAAAGGAGACATAAGACGGAGGCGGGGGACAGAGGGCCGCTAGCCGGAGAGAGCTGACCAGACGAAGAAAGGATGTGAAGAATCTGCGAGGCAGAGTTATCACAGGAACAGTCGCAGCAACAGCTGTCCCAGCAGCAGTGACACTCAGCACGAATCAGGCACCTTTCTAAGCTCACCCAATCCTAGATAGGACAGAAGGTAGGGACCCGCCCAAATAGAACCATCCCGCCCAGGAAGGTATGAGTAAACTAATCCCTACACCCTCCTTCCCCACTCTCATAATCCCACCCTGCTTACTTCTTTTTTGAACTCAACCTCCTGGCACCCGAGTGAATAAAGGCCACGTAGCCAGCACAGAACCTGGACTCACTTCCTTTCTGAAAGTCCAGGACTCCAGAACCTGGACTTTCCTTCCTTCCAGAATAACCTCTCCTTTTCCATCCTTGACCTCTCCGTTCTCACGCCGCTCACCCTTCAAGGAATGACCAGCTTTACCATCTTTGGGTTTCAGACAGGGTAAGCTGCAGGCCCCAGGTCACAGGGCTGGTAAGCCACAGGGTCGGGACTCCCGAGTCTACCTGTGCCTTGCACGGGGCGGGCTCCCTCAGGCTGAGTCCCTGGGGGCCCCTCCCTGGGCAAGGCCTCCACATTCTGCACAACGGTTTCATCACCAAAGCCTGAGGGGTGACAGGAGAATGTTCCTTTTAAAAATGACCATTTTGAAAGTTTTGATTTAAACGATCCCTGGGCGCCACTGTGTGCCAGGGGGTTTGGGGGATACACAGATGTGTGAGGCAGGGAGACGGGAGATTCTTCCCCATGGAAGGGAATTTAGGATCAGAGAAAGAGCAGACATACGTTCCATCTGGACACCGGGCCAGGCCCTCTGTGGAGCTTTCTCCATGAGTAATCCTTTAAGAGTCATTAGGTCTATTTTACAGATAAAGACACTTATCTATAGAGAGGTTCAGAGAGGTAAAATAATTTATCCAAGGTCACACAGCTAGTGGAAGGCAGGGGCAAGGTCAGCATGACTCTAAGAGCTAAGCATTGAAACATCCAGTCTGCTCCTGAATGGGGCAGGTATAAAGAGCCCGTGAAAAGAATCTGAGCATTGTGGGGAGAAGAAAGAGTCGGTGGAGGTTGGCAGGGCCTTGAGGTGGCTGTAAACTTCCCATGGATGAAGCCACGGGGTAGGAGAAGATTAGGGGGTCCGGGGGATGGTTCCACCTGAGGAATCCCACAGAGCCGGGAAAGTGGGCCTCTTCTAGAACCTACCGCGGCTTACACAGAAAAGAGGCAGCTTCCCTCCCCCTACTCCAAACACAGGATGTTGGTGAATTTTGTAAGATCTGACCCCACTGGGACTCCTTGCTAATCTAAGTGTTGGTGAAATTAAGGAAGACAAGGTGATCCTGCAGACTCCAGGGGCCGTAAAGGGAAGGGGCAACTTGATGAACCGCATGTCTCTTTACCAGGAGCTGAGACATAGTATCTTTCTCAAAGCAGGTGACTGGCACGCAGCCTTCTTTAGAAGGCTGGCACCGGGAACCGGTCACATCCGATATTTCTCAGGAAATGTGACATCTCCATGCCTTCCTCTGCCAGGACAGCGCTGAGGGATGTGCAGCAGCAGCCAGAATCCTGTCACCATCAGCCCGTCGTGGGTCTGACACCGTGAACCTTCTCCAGGCTCTGGCCATCGGTGTCTGTGGGGATGAACGGCCAGCGCCCCACTCCCAGAGCACATGCGCTGACCACCTGCTGGCTCCCGGCCCCTGGCACGCAGTCAGGGCACACACGCTAGGTGCTTTACATGACCTAGCTCATTTATTCCACCCCACCCATCATCATGTAAGGGAGGGACTATTAGATTTGTAGATTTTATCCAGAAATACACCGAGGCACAGGGAAGCTGAGAGGCTCAGCTTGGCAAGTGGTGGCCTTGTCCACAAAGCCTCCTTGTTCAAATTGTCCTCTCCCTGGGGCAGCAGAAAGCCAGCCCTTCAGCCAACCTTGAGTAACCAAACCCAAGTAGGGCAGAACTCCCGTCACTAAGAGCTGGACAGCTGGCCTCTGAGGCTCAGCCCTGGGGTCTGGGGAGGCGGGAGGAGAGGCCAGAGCCTGACCCAGTCGCTGCTTCTGGTCTGTGTTCCTGGCTGCCCACCAGTCTCCTGTGGACCTTGCTGCCATCTGGACATGGCAAAAGTTTATTTTATTTTAAAGAGATGGATGAGAGTGGGGGAAGAGAGGAGAAAGAGAGAGAAAGTAGAGAGAGGGGAAGATGAGGGGATGAAAGGAGCAAGAGAATGGCGTGGCCTCCCAAAGGAAGAAAGGAAGGATGCCAGCCACAGCAGGCAGTGCTGGACGCTGATCAGATTCATCTGGTTCCCTCTCTCCAAGGGGCATTTTAGGGCAAGAAAGAGGAGGAGGACAGAGATGAGAACTTCTAAAATCAGGGACTGAGAGGTCATTGGCGAGCGTCCACACCACCCACCATGCTGTGGGATCACGAGTGTGGGGGGCTTCCGACCAGAGGCCGGGTGTGTATCTCAGCTCTGCTACTTCATAGTGATCTAGACAAGATAATTCTCACCTCTGTCGGGCTTGGTTCTCTCATCTGAAAAAGGGGAATTAGTCTGGGATCTGGCCTCACTGGGTTTTCCAAGTTATGAGCTTGGAGTTTTGAGTTAAGAGTATTCGATAAAGTATTTACAGAATTAACTGAGCACCTACCACAGACTGAGGTCTTTTCTAAGTGCTGGGGATAGAGAAACCATCAAAAGAGACAGAGGCCTTGTCCCCACGAAGCTCACAGACAACCCGCCTGTCAGAGTAAATTCTGTGGAATGGCAGAAAGTGTAACCAAGAAGGATGTGACCAGGTTGGGGGTGGTGATCTCAATGCGGCAGCCAGGTGCCCATCAACCCAGGAATGCACTAACAGGCTGTGGTATGTGTATGCCATGGAATACTATTCAGCCATGAAAAAGATGGAGACTTTACATCTTTGGTATTAACCTGGATGGAGTTGGAAAACATTCCACTTAAAGGATCATAAGGATAGAAAAGCAAGTATCCAATGGACTCAATATTAATATGAAACCAGAAGATGAACTCGAGTGGGGAAGGGGAGGGAGAGGACAGAAGGGAGGGGGATTGGTGTCCTCTCCCCAAACAGGGACACTGCAAGTGCACATGGCACACCTCCTGGGTGAGGGTTACAACTACAACTTGGACTTGGCCTAACACACACAAACGATGTAACCTGATTGTCTATACCCTCATATTAATCTGGAAAAAAACCCCAAAACAACATGGCGGTCAGGCACACAGGGACCAAGAAAGTGATATTGGAGCAAAGCTTTGGAGGATGTGAGGCAGGGAATCATGGTACCTGAGGAAGAACATTCCAGAAGGAGCCACAGGACAAAGCCCCTGAGGCAGGAGCCTGCTTGGCAGTTTTGAGGGACCATAAAACTGAAAGATCAGTGAGTTAATCCACGGGGTCCTTAACCTGGTGCCTGGCAGAGCATGCTAATTATCAAAATCAGACCTGCCGGGACAGGTGAGCACCCACCTGTCTTTACAGAGGCCCAGGAAGGCCCAGGGACTAAGGCAAGGCCAGTCGTGTTAGGGGCAGAGAGACACCTGAGTCCAGCTCAGGGGTCTCTGCCATGCACTGCCCTGTGCTCCCCAGAACTGGGAAACAGTCTTGAGGTAGGCTGAGTCCCGGTCCCCAAAGCTCTCCAGGTCCTCATCCCTGGAACCTGTGACTGGTACCTTCTAAGGCAAAGTGCCCTTACTGATGTGATTAAGTTAAGGATCTTGAGATGGGAGAGATTACCCTGGATTATCCAGCTGGGTCCAATTTAATGACAAGTATCCTTATAAGAAGGAAGAAAAAAGATTACACGAGGGAGAGAATGTGCTCTGCTCACGGAAGCGAGAGGTTGGAGGGATGTGAGGAAGCTGTCACCAGCCAGGTGACACAAGTGCCTCCTGGAGGCCACAAAAGCCAGAAGGACCCGGCCCTGCCGACCGCCTGACGTCAGCCCAGAACACTGAGTTTGGACTTCCGACCTTCAGAGCTGCAAGAGAACAGTGTTGTTTTCAGCCACTCAGTTTGGGGTCACTTATCTGAGCAGGCCTAGCCAATTCCGACAGGCAGCACCCCTGTTCCCAGCTGCACGTGGCACCTGCCAGCACAGACCGCTTACTTACCCCGTGGCTGGTTTGAGTGGGCCTGGCTCCTGAATCCCTGGGTGAATTTTGTGCCCATTCCTCTTGGGGCCAGGCTGGAGGGCGGCTTGGCAACCTGGACTTCCTCTGCCAGGTTTGCATTTTAACCCAGGATTCTGAGAATGAGCCAAGTCTACGCTTGTTCTAACTTTGCAGGCACAGAAAACTGTGACCAAGGCATTGTCATGCCTGACTCAGCAGGCCCTCCACTTTCTGGGGGGCTCAGAACTGCTGTTCCAAAGTCCCGACAACAAAAGGGGCTGAAGTTTATTTATGAGGGTTTTTTAACCAACACTCCTGGTAGACGGGGGAGGCAGACAGCCCTTTGCAGGCTGACACGGCACAAGCAAGTCCTCTCTGTTCCCAGACTTTTATGAAACTGGCCTGATTCTGGAGATTAGGACCTGGTTTGAGAAAGTTTGTCCTGCCCATATCTGGACATTTTTGTTTTTAGCCACAGCAATGCTGTCTTGATAGAAGTGGTTCCCAAACCTCCTGCCAACAGCTCGTTTGAGTATTAAGTCCTCTCTCCTCACCCCTTACCTCATTTTATACTTGAGTTTTGTACCTGTAGCATTTTAGCCCGAGCTCCTGCCTCCGATTTTTAGGAAGCCACTTGTCCCATTCGATTCTTTCTCTGCTAACACTTTGGAATCATAGCAACAACAGCGAACCTTCTCCTAAGTGCTTCTCAAGGGCCAGGCGCTGTGCAGGGAGCTTTACAATCAATTATTGTTATTTCTTACTTATTACGATTAATTTGATTTGTTATTTCATTTTAGCTTTTATTTATAAAACTTCCAGTGCTCATTCATTATATGCATTTTTGCTTTTACTTATTAATGATTTATTATTCATGTCTTTCATATCCTATTCTAATTTATTAGTTAGTATCTATTACCACAGCTCAGTGTCCCAAGAACCCTACAACTAAGTTTCTAGAACGTCAACAACCTAAGAATACGGGGAGAGGGGAGGGAGAGGAGAGGGAAGAGTGGGCGGAGGGGAGGGAGATTTGAGGGTTCACTTCTGTGGTTTATCTTACAAGGGTACAAGTCAATCTTTCTATGAGTAGAATATGAATGTTTTAACATAATAACTAAGAAAATGACATGAAGGTTATGTTAACCAGTTTGATGGAAGTGTTTCGGATTGTGTGTGAAAACCCCACACTGTACCCCAGAAGTGCATTAATGTACACAGTTACCATTCAATTAAAAAAAAGAAAAAGTTTCTAGAATGTCCCCACTTCATCAATGAAGAGCTTTAAGTTCAGAGAAGTTAAGCCACTTATTCAAAGTCACACAGCAAATGGCACAGCAAAGATTCAAACAGATGTGCCTGATTCCAGAGGCAGCACACCTCACCGCCCTGGGCCTCCCAGTCATGGCACAGGGTATGAGCCCCGGCCCCATGTCCAGGCTGCCACAAACCTTTCCTGGGCCGATTTCATTCTCTGTGGTCGGGGAGGGTAAAATTCCTGGTTTTCTGTAGTGTCATTATTCCTTCATAAAAACCAGCTTCCCCTGGGTGAGTCACTCAGTCCCCTGCAACCCTGATACTCATCTGGATGTGATATAAATAACTGATGCTGGGATGTTGAATCATAAAACTGGAGTTAAGGTTAAAATGGGGAGGCCCGTGGCGGGGGCGGGCGGTCTCTCTTTTTCTCAGACAGACAGACAGACAGACAGACACAGCCCTGATTTGTAGTGATTGCTGCTGCTCATTCTGTGATGTAAATATTCCCACCCCAGCACTACCAAGCTACCAACATGCTCTTGGGGACGTTACAGTTGGGAAGAGATGTGCCCAGCTGGCTGTCGCAAAACGGCGTGATCCGGCTGTGCCACAGTGCTGCCTTTCTTCACCGGGGTTCACACGCCAGGCAGGGCACGTTTGTGAGGCCGTGGCACAGCAGCATACCGGTGTGGCAGGGCCTGGAGGCTGTCTGGCTGTGTGGGAGGGGTGCAGGGATGAGATGAGTGTGTGCCAGGAAGCACCACACATTTGTCACATGCCACAGATGAGACTCACCCAGGGCAGGGTGCCAGGGATTAAAAACTCAGGGCTGACGACCGCCTTCATCTTTTAAGTGTGGGGGGAGAGAAGCTTTCACCTTGATTAAAGCTCCGTGTCTCAGGTCTCTGAGCATCTACAGGTAATTGATACTCTCAGGACATTTCAGAAAAAGAGCTCCTGCCAGGACTGCCCGGCCTTCTTTCCTGCAAGCCATGTCTCCAGGGAATCCTCCTGGATCTGATAGGTCTGATAGGCCAAGGTTGGTCCATTGGGCATCAGATCTGCCTTAGAGCCAGGGCTCTGTACTCAGACCACCAGCTCTGTACCCGGTAGCCTTGCGACCCCGGGCAAGCTTTTCTCTGAGTATCGGAAAGCCAGTGGATGTGAAGACCAACTAGGGTGCCACGTGCCTGTCCGGTATCAGCACTGGGTAAGCTGAGAACCCAAGGAGGAGCTGATGAGTCAGAGAATGAGCTGGAACATTTAGAGAACAATGGCAAACCCAGTTTCTTTGAGGTATCCTGAAGATGAATCAGGTGGGCACTTGGGGGAACAAACATCAGGGACAAAGGAGTCCCTATAAACACATGTTCAGAGAAATAAAAGAGCTGGGTGAAAGAACTTATGGAGAAGAAAGATAAGTCAGGATGAGAGAGAGACATTACCCTCCATGGAAATTATTACAGAAAGACGAACCTATGGGACTACAGCAAACAAGAGGCCCATTAACCCTATCAGCACGGGGGTCCCTGGAGAGGAAGGAAAAATGGACTGGAAGAGAAGAGAAGAAGACAATAAAATAGTAGCCACAATAATAAAACAAGAGAGTGGCCTTGTTCAAGTCCCTGATAGGGTGACACGGCACCAACTGAGGTCTCCTCTGAGCTGAGGCCCAGCACCTCCCCAACCCCACAAGGACATGCTGGTTCCCCAATTCCACAGCAACCCACCACTGTAGCCAGTGTCAATTCAAGATGGAGGTGGTAGGAGTGGACTGGTGGACAGATTGTGGGATTGCTGAGCTCCCCTGGGTGACCTGGCAACAATCACGCCCAGGTGCTGTAGGATGGCATGTGGGAAGGATCTTGCTTTACACAAGAACTGTGCTGTCTAATGCAGCAGCCACTAGCCACATGTGGCTCTTGAGCACTTGAAATGTGGCAAGTCTGCACTGGGATGTGATGTAAAAGCATAAAAGCGTAAAATACCGTATCTCCAAGAATTAGTAGGATGAGAAGAAGATCTCACTAACATTGTTATATTATTAATAACTGCCCATTGAAATGACATATTCTGGACATATCCAGTTAAAAATATATATTATTAAAATAAACTTTGCCTATTTCTTTGTCTTTTTTAGTTTTTTTTTTTTTTTTTTTTGAGACAGAGCCTCAAGCTATCCCCCTGGATAGAGTGCTATGGCATCACAGCTCACAGCAACCTCCAATCCTGGGCTCAAGCGAGTCTCCTGCCTCCGCCTCCCAAGTAGCTGGGACCACAGGTGCCCGCCACAATGCCCGGCTATTTTTTGGTTGCAGCTGTTATTGTTGTTTGGTGGGCCTGGGCTAGATTTGAACCTGCCACCTTAGGTGTATGTGGCTGGCACCTTAGCCGCTTAAGCCACAGGTGCCAAGCCATCTTTTTTAGTTTTTAAAGACATTATTTCCAGGACATTTAAAATTATCCATGGAGCTCAAACTCTATTCTGTTGGAAAGTGCTGCCACTGTGAGCTCTCAAGGGTGTGAATTTTGGTCATTTTTGTTCAGTGTTCTCTCTAGTCCTAGAACAAGCCTGCCACATGCAGGAGGCACTTAATAAATGTTTGCTGAATGAATGACTAGCAGGACATGGTGGTACAGTGGAATTTGGTTTTTTTTTGGTGGGGGGAGACAGAGCCTCAAGCTGTCCCCCTGGGTAGAGTGCCATGGCATCATAGCTCACAGCAACCTCCAACTCCTGGGAGGAGTTACCTCAGCCTCCCAAGTAGCTGGGACTACAGGTGCCCGTCACAACCCCCGGCTATTTTTTTGCTTGCAGCCGTCATTGTTATTTGGCGAGCCTGGCCTGGATTTGAACCCACCAGCTCAGGTGTATGTGGCTGGCACCTTAGCCACTTGAGCCACAGGTGCCGAGCCCAGTGGAATTTGTTGAGTGAATGAATAGTTGTTGTAGTGGTAGAGTGGACGTCCGTGGATTCTGGAGTCTGTGGGACACGGGTTTAATTCTACATGCCCCTAGCAGTGCATTTCACCTCCGTCTACTTCCCAGGCTATCTCTGAAGGTCCAGGTCCACCACAGGACAGGCGCCCTGAACTGCTGCTGTGGGAAACTAGGGGAGACAGGGAAGCCAGAGGACTCTGCCAAGGGGCTGTTGCTATTCTGGGTGTGTGACTGACAGATAACCCCAAGTTGGGCACTAGCCTGTGACCTTTAGCAGCTACTAAGGTTTATCCCAAAACAGAAGGGCCTATTTCAATGTTGCTTTAGTGGGAACCAGAGCCAGTTTCCCCACTGAGGCCATAGCAGCTTGGAAAGGGAGGCTTTGAGCCAGCTGTCATTAGATGGAACTGGAGGCCAGAGGAGTTACCTCCATGGGCACCTGTTATGGCTCTAACGTGACAGGGAAGGCTGTTCTGTTGGGCTTCTCAAATTCCTTCCCAGAGAAGAAATTACTGCTAAAAAAATACATTGGCATTTCAGATGTGGGACATAGAAAGATGGAGGCCAGAGAAGGAGGAGAGGAAGATGGTGTCATGACAGCAGACAGGGGTGTCTGGGGGCCTGGGGGATGCCCTGGACTAGTGACTGTTCATCATCTGACCATCACCACAGGTGAAAATCTGGTAAACAACTATAGACCCTCCCCTGAGAAAGGTTGCATTAGATTCCCGTTGTTGCTACAAAACATGACCACCAACTTAATGGCTTAAAGCAACACAAATTTGTTTGCTTACAGCTCGGGAGGTCAGAAATCTACAATCAAGGTGTTAGCAGGTGCTGGGCACAGTGGCTCACACCTGTAATTCCAGCACTTTGGGAGGTCAAGGTGGGAGGATTGCTGAGCCCAGGAATTGGAGGTTACAGCAAGCTATGATAGTGCCACTGCATTCCTGCATTCCAGCCTGGGCAGTAGAGCGAAACCTTGTCTCTTAAAAAAATATATGTCAGCAGGCCTGCATTCCTTCTGGAGACTTCAGGGGAGAAATGCATTTCCTTGCCTCCTCCAACTTCTAGAGGCTGCCTGCACTCTTGGGCTGCTGGCCCCATCTTCCATCTTCAAAGCACATCCCTCGGGCCTCTGCTCCTGTCGTCACAGCTTCTCTGATCTAGCCACCCTGTGTGCCTCTCACAAGGACTCCTGGGACTACTTCAGCCCCACCTGGATAACGGGGAAACCACCCCATCTCAGGATCCTTAACATAATCACATCTGCAACGGCCCTTTCACCACGTGATGTAAATCCCTTTCACCACGTGATGTAAACCGCCACATGTTCTGGTATTAGGATATAGACATTTGGGGGGGACAGGGGGCATTACTCAGCATACTGCAAGGGCCCCAAGCACAATCCTGTATAGTTTACAGGGAATTTACTGGCTTTTCACGGACAGTCCCCTAGGATAAGATTCCCTGGGAGCTTCAGGTGTACCTGGATATAGATAACGTGTGTCACATTACGGATGACACATTACTCGAGAAGGCCTTTTGTTTTCAAAAGCTTGCATCTCCAGATCCCGGTAAGAATACTTAACACACATGGAATGCTTACTCTGAACCTGGATGACCTCATTTAATCAATGACCCTAATTTGGAAACCCCCAGAAGTGACAGAGCAGGCTGTTCTATGCAGTTTCTCAGATTCCTCCCCAGAGAAGAAATTACTGCTGAAAAGTGTATCTGCCTTTCAGTTGTATAGAGGAGGAAGAAGAGAAGATGGCTGTGGTGACACCTCGCTGGGGGATCTGGGGGCCAGGTGGGATGCTGTGGACTGATGACTGTCACCCCCATACTCCAGACCCACACACTGAGGCCCAGGGAGGTTCTTTAATTGCCCCAAGTCTTGTGTTAATAAGTAGCAGAGCAGGGCTGTGAACCAGAGAGTGAGTCCAGAGTCCATCCTCTTCATCCCTCTAAAATCCTACCTCGCACATCCCCCCATGCCCTGCTCTAAAAGACGGACTTTTTAACCTTTTCCACACCACTTTCATGAACGAGGCACTCCTCTGCCAAACGTCAGAAGTGGAGGCTTGCTGGTGAAAGAGAGATGAAAGGGGCGAGGGGTAATCCCAGACCAGCAGCGGCGAGGACAAACACCACCATCTTAAGAAACCTGCTTTAGAAGCCAAAGGTCAAGGCTGAGATAGGGCCCCTCTGCCACCCTGGCTCAGCCCCTACAACCGAGGGCTCAGAGGGCTGTCTGAAGCCTTGTCTCATGAGCCCTCTCTGAGCTACACAGTGTTAGGGGTTGAGATTCAACCCACAAGTTCAAAGCTCTGCCTGGGTGCCATGCTCCGAGCTGGACATTTTGTACAGCATCTTTTTAAATCGAATCATCTAAATGCTCTCTGGCGGCTGTCAGGTCCCTGCTGTAAGAGGAGGGGAAGGGGTGAGGCCAGAGGCTCGTAGCCAGTGCTGAATAGACTTGAACCCAGATCACCCTCCCAAAAGCCCCATGGCAGGTGTCACCATCTCTGGTTCATGGGCGCGTGTTTCTGTTATATCCCGGTCCCCTCAGGCCTAGCATTGTCTCTACCCACTGGGGTGTTAAGATCCAGCAGATGAGTGGCAGAGTCGTAACTCCAAACATCGTGGGACGAATGGAGTTACTGAAGCAAAGTCAGCCAGAGGGGTGAGTCAGCCAGGGTCCAGACTGCACCCTGAGCCTGGAGAAACCTCCAGGCTGAACTGCCACCATGACAACAGGAACGTTAAAGTATCGGCTGCTATTCCCTGAGTGCACCCTGGGAGCCAGGCATGGAGGGTGCTGCTGGGTGAGGCGGGGCCTGGGGCAGGGGCGAGGCTGCAGAGCTCCAGCTGCTGTACCCCTCCAGACTGTCATTCAAGAAGCACCATCCTGCTAGTGTTGGTCCGGGCACTGGGGGACGTGGCAACAAGCATCTCAGAGAAATGACCCAGGGCCAGGTCCCCTACAGTATGCTCTCTCTTTACAAAAATTCAATAGCAGATAGGAAAGTTCCAAACAAGTAAACCAAAGAAAATGCTCTTTTCTCTTGTCATCAGAAAAGAAGTCACTGAGGGGACCCTTCAAATAGGGTGCTGCTATCTCTCTGGAGAGTCAGAAACTATCCAAGTCATTTGCTCAAGTCACTCCCCAAAAAGTTCTCTGGAGGCCCCCAAGGACAGCCATGCTGGGCTGGGGGCGCCAGGCTGCCCTGGCTACCTAGATAAGTCCCTAGGTCCCTAGGTGGTGCCTGGGATAGTGCACCTGCCAGTAATCAGGTCCTGGCTGGCTGGCTCTGAGGGTGGGCGTAGTCAGGAGCTTGGCCAATCAGCTCTTCCCATTTCAGGAGGGCGGGGCCCTGACCGGGTCAGAACCTGCCAGACTCCTTTGCTGTGGAGGAAGCGTGGAATCAGGGAGATGCCCCATCCCTGCTTGGTATACAGGAAGGACAGGGTGCAGCCAAGGAGCTGCTGGTGGCCACCTTGTCATCGTGGCAAGGTGAGAGGGTACCTGGGGAGGGGATCAGCGTGGAGGAAAGGAGAGCCCAGGTAGAGAGTGAGAGAGACTCTAGGAGTCTGACCCAGGAGTCCAGTTGGGCCTGCCAGTATTTCCATGGTATGAGCCAAAATATACCCTTTTTTACCTAATAAAATTTTTCTAAAGTGAAATAAACAACAATGAAAACAACAAAGCCCAAACTACACAGGCCAGGTGCCCACAACCCTCCCTTTTCTGAGGTGAGCCTGACACCATCTTCCCCTTGTGTCCCCTCACTGGCTCGCCCAGGCTGCCAGCGCCTGCAGAATCGGGAGTTCTGGACGAAAGTCAAGGCCTGGTTCCTGGGTTATCTGACCTCATCCTTGGCCAGGATGACTGAGAGAAGCCTGTGGCTGTGGCAGTGACTGAGGAAGGACGTGGTCTCAGAGCCACAAGTTGGCAGCTCTCTCCTGGGCCACTCCCCAAGAATATGCATGCCACAGATATGGTCATAAATCACCAGACTGGGCATGCCTCGGGGCTGCGAGCAGGAAATTGAGGGTGGAAGAACCAGGCCTGCCCTTGAAAACATTATTGTCACAGATGTGATATACATCTAGCAAACAGTAGCACACACAGCAGGAAAGGAAGGAGCTGGATTTGAGGGGCGAGTCGGAGCAGGCAGACAGGCCAGGGAGCCGTCTCCTCCCATGAGCCAAATGCTGTGCTAGGACCAAGAGCCACAGGGCCAGCCTCTGTGTTTAGCCCCCTGAATGCCCACAAGCTGCAAAGAGA
The DNA here is from genome assembly GCF_000181295.1 of Otolemur garnettii. Classification (NCBI taxonomy): domain Eukaryota; kingdom Metazoa; phylum Chordata; class Mammalia; order Primates; family Galagidae; genus Otolemur; species Otolemur garnettii. The sequence goes on from NW_003852404.1 coordinate 8,730,615, forward strand.
GAAGACACCACAGTGACGAGACACGGTGGGGACCGAGGCTCAGAAGGAACAAAGAAGCATGAACAGCCCAGACTGCAAAAGAGGAGGGATGAGAGCAGAGTGGCAGGAATGGGGAAAATTGAGATCCGCCCTGAGGAAGCACAGAGTGGCTGGGAGACGAGTGGCTGGGGGTCAGAGAGGGGCTGGGGGGCGTGGGGACAGGGGTGAGGTGCTGGAAAGGAAGCAAACCCAGCTCAGGGCCTCATACTCTCCCTGGACCACTACTCCCCTCTGCTCAAACAGCCTGGCTTGGTTGTCCCAGCACCTGCTGGAGGGGCCAGCCCAGTGTGCAGTCTGTGTACAGAGACAGGCCGACAGTGGGGTTGCTGGGACACACGCCTGAGCACAAAGGGGAAGGAAAGAAACAAGATGGGCCCTGGCGAGAGAGCACACTCCAGGGTGGTCCGTCACTTCCTGCTTGGAAGTTCATGCTTCACCTGGATACAGACCCACTGTCTCTTTGTCCCCTGATCTGCTCTCTCTAAACAACTCCCAGAGGGGTCTTTCCTAAAGGTAAATGTGACTTACCATCCTTGGTCAAGATCCCTCCATGACTCCCTATGGCCCCCAGACAAAACCATACTCATGGCCGGCTGCAGTGGCTCACACCGGGAATCCTAGCACTCTAGCAGCAGAGGTGGATGGATCACCTGAGCTCAGGAGTTCGACACCTGTTTGAGCAAGAGTGAGGCTGCATCTCTACTAAAAGTAGAATTAGCTGGGTGTTTTGGTGGGCACCTGCAGTTTCTGCTACTTGGGAGGCTGAGATAAGAGGATCATTTGAGCCCAAGGGTATGAGGTTGCTATAAGCTATGACGCCATGGCACTCTACCCAGGGTGACAGTGTGAGATTCTGTCTCCAAAAAAAAAACAACCCAGCTTAGCATCTGTAGCTCAGTGAGTAAAGCGCCAGCCACATACATTGAGGCTGGTGGGTTCAAGCCCAGCCCAGGCCTGCTAAACAACAATGACAATTGCAATCAAAAAATAGCCGGGCATTGTGGTGGGTGCCTGTAGTCCCAGTTACTTGGGAGGCTGAGGCAAGAGAATTGCTTGAGCCCAAGGGTTTGAGGTTGCTGTGAGCTGTGATGCCATGGTACTCTGCCAAGGGTGACATAATGAGACTCTGTCTCAAAAAAAAAAAACCAACCCTACTTATAAGGTTCTTTATGGTCCTCATGCTTGCCCGCCATTCTCCTCAAGCCCGGACTAATGTCCACACACAATCTCATATAATCCTCTCCACCGCCTGATACATAACCCCATTTTACAGATCACTTAACGAGGCTGGCAGAGGGTAAGTAACCTTTGCCAATTTCCCACATCCACGGAGTCATGTGGGCTCAAAATAAAGGTCATCCATGACTTCTTTTTTGCTGAGGCTGGTCTCGAACTCCTGAGCTCAAGCAATCCATCTGCCTCGGCCTCCCAGAGTGCTAGGATTACAGGTGTGGGCCACTGTGCCTGGCCCATCCATGATTTCAGATTCTCCCTCCCTTAGGGCTGAGTCACGAATGCCCATCTCTTCCTTCTTTTCTATTTTAACTGACACCATCCTGGGAAAGACCCTTATACCTCATTGTACCTATTGGGTGGCCTGCCCCATCTTTCCTTTCCACCCAATTCACCCAGTGCACTCCTGCCAGACTTTTTTATCCTGTCACTCCCCTGCTCAAGAACCCTCAGTGGCTCCCCAGTGCCAAAGAATCAAAGACCAGGCTTCTTAGGTTGGTGTTCAGACCCTTCTCTCCCACCAAAGGGGGTCTCTGAAAACAAGTGGGGAGGCTTCCTAAGCAGCTTTCCTAAGGTAACCCTCCCTTAAAAGAGGGTCTCACTCTCTCCACTGGTTGAGTGGAGGTGGGGGCAGCATCCCAGCCTGGAGAAGGGCAAGGCTGGATTCCAGTTGCTGGCACTCTTCTCACTCCCATGAAGCTGACCTTTTCCACTTGGAGGGCCCTGCGGGGCCTTCCAAAGGACAAGAATGTGGATAATGAGAGGATGGCAACCAGCCACAGCACTCCATATATGAGGTGAGCTCAGAACTGATGTTCACATAGCCTTGGTACTCACGGACAGACACATAAAGATGAGGCTCAGCCAGTGAAAAGAGATTAAAGCATCTTTCCAGACTTTGGAGTTCAAGTTCACAGATCAGTAAAATCCCTCCCATGTCTTGCAGACGGACTGTCATGGCATTTAGGCACCATGTGGCAATATGTGCCCTGTTTATCAGCCATTGTAACCAGCCTCGGATATAGGTATGACCAAGAAAAGAAGCTCAGAAGCATAAGCTGTAACTGTGCATTACCTCGAAAGTCTGAAACGAAGACCCCAATAAATGAAGAAGGGACTATTTATTGTAAGAGGATTCCCCCCCAATGACAACAAGTCTTGGGCCTCAGTTTCCCCACCTGTAAAATAAGAAGTTGGGTAGAACCACATTATCCCAAAGGCTCTTCCGGCACTGAAATTCTCAGATGTCATTAGTTCATCCAGATCAAGAGGCTGCCTGGGTCACCAGGATAGCAGTTTTCAGAGAGTTCTTTGGAGAAAAGAAAGAGTATCACAACTGGCAGAGGAATAACGTTTTAGGCTACTTAGCGGTTACCTTCGGCATGGGGTGGGAATGGAACAGATTTAGCAAAAAACCCAAATTCCTTCTTCCATGTTAGACTCAGTGCTCCTAAATGTCGAGCGTTTCCTAAGCCCCACTTCCCAGGTGAGGGGGTTTACAGTACATCCACCTGTGAGCACAGAACAAATCTGGACATTCATGCAAATCGGTGGCAGGGGTTCCCTTTGGGGGAGGGGTGGGCAGTCTGTATTTCTGACTTCCTGTATTTCTGCACTAGGGTTTCTCCACCTGGGCACCAGCGACATGTTGGGCCAGATAATTATTTATTGGCGGGCGCTGTCCTCTGCCTCACAGGTTTCAGCAGCATCTCTGCCCCCCTAGATGCCAGTAGCATCTCCCCAGTTTGAGCAGGCAACCAGAAATGTCTCCAGACCTTGCCAAATGTCCACGGGGCAAAAGCACTCCTGGTTGAGAGCTCCTATTCTACGCTATTGGTTTAAAAAAAAATTAAAAGAAGCACTTACTGCGTGTAATAATTTAGCGTTAAGATTATGAAGGCTAACAATATTTAACAGCTCAGCTAGTGTGGTCAATTTCACCTGCCCAGAGATAGCAAGTCCACCTGCGTCCTGCTTCTTCCATCACTGCCACCCTTGTCCAAGCCATGGCCACCTGGGCGACGGCATCAGTTTCCTACTGGAAATCGCTCCCTGCTGATGCCCTGGCCCCAAGTCTTCTCCACACAGCAGCCAAAAGGAGCTTCTAGAAGTGCCCTTCAGCTGTGTCCCTCTGTGCCTGGCTTCCTACTACCCTGAGGATAATCATTCTGTTTTCAACCCCTCGTGTTTTTCTTTCTTTTTTTTTTTTGAGACGGAGCCTCAAGCTATCCCCCTGGGTAGAGTGCCATGGCATCACGGCTCATAGCAACCTCCAACTCCTGGGCTCAAGCGAGTCTCCTGCCTCAGCCTCCCAAGTAGCTGGGACCACAGGCGTCCGCCACAACGCCCGGCCATTTTTTTAGTTGCAGCCGTCATTGTTGTTTGGCGGGCCTGGGCTAGAGATTCGAACCTGCCACCTTAGGTGTATGTGGCTGGCGCCTTAGCCGCTTGAGCCACAGGTGCCGAGCCCCCCTCGTGTTTTTCAACCCTTTTTATTTCATGGCACACATGAACCTATAGTTAAACTTCCATGGCACCCTTAAATTATGTTGATCAAAAAAAAAGTAAAAAAAAAAAAATATATATATATATGCCTATTATGTTTTGAACGCCAATTTAATTAATGATCTTTAAAAATTTTCACCGCATGCCCAGGAACCTCTCCTGGCACACCAGGGTGCCGCAGCATCCTGGTCAATAATCACTACTCTAGACCCGGCCTCTCACGGTGGGCGCCGTGGATAGCAGCTCACAGCAGCCCTGAGAGCTGATTAGAAGAATGCAGATGTGCAGGAACATCCTGGGCCGGCTGGGTCGCAGCCAGAGCTGAGGTATGTGCCCCTGAAAGCCATTCCTGCTCCCCATCATCATCATTGTCAGCTCCTTGACAGCTGGCACTTAAATATGACCTCCATGGTGAGGCTTTCCAAGCCAGACATTTGCAAGCAGTGGCCCGTGGAACTCCCTATGTTAGCATCCTGCTGGTTTGGGAGGTAGCTACGATCACAACTCACGATCATCCTGTTGCTTTATGCTGTGAAGCTCTATGTGAGTGCTAGGAAGGCAGGTATAGTGCAGATGGCACCAGACACATAAAGGTACTCAGCAAATATTACCTAAATGAATACTAGACATCTACATTGCCTGGTACTGAAACCTTACCATACGGCAGTGAGTTTTCTTTACAGGTTATTATCTTGTTTATCATTCATGCACCCTATGCCACCTTTGTTACCTGAGGTGAGACAGATACCGTGTGTGACATTCTCCACTTTACAGATGAGGCATGACATAAGGTTTCATGGCTGATAATAGGCGGGGGCAGAGGGGCTGTGCTGGGAGAGTGATTTTGCTCCCATGAGTACACATTTTACCACGCAGGGTTAAATCAAGGAGCGTATCACACACGGGAGGGACGCTGGACGTTGAAAAGAACTTCCTAGTGAATGCTTCTACCAAGTAAAGAGTTCTGCTGTTGGGGAATAATTATCCCTTCATGCGCTTTTTTTGGTAAATTATATCTTGTGTTCAGAATGTTTAAGCAAAGTCTGTATATTCCGTATGTTTCAAAGACTGTTGATAGAAACCACTTTACCTCCAGATAGAAAACAAGTCCACAGGGAAGATGCGGGGGCTACTCAAGTTAAGGAACAGTTGATGGATTTCTGTGCCCTCTGTTGGGCCAGCCTGCCCTCCTCATGGTGGCCCTGTAAATAATCCCTTCAGCTTAGAGGATCTAGCACTTCCTTCTGTAACCCTTCCTATCTGCCCTCTCCCTCCCACCAAGCTGCCTTATATAGTTACCTTCTTGAATTTAATCCTCAGGACAATCCTTTACACAGAGAACACAGGGCCTAGATTTTGCAAATGAAGAACTCTAAGCTCAGAGAGGTTAAGTTATTTGCCAAAGATCACACAGCCCCTTGGCGTGAGACCCAGAGCTTGAACAAATCCATTTAAAATGGTCCCAGTGTGCTGATTATCATGAGAGCTGATGCTAACCGAGTGTGTCCCATGTGCCACGCATTGTGCTAAGACCCGACTGCTCGATCTCAGAACAGTCCCACAGGGTGGATGCCACCAAGGGTGTCCATTTTGGAGAAGAGGGAACAGACCCAGAGAGGCAGAGTGACACATTCTCAAGGTCATGTGGCTGAGAAGGGAGCAAGGATTTGACTCCAGAAGGGTCTCGTGATGTGCTTGTCATTCTGCATTTAGCCTGGAGTGGTCACACGTTTCTTAATTTATAAGCTAGTCCTCAAGGAGTTTCAGGCAGGCAGTTGGACATCACAGTCTGAAGGTTCACCTTTTAATTTTGTTTTCAACCCCAAGGAAACAGTTTCTTGAGAAACCCACTCTGTGGTTCCCAAGATATAGGCAAAAATAAAAAAACAGAAAAACAAACCAAGCACACAAAATAAACAACAGAAGCGTTATTTGTTCACCTTGGGGCCTGGTCTGGTCAAGCACCTGCTACAACAGCACCCCGGGATCTGAGAGCCAGGGCCGTGCCCTAGAGGTCCATCGTCCACTCAGACATGACAGCAGCTGTCAGCCTGAATCTCGCCCATCAGAGTAAGCAAAACAAGACAGTTAGGAACCGAGGCCTGAGAATGTGGCGTTGGGTTTTTTAAGTAAAAGAATCCAAGAGATGGTTTAATTTTAGGTGTTAAGATTCCCTGGATATGGTTCAGAAAGGCTTTCTGCTATACCTGTTGTCACAGGGCACCTGGAGACCGTCCTGTCACTTCCTCAAAGGCATGGAGGACAACGTCTCATCCTGCTGCATCTGGAGCCTCCCCCCAGCTCAATCAAGGACCCAGAGAGATGTGACCTCACAGAAGGCAGAAAACATCAGCTGACAGAGTACGACAGCCGCATGGTGGGCACGGCGCCTTTCTGTGTGCCTTACACCTGTTGGCTGGTGCATTTCATCCCATAGTGGCCTTTTACTGTTAGTATTAGCCCTCCCACTTTAAAACTGAGGAAACTGAGGCACGTGGCAGTTAACTTGTTCAAGGTCCCCCAGCTGGTAGAAGAGGAATTTGGAGTCACTTTTGGCATCAGCACACACAGGACGGGTCTCCGACTCAACCAGCGACAGATTCTTTTTCCAACCCACAGGGGTCTTCTGTACTGAGCCCCGTCCCACAAAGCTGACAGCAGCATGGTGCAGGTGAACAGAGTCAGGAGTTAGGCAGGCCTGCGTTTCAATTCCAGATGCTCCATTTCCTGGCTGTGTGACCTTGGGAGAGGGATGCGACATCTCTGACCCTCAGTTTTTGCTTTGGGGATAAGAGTGGCACCTTGCCCGTAGGGTTAGTGTATGGATTCAATTAGACAATAGTAATAGCCAGTATTTACCAAGTGCTGTCTATACTACAGGCTCTGTGAGGGAAGAAGGACTGCCAGCTTCTTCATTTTATAGATGAGGAGTCGAGCCTCAGAGAGGTTAAGTCACTTGTGCTAAGATGCACAGCTAATGATGGGGGTGTTGGGAATGCTGAGTCCCAGCAACTAAGAACTGCCTGTTGCAGCCTCTTGTAAAACGAACCACATACACAAAACAACCAGCATAGTGTCTATGGCACAGAGCTCTTCAACACACATCCAAAATCATTATTACCCGGAGAGCAGCCAGGGAGACAGAGCCTCAGAGAGGGCCCATCTGGTTCTGCCCGAGGCCCAGCACCTGGCGGACGTCTACAGCCCTGTGAGCGAGTCCTGCCCTCTGTTCCCAGCATAGCTGGCCCTGTGATGCCCGGCACATGGCCAGGATCTACCCAGTGACTGAAGGCGCTTTGTCCTTAGCTTAGAGCTGGTCTTGCCGACGATCAGGAGACAGCCCTGGGGCCAGACTTTGACCCCAATTAAGTTTATGCTTAAAAACAGACTAACAGTAAGTGCTTGCCATCTGCAGAGGCTCAACTGTCCTGGCCAGAAGAGACTTTAGCAATTAGCAGCTGGCAGTGCCCCCCCGGCCCCGGCTGGGCATTAGCACTCTGTTTGCCGAGTATACCCCTGGGACCCACCCGAGGCCTGCCTGCTCTCGGTTGCCAGGCCTGGGAGCATCTGCTCTTTGATTTAAGACATAGTGTCTATACAGTAAAAGGCACAGCCCTTGGAGTGCAGGTGAGTGGCTTTTGGCAACTGTACACATCCATGGAACTGCCGCCCCGATGGAGATGGGAGACATGTCTGGGACTGCCCCTGCGTGTGCTCTTCCGTTTGCGTCCTTTGCTCACCAGTGGTGTCTCCTGTGTTCAGAGTTCCTTCTTTAACTTGCTGAGTTGGTCTGTGCGTGGCTAGATCACAGTTTACCTGTTCACAGGCTGCACAACATCCAAGCTGCGTCCTCCTTTGCTGCTTTGAGCATTTGTGGACCAGTCTGCGGGGGCAGCGGTTTGCCATTCTCCTGATACATACCCAGGAGGGGGATTGCTAGGTTACGGGCAGAAATATCTCTTTTAACCATCTCTCCAGATGTTGCAGGTGCCCATTTGGGGTGGGATTCCCCCTTCTGCTCTTTCTAAGCCCTCTCTGGACAGATGAGAAACCCCTGGAGGTTATAAGACCTTTCGTGGGTCACAAAGATATCAGTTTTCTGGATGAACGGTCCTTCAGCCGTTCCACAGTTTGATTGATGTTTAGCTTTGAACGCTGAACTGATTCTGGGTGGTTGGTTCTGACTGATGGCAGCTGTTCACACCAGGGCTAGACGTCCACGGAGATAACACAAGGAGAGTTCTGGCTGCTGATGCTTCAACCAGGTTCCACATCTCCTTCCCCTGGAGTCTACAGACACCATTCCCAGTCCTTCCTCTAAACTCCACCAGGGGCCTCTGGCTGGGCAATGCCAATTTAGTGGAGGCAATAGAGCAAAGTGGTTAGAATCAGTGGTGATAAAAATTCAGATCTGCCTGGTGGCTTCAGGCACGTGAGTTCACCTTTCTGAGCCTCACTTTCCTCATCTGTAAAGTGGGTGCACTGGCCGCACCAGTATATGAGGAGACTAGAGGGGGGTGGCCATGGTAGGCTGAATAGCAGATGGGGTGAGGATGCACAGGGAACAGGGATGTGAAACTCTGCTGTTATCTGCAGATCCCTGGAGGTCCTGCCTTACAGAGGGGCCTGGTTGTCAAAACATGCAGATTTTTGGGCCCCGTTAGGAACTTACAGAATCAAAATCTGGGGTGGACCCAGGATCTTCTTCGGGCCAGTTGAATAATCCTGATGCTCACTAAAGCTTCAGAACCCTGATGCTGGGTTGTGGACCCAGGAGGAACCCAGAGAGGCAGCTGAGTGTGAGGATGTGGAGACCGCTGGGGTCGGAAGACCCATGAAGTCTTGGAAAAGCCACAGTGGGCAACGGGGCCAGGGAGGAACAGGGGCAAGTTAAAGGAACCATTTTTTTTTTCTTTTTAAGACAGAGTCTTGCTGTATCACCCAGTCTTGAGTGTAGTGGCGTCATCATAGCTCACTGCCACCTCTAACTCCTGGGCTTGAGCAATCTTCCTGCCTCAGCCTCCCAAATCTCTGGCACTACAGGCGCCTGCCACCACCCACCAGGCCAACTAGTTTTTCTATTTTGAGTAGACAAGATCTCACTGGGGCTGGTCTGGAACTCCTGGCCTCAAACAATCTTCCCACCTCTGCCTCTCAAAGTGCTAGGATTATAGGCGAGAGGCACTTTGCTGCTTTATTCGTCCACCAAGATGCCTTCCAGCTCTGCTCTGGGAATTCCCTGTCCCCACCCCATTCACCTAGCAAGGCTCCCTCCTGGCCATCCAGGTCTCCAGCCCCGCAGACTTCATGTGACCTGGTGGTCAACTCAGCCAAGCTCTAATATCTTTGCAAGGGAGGCATTATTAAGCCTGGGCTACAAGTTCTGGTTGGAGTTAGGAGGTCCTAGGCTCGACTGCCAGCTGCACTATTTCCTTGCTGGTTGAATGAATCTGAGTGTGTTATTTCAGTTGGGCCATAAAAAGGTTTTCTAAGAAGTAGCATCTCTCTATGGAGTTGCTGGAAGGCACCAGGAGCTGGTGTGGGTAGAGCATGTAATGTGATGCCAATTATTACTGCCACAGCACTGGGCTTCCTCTCGCTGCTTCAGGGGACCACTGCCAACCCAGGAAATATTCTACAACTCACTCTTTAAGGCTCGACCACTAGTTGCCTCCTACTTAACCACACACATGGGCCCTCCCTACAGTCCTTGAACCATCTGCCTTTGGAATTCAGTTTCTTCCCCAGGATGAGGTGGGTTTTGCCCTCTCTTGTCCAGTGACCGGCCACATCACTTTGATGGCTTCTACTCCTAACTCCTGTCATCTCCTTACTTTCTGGGTTTGGTGTAAGGACATATCGTTTTCCTGGTGGCCTGGGCTTGAAATCTCTGTGACTTTGGGCATTCTCTCCCCTCCCCACTCTGCCCCCCCATCACGTACATGCTCTCAAATGGCAGCCCAAGGACTGCACCCAGCCCATGGAAGTGTCCTGTTTGGCCTGAGAAGTGTTTCTTATTTTGTGTAATATGGAGCGGCTGCATAGTGAGAACAGGGGGGAGCTCATGGGCAACCCTAGAAAATCTGGCAACTCTGGCCTAAATTCTCACATTTAGCAAGCATATGGTGGTGAATCAGAGCTCCGTCCCATGGAAGGGGCCTGCTCTCCACTGTGCCACAGTCCCCACTACTCCCTGCTGTCTCGCATCTGACCAGACTCCCCTTACCATCTACTGCTGGCTCCTCTCAGACACATGCACCTGCAACTCTTCTTCACATCCACGTTCAGCGGCTTCCCAAACTTGTTGCTGCATCTTCCCCAAATGTTTCTTTTCAGTGATTCTTCCTGTGCCCCGTCCCCCCCATCTCCTGCCTACCTCTCAGGCCTGGTTGGTTACAATAATAACCAGCTTCCCCAAGGCTGTTGCTGTCCCTGGAGCAGCCCTCAAGTTACTGTGTCTATCAGAACTTGAAAGGAGTCCCTTACAGCCCTCAGGATAAAGTCCCAACTCCTCAGGCAGGCCTGGATGACCTCATCCTACTTGGAGGCTGAGGCAGGAGGATTGTTGGAGCCTAGGAGTTTGAGGTTGCCTTGAACTATGATGCCACTTCACTCCAGCCAGGGTGGCAGAGCAAGACCCTGTCTCAAAAAGAGAGAGTTACCAGTCCCTATATCAGATGGGCTGGCCCGGGAGGCCCTGCTGTGACCCACTGAGGAGTAGGCATTACGAAACCTTCGAACCTGCTTTCTTGGAAAAGTAGCTTGTTCTAGCGATGCAGAACACAAGGGACCCAATGAAAGTCTCAATGACAAACATAAAAAGAAAGACAGTTATGGACATGCTCAGCATGTGGTGAAGATGTCAAACATTCCAAGTTTAAGAAAGGGTGTATTTTGGGTGGCACCTGTGGCTCAAAGGAGTAAGGCTCTGGCCCCATATGCTGGAGGTGGTGGGTTCAAACCCAGCCCTGGCCAAAAACTGCAAAAAAAGAAAAAAAAATGGTGTATTTAGATAAAGTAGGGATGGGAGTTGAAAAGGTCTTGACAGAAGGGTTTTTTTTTTTTTTTTTTGAGACAGAGTCTCATTATGTCACCCTCAGTAGAGTGTCATAGCATCACAGCTCACAGCAACCTCAAACTCCTGGGCTCAAGCAATTCTCTTGCCTCAGCCTCCTGAGTAGCTGAGACAACAGGCACTTGCCACAACGCCTGGCTTTTTTTTGTTGTTACAGTTGTCACTACTGTTTGGCAGCCCCTGGCCAGGTTTGAACCTGCCAATTCAAGTGTATGTGGCTGGTGTCCTAGACAACTTCCACTGACAGAAGTTTTTTGCTTTTTTTGTTAAGACGGAGTTTGTGTAAATTGCCTAAAGAAAGAAATAAGCAAATGGTATTTATATAAAACAATGCTTGGAATGAAATGCAGAAAAGCAAGTCTGCTTTTCATGATGTCAGGAAAACAACCGAAGATCGAGATCAGGGTAAGGCCCGGATTAGTAAGGGGAGGAGACTCTGGGCCACGTGACCTGCTCCCAGGCAAGTCCGGGCATAGTTGCTAACTGGAGTAACGCAGTAACATTTCACAGGCGAGAAGTTTGATATGCACTGATGTCACTTAGTCCCTACTACCTTCTGTGAGGAGTGGGGCATTATGCCCATTTTACAGATGAGAACAATCCTCCCTCTTTATCCACAGGGGATACGTTCCGAGACCCCCAGCAGATTCCTGAAACCAGACAGAGCTGAGCCCTATCGATACCATATGGCTTTTGATCTGATAATCCAGATGGCTCCTAAGTAACTAACAGGCAGGTGTGGACCCACCGGGAGGACTCCCATCCCAGGCAGACTATAGTAGGACAGTGCGACATTTCATCACACATCTCAGAACAGCACATCATTTAAAACGTAGCCATTGTTAGTTTTTGGAATTTTCCATTTAAAAATGTCTAATCGAAGTTGGCAGAGAGAGCCAAATCGCAGACTGGGGGGGAATGCCTGCAAATAATATCAGATGAGAAAGGGTAAGTCACTTGCCCAAGATCACAAAGCTAATAAATAGTGGAACCAGAATTCTTCCGTCCGGCCGCGGAGCCCCCTTTCTTTTCCGTGTGTCAGTAGTTTCAACCTTTGCTGGAGACCTGAATCATTTAAGAGCTCGTTAGAAATTCGGACTCCTGGGTCCCACTGCTGGTTGGAATCTGACTCAGCGGGCCTGGGGCCTGGGAATTCATTTTTATTAAGTTCCCTAATGGGTTCTGATTCAACTGATGATCTGAGTGGAGGGTTTCTGGGTTGGGCCATATCTGTGCCTACCAGGAAAGTTGGGGAACCCCCAGCAGAGCCCCAGAAACTGCCTATGGGCTCAGGGAGGTGGCTCTGCAGCAAGGACTGATTCATCTCTTGTGGCAGGTAGCTCATGCTGTGTCACCTCCGTTAAGCTGGACCGTTTTCTCCCAGAATCCCCTTCCCTGACTGTTCTGGGTTAGAATTGGCCAAAAGAGGAATTTGTGGAAGTTTGGGAGGTGAAAGGGAAGGAGCAGCAGCAGCCACACCCTGGAGGTCACTGTGGCTAGATGTGGTGGCCGATGGGCCCATGGGTTCCTGCAAATGTCCTCCAAACCCTAAGATCCAATTCCTAATTCCTGCAAAAGCCCTTTTCCCACCGGTCACAGGGGCCTGACTTCCTGGATGGCACCTAAATGATGCCTTGTCCACTCGGTCCTGCAGACCTTTGGATCTAAGTAGAGGTTTCCAGGAGTGGCCCCCGACCCTTGGCATCATATTACCCAGGAGCAAGTCTTTGCCCCGTCCCCCCAGACCCACTGAACCAGGCAGCAATCTGTGTTTTACCAACCCCCACCCAGCCAACCCAGAGGATTCCAATACAAGGGTTGAAGTTTGAGAACCACTTGTACAGGCATGAAGAAAACTGCCTCTATTTCTTTTGGGGATGAAGCAGAGGCAAAAAGAGAAAGGTGAGGGTCACATGACATGGGGAATGAGCCTAATGCCACTGACTTATACGCACATTGGTAGCTGGGGTGGGGGTCGGGGGAACATGGGGTCCACTTAATGGATACTGGGTTTCTTTCTGGGGTGATGCAATGTTTCAGAACTGGATGGAGGTGGAGGCTGCCCGACACTGTCAGTGTACTAAATGCCACTGCGTTGTTCAGTTTTAAATGGTTAATGTTTATGTTACATGAATTTCTGAGACTTAACATTATATGTATGAACCTTATAGCATTTAATGGAGGCACCTGAGGCTTCACAAACACAGTGTCATTTCAGCCTCACCCCAACCCCGGGAAGGTGGCATTATTATTCTCTCCATTTAATAGATGGGACACCCAGGCAGTCTGAGCTCAGAATCTACACTTTTAACCAGTGATGTGCAGAACACTGATTTATTTCCTTATGAGGAAGACAGAAACCAGGCATCAGCCAGAGCAACTCTGATTAATGCTCAGAAGCAGTGGCCAAATTGCTGGGCTCTACCCTGCCCTGGGGGGTGGGGGAGAGGGAAGGTGGTGATGGTGGTGGAGGTGATGGGGAATGGCCTGCTCAGGGGTCCATAATCTCAGGCATTCTGACATCAGAGGTAGCTGGCTTCAATTTGGAGTGAGCTCATCATAAGGGAAAGATTTTCAAAAATAATTATGATGGTAACACCACCTAAAAACGGATTGAGCATCTCTTATGTACTAAGTACTTTTTATAGTTTAATCCTAACGGAATCCTCAAACCGTTCTCTCCCCATTTGGAGAGATTAAGCAATGGCTCAAGGTCACTGAAGTCCTTAGGGCTAGGATTTGAAATCTGTTACTTAAATACAAAGTAACATATGTAGGAAATTTAGAAAGTACAGGTTAGAAAAGAGAGACCGAATACAAATCTTTTGTAATCCATTGGTGATCGTCATTGGAAACATTGTAGTAAATGTTCTTCAGATGCTTATTCTCTGTATATATTTTTGGAAACAGAAAATGACCCAAGTTTTGCAACTGTTTTTTTTACACTAGCAGATTAGAATCACCTTCCTGTGACTTCTTTCAAAGACTTCTCTGTTACCACAACTTTGAATGAAATGGCCATGTGATGTCCCCCCGTTTGAATGTTCCACAGTTGATTTTCTAGACCTTTGGGCTGCTGACACAAGAAGATATTTTAACTGGGGGGAAAAAAACCATTTTAACCAGCTTGCTAAGATTTACTGAAACCTTCTCCCTGTCGTGAGCACCAGAAGGGGGCAATTGGTTTTGGAGGGGCGATATTTGCTAGCAAAGACCCCAATACTGGGCAACAACATAGCTGATGTATTGGGGTGGAGGGCAGGCTCTCAATTTCATGTGCTGAACCTGAAAATTCTCACCTAAAGACCAGGCAAAAATGTCTCTCAGATTTACCCATCTCAGGCCTTAGGAGGAAGAGCTTGATTTCTTTGGCAACAGGGAGCAAATACTTTCCAGAATCTCAAGGTTCTCTGCCACTTCCCAGTTCTTTTTTTTTTTTTTTTTTTTTGAGACGGAGCCTCAAGCTATCCCCCTGGGTAGAGTGTCATGGCATCACAGCTCACAGCAACCTCCAACTCCTGGGCTCAAGCGAGTCTCCTGCCTCCGCCTCCCAAGTAGCTGGGACTACAGGCGCCCGCCACAACGCCTGGCCATTTTTTTGGTTGTGGCCATAATTGTTGTTTGGTGGGCCCGGGCTAGGGATTCGAACCCGCCACCTTAGGTGTATGTGGCTGGCGCCTTAGCCGCTTGAGCCACAGGCGCCGAGCCCACTTCCCAGTTCTGAGATTACATACCACATAAATCTAGTTAAAAGCCAATATTCCTGTTTCTCCCCATCATGTAATGGTTGAGAACACAGACTCTGGAACCAGACTGGCTGGGTTCAAATCCCAGCTCCACCATTTACTAGCTCACTAAACCCTTGGGGAGAAAGCGCTGAAGCCTGGATCCCTATGTGACTGTGACACATGAAACTGTGTCTTAAGTCCCTGGGATGTGGGATAGTTTGCACAATAGCTAGCTCAGTTTCCCTATTTGTCAGAGAACTGCTGAACAAATGATTTAATATAGGCAAAGGTGATGGGAGAGTTTGGTGGTTTTGCCACCCCCCAACCATCAAGAATCCCCAAACACCTGCAGCTCTTATCACCAACCAGATATGACTCTGCTTCCCAGGAACTTCCCTAAATGCTTCTTGAATATTTTCAGCCCAAACCCCTCTTGTAGGAAGTAAGTCTGTGTACTTCCCTCTGTGGGAAGTTCTCAGTAAGTGGGCAGGGGAATATATGTGTTCTAAAGTTGCTAACGTACTTCCCCACACATGATGAGTCAGGATACACACATGCGCAGGCAGACAGCAGGCGCCCATGAACTTCACCTCTATTGGGTTGGTCAGGGCTGGGTCCTCTCAGCCCAGGACAAAACTGTTAAATCAGTGGCTCAGCCAGCTTCCAACCCTAAACCATGGACCCATGACACATAAATTTGGAACGTACACATTCTGAAAGACAGCTAATTACACATTTATGCCTGCTAATTACACATTCATCTAGCAATTATCTGTAAAAGCTTGCTTCTCATAACTAGTAGCTATGGTTCTTGCTTTTCTGTTTGTTTTTTTGGCGTGCAGACCCTTTTGAGAATCTGATGGAAGCTACTGACCAGCCACAGAAAAATGCAGAGATGGAACGTGTGACATCCAATGTCAGGTGGTCAGTGGATCCTTAAAGGTGACCAAGGACCCTGATATGAGTTATGACAAGTCTAAGATTACTCGATAATTTCACAATGATCCTGACAACTGTAATCATGTATTGCTTGGATTACCAAGAGAACATCTAGAAGCAGCATTTAAAAGCATTATTATGGGCTCGGCACCTGTGGCTCAAGAGGCTAAGGCGCCAGCCACATACACCTGAGGTGGCCGGTTTGAATCCAGCTCGGGCCCGCCAAACAACAATAATGGCTGCAACCAAAAAATAGCCGGGCGTTGTGGCGGGTGCCTGTTCTCCCAGCTACTTGGGAGGCTGAGGCAGGAGACTCGCTTGAGCCCAGGAGTTGGAGGTTGCTGTGAGCTGTGATGATACAGCACTCTACCCAGGGGGATAGCTTGAGGTTCTGTCTAAAAAAAATAAATAAATAAAATAAAAGCATCATTATGGCTGGGCGCCCATGGTTCAGTGATTAGGGTGCTGGTCTGGGGTTGGGGGGTTCGAATCTGGTCCAGGCCTGCTAAACAAACAACAAAAAATAGCCCGATGTGGGGGCAGGGCGCCTGTAGTCCCAGCTACTTGGGAGGCTGAGGTAAGAGAATCGCTTAAGCCCAAAAGTTTGAGGTTGCCATGAGCTGTGATGCCACAGCACTCTACCAAGGGTGACATAGTGAGACTCTGTCTCCAAAAGAAAAAAAAAAAGCATCATTATATGCCAAGAATATTTCTAGAAGTATATACAAGAACAGAGGCTGCCTCTGGCACGGGGCCTGGAGGCCTGGAATGAGAGGCCAATTCCTACTTTTTCATTGGCTATCTTTCTGCACATTTATTTATTTACCATGCGCACGTTTGACTTTCCTAATTAAACAAAGAGTTAGTTAAAAGTTACTGAAGTTTAAGAGCTATTTACAAGTCATGATTACTTCCATGCTTGCCTAACCAGCAGGTGGAATCCATATCAAGTGGCAAAAGACAAAACATCAGTCCCGGAGAGATTACAAATTGCTTCTATTGGGTCTTTGACATAGGTTATTAAAGTTCCAAATGGGACAGGACGGTGTTATCAATATTTCATTAGGTCCCTACACAGTCATGTTGGGAGGAACTGGCCCGAACCACCTACATTTTGTTATTTTATATAAAGATATATATTTTATATAAAGATAAATATACATTCCCCATGCAAACCCAACAATTCCACCCCGAAATATTTGCCCAAAAGAAATGAAAACTTATGTTGATACTAAAACCTGTATGTGAATGTCTATAGCGGCTTTAGCCATAATCACCAAAAACTAGAAACAATCTAAATATTCTTGCAACACATAAAGGGATAAATCAATTACAGTACTTTCCACCCTCACAGCAGAGTAAGTACGGTATGGAGAATCACAAATGCATTGTGTCGAGTATAAGAAGCCAGACTCCAAAGGCTTCAAGCTTGTGATTTCCTTTCCCTTCCCTTCCCCTTCCCTCCCGTTCTCCTCCCTTCCCCCTTCCTCTCTCTCTCTCTCTCTCTTTCAGACAGGGTCTTGCTCTGTCATGCAGGCTGGAGTGCAGTGCCATGATCATAGCTCACTGTAGCCTCGAACTGCTGGCCTCAGACTTCAGCCTCAGCCTCCCAAGTAGCTAGAACTACAGGTGCGCACCACCATACTTGGCTCATTTTTTATTTTTTGCAGAGTCAAAGCCTCACAATGTTGCCTAGGCTGGTCTTGACCTCATGGCTTTGAACCAATCCATGCACTGGGATTTGTGCTGGGACTACAGGCATGGGCCACCACACCCAGCCAGGATTTTAGTTATACGACAACCTATAAAACACAAGTTATAAGGACAGAGAATAGATTAGTGGTGGCTGGGGACAGAGGTGGGAGGGGGTTGACTGTAAAGGGGCAGGAAGAGAGAATTCTGGGGGGTGACAGACCTTTTCTATATCTCGGCTGTGGTGATGGTGACACAAGTTACAGTTTGTCGAAACTCAGAACTGTACCTCGAAAAGGCTGAATTTATATATGTGTGTATGTAAAACGATGCTTCCGTGGTGTGTGTCCACGGGTGCAGGTTATTAAGCTACTGTGGCTTCCACTTTGCTCCTCTCTCTGCTTCCATAGTCTTGGAAGGGAGGTGTGAATGCTGCAGTTTGCTCAGAGTTTAGTAAACCAACCACCAGGAACACTAGCTAATATTCTCAAGGCCTTCTACAATTCACAAACTGCCTTACTTGGCAGTAATCCATCTGAGAGATCCACAACAAGCCTCTAAGATTAAAAAAAAAATTAAAACATTCTCTCCTGTTACAAAAAAAAATGCTTGTTTACTAAACAAACATCAGTAAATATCGTATATCTTAGTAGAAAGAAAATCCAAACTTCCCATTATCTTGCCATCTAAAATGACTAGAAATATCTAGGACGGTCTCTAGACTTTGTGTGTTATCTAAACAAAATACTTTTTTAAAAGTGAGATTTACTGCAATGGGGTTCTGTGATCTAATTTTTAAAAATCGAATCACCTTGCACAGATCAGCATTCATATACACTGTAATTTTTAGTGGTTGAGGAGTTAATTCCATATGTGGAAGACCTATAATTTATATAGCCAATCCCCTATTGCTACAAATGCGGGGTACAGTTGGTTTCTGGTGGTGCCTGTGGCTCAGTGAGTAATGTGCCGGCCCCATATACCGAGGGTGGTGGGTTCGAACCTGGCCCCAGCTGAACTGCAACAACAACAACAAAAAGTAAATAAATAAAAGTCTTAAAAAAATAGTCGGTTTCTAATTTTATTGCTATTATTTTAAAAAATAGTATTACAACCCACTCCTTTACACAATCATTAATTGTTGCCTGGGGATATCCTGGTCTTGAAATTGCTGGGGTTTCTTTGTTTTGTTTTGTTTTTAAAGCTTTTGACATACATTTTCAGATTGTTCTCCAATTTACACTCCCACCCTGAGCTTGTGAAAGTACCACTTCCCCATCAGCATTCTTTTTTTTTTTTTTTAACTTAAACTTTGAAAACTTTAAAAAACATTTTAGATTTCCTACGGGGAAAGATGGTATTGTTTTAATTGATATCTCCTTTTAATAAAATAAGGTTGAATATTGTTTATTTTTTTTCCATGTGCTTTGTGGCCCGTGGCATTCTTTTCTTGATCCCATTACTCAGTGAGGACATTCAATTTTCCTTACTAAAGCTCCTGCCGTGTTCAGGAAACAGTCCCTTGCCTGGTGTGTGCTGCCAATATCGCCTCCATTTATCACTTGAATGAATCCAAGTTTTTGAATTTTATTTTATTTTATTTTTTTTTTTTTGAGACAGAGCCTCAAGCTGTCCCCCTGGGCAGAGTGCCGTGGCATTACAGCTCACAGCAGCCTCCAACTCCTGGGCTCAAGCGAGTCTCCTGCCTCAGCCTCCCAAGTAGCTGGGACCACAGGCGCCCGCCACAATGCCCGGCTATTTTTTGGTTGCAGCCGTCATTGTTGTTTGGCGGGTCCGGGCTGGGGATTCGAACCTGCCACCTTAGGTGTACGTGGCTGGCGCCTTAGCCGGTTGAGCTATAGGCGCCGAGCCAAGTTTTTGGATTTTAGAAGCCTCATCTATCGATGATTTTCAGTAATTTCTTTTATAATTTTACCTTGTATACCATCATGCTAAAAAGCCCCTTCCTTGAAGGAACTTTCCAGTGGAGAAAGTTGGCAGGCACCGACTCAACCAAGTGACCAAGGCTGATGTCACCAATCATTCATCCTGTGGACTTTACGTAAATCCTGATATGGGGCAATGAGAAAGATGCTTCCTCTATGGGAGTCTTTCCCCCAAGCCCAAAGACTCAGTCTAATCGCAAGAAGACAATTGACAAATTCAAGGGCATTACAGTATAAAATACTGACTGGGCTGGATTCGCCCCATCAAAGCTCTCAAGGTCATGAGATTCAAGGAAATATTGAGAAGCTATCACAGACAGAGAGAGATCAAGGAGACTGGGAGAGACCAAGGAGACAATTAAATGCAACAGGGCATCCTGGGCTGGACCCTGGAGAAGAGAAACAGCGGAGAGAAACAGCGCCCGGAGAACTGATGACATCGGAACCAAATTTGTAGTCTAGTCAGTAACAACGTTAATGTCTTAGCTTCCGCAAGTATGTAACGCTTCTGTAAGATGCCAATGCATCTTTGTAACTTTTCTATGAATGCAACATGAATGCAACATTATTTCCAAATAAAAGTTTTCTTTTAGGCTTGGCACTCATAGCACAGTTATGTGGTTAGGGCGCCAGCCACATGCATCCAGGCTGGTGGGTTCTAATCCAGCCCGGGCCTGTCAAACAACAATGACAACTACAACAACAACAAAAAATAGCTGGGCATCTGTAGTCCCAGCTACTTGGGAGGCTGAGGCAAGAAAATCCCTTAAGCCCAAGAGTTGGAGGTTGCTGTGAGCTGTGACGCCATGGTGCTCTACTGAGGGCAACATAGTGAGACTCTGACTCAAAGAAAAAGTCTTGGCTCGGACTGTTGCTGGACACATCATTGTTTTCTAATTTGGTTGCTATTACTTTTTTTAAAAAAGTGTTGCAATCAATTCCTTACATCGTTTCCTCAGGATAAAATCCTGGAACTGAAATTATTACATATTTTTAAAGCTTTTGGGCAGTCTGGGAAGAAAAGCAGAAAGAACAAGAAGGCAAAAAAGCCAGGGGAATCCCTGGTTTGGGGGTGAGGGGTTGTAGGAGGATGCTAGAGGTGGAAAGTGGTTCCAGGTGACCAGCAGGTGGGATGGGGGAGGGGCAGGTGCAGCTGGTGGGGGAGGGGCAAGGCAGCAGTGAGAGTCTGGAAAGGTTAGCTGAGGCAGACTCTAAGGAGTCCGGTCTGGGGAGCTTTGGCAGCCAAGGGACTAACCTTAGACTTGACCCTGCGGTCTGTGGGGAGGCAGCAAAGATTTCAGTTCAGTGCAGGACACACTTACTGATTTGTTACGCTTTTTATTCCCTAGTGTGTCAACTCCTCTCTGCTGCCCTGTAAGATATAAGCTCCAGGAGGGCAGGGACCCTGTCCCTGTTATGCCCCACCACGCTGTTTCTCCCCAAAGCCTAGAAGCATACCTGGCCTATAGCGTGAACACAATGAATAGCGTTGACCGCACACCTGAGCCTTGTTTCCAAAATGACTTTTTTCCCCCTCAAGTTTTTTATTGTGATAAAATACACATAATAAGATTTACCATCTTAACCGTTTGTAAGTGTACAGTTCGGTGACAAAAGTTTATTCATAATGTGCCACCATCCCCGCTGTTCATCCACAGAACCCCTGTCATCTTACAGAACGGAAACTCTGTACCCATTAAACACCAGCTCTCCTGACCCCCTTCTCCCAGCCCCTGGTAACCACCATCCCACTTTCTGTCTCTATCATTTTGACTGTTCTAGTTTCCTCATCAGTGTACAACCCTACAGTGTTTGTCTTATCACTTAACATAATGACCTCAGGTTGTAGCAATTGTCAGCATCTCTTTCCTTTTTAAGGCTGAGTAATAGTCCATTGTGTGGATTCACCACGTTTTGTTTCTTCATGCAAATGGGCACTTGGGTGGCTTGCACATCTTAGCTATTGAGAATAATGCTGCTCTGAGCATGGGTGTGCGAAGACTTGTATCTCTTCAATTCTCCCCAATAGATATACCCAGAGGCAGGATTGCTAAATCTTATGGTAATTCTATTTTAATTTTTTGAGGAACTGCCATACCCAAAATAACTTTTAAAAAGAAGTTACGTAAAAGATTTCTCCCATCCCCGCCCTTCCCATCTACATAGTAGTATCAGCTCTCCCAAATTAAGCTCTCTGTTACCTCAGGGCCTTTGCACAGACTAGTGCCTTGGCCAGCTGCTATTTAACTTCCATTCAGCTTTCTGAAAATTCTTCCAGACTCTCCAAGTTTGGGGTAAACCCCCTTCTTCACAGCCCAGGGATCCTTTACCCCTTGTCAAGGGATTGTTCTGGCTCATTCACTGCCGGCTGTGGGGGGGGGTAGGGTGGGGCTTGTTCTTCCCCAGTTGTCCCCCCCCCCAATATATATAAGAATCTTTGTCTTAAGTGCCAGAATCCCCTTGAGCCATAGAGTACTTCCCTTGAAATAGGAGAATTTGTATCTGCCACTGGAAACAATTACCCAAAGGCATTTCCCAGGGTACTTGCTCCCCTCCAAGCTGTAGTTAATGAAGTTTACATAATATGAGGAGTTTCTTAGGGTAACCTCAGAGAGGAAACGTTGGTTTTTTTTTTTTTCTTGCCTTTTCTTTTTATCACGCTCCCTCACCTACCATCACCCACACCCTGCCCAAACTAGCCCAGCCTGTGGACCTGGGGAGGTGGGGAGGGTGTATGGGGAAGGCCAGCAATTCCTCTCCTTCTCTCTCGCCAGACCAGATGTCCAGAGGAAAGCGTGACAAAGACGTAAAATTCACCAAGATTCAGAGCCACGTGGTCCCACCCTGAATAGAGGAAACAGCAGAACCTTCTGGAGACATCCAGAACTGTATATCATGTGAGATCCAGCCTAAAAGAAGGAACTTGCCCACTGTGGTCAGCTCCCATCCTGGTCCCTTCAGGGTATGTTGGGTGACCTTGGGCCCATCATCTCCAGGGCCTCTCAGGCCAGGAGATCAGGCCTGGGAAGTTCCCATCAGGAAAGCTCTCAGACATTAAAAAAGGAGAGTGCTGGGCACGGTAGCCCTCTGGGAGGCCAGGGTGGGTGGGTTGCCTGAGCTCACAGGTTCAAGACCAGCCTGAGTCACAGTGAGACCTCATCTCTAAAATAATAGCCAGTGTTGTGGCAGGCGCTGCTAGTCCCAGCTACTTAGGAGGCTGAGGCAAGAGAATCACTTGTGCCCAAATGTTGGAGGTTGCTGTGAGCTGTGACACCATGGCACTCTACTGGGGGTGATAAAGTGAGACTTTATCTTCTTCTATGTACTGTCAATGAATCCCCAACAATAAAAAAAAAAAAAAGATTTCCATTTGGGGATCCTTATCCATGGGAGGCCTGAGGGCCACCTTCCCCCAGACAAGGCCGCTCTGTTCTGTGGCCTTGGTATCTTCTTCCCAGAATTGAGGTGGCTAACAATGGCTGTCAGCGTTCCGTTTTGTTTTTAAATTTGTACATTTTGGGGGGGAGGGTCATGGCTGGGTTTGAACCTGCCACATCCAGCATATGGGGCCAGCACCCTACTCCTTTGAGCCACAGACCCCGCCCCAAAAGTTGTAGAATTTTTTTTTAAAGGGCTCTTTCGTATCCCTTACATCTGGAATGTGTATAAGCAAAGCTTCCTTCTGGCTGGCCCTGCCCCCCACCACTCCGTTCTATCCCGGCAAGGCTCTGAGTTGCTTCTGGAACCTGTCCAAGGAATCCCAACTTTCCCAGGATCACAGCATAGAAACCAGTGGACGGGAGCCACGCTGCCCAAGGTTCTTACCATGCAATTAGGGATACATTGTATCTGGTGACTCAAGACATACCGGCAAAGAGGTAACTAAAAGTTTTACTAAAGACTATTTCTCAGGACAGAAAATCGACTTTACTTTCTCAGGACAAACTTTACTTTCTAGCCTCCTTCCTTTTATTTCACTTTTAAAAACCCAGTGGAAAACCACTCAACCCATCAAAAAACCTGCTAAGGGGTTGCTGTCTGCAGTCTGTAAACATTAACCTAGAAAATCTCCAAGATTGCTACTAGCACGTCCAGTACTGAAAGTGTACGGTGCTAACAGAGCCCTGATCCTGTTAGAGGGCCCGTCCTCAGGGCGGGGTGACCTACCTCCATTACCCAACCAGGAAACACATTCTCAGCCCTTCTTTGC
The DNA here is from genome assembly GCF_000181295.1 of Otolemur garnettii. NCBI lineage: Eukaryota > Metazoa > Chordata > Mammalia > Primates > Galagidae > Otolemur > Otolemur garnettii. Next base: position 8,753,982 of record NW_003852404.1, read on the forward strand.
CCCTGAAACACCTGTTCTCTGAGATGCAGGGCTTGGAGATGAGTAAGCCAAACACCGGTTTTTCTGGGGACCGGCACTTGGCACCCCAACGCCTAATCCAGGGGGTTAGATCTGGAGGGAGATCTCCCAGGGAGATCTGGCGCAAGGGGTGGTAATGGTGGGGTGGGGGCATTTGGCTGGGTCAAAACAAGCACAGCAAAAATTGGAAATAAACAAAGCTCTCTCCCTCCCTCTGTGTGAACTCCGAGTCACACCCGTCCCACCCAGATGACAGATGACTTCCACTCCTAAGAGTGCAGAGAGAATTAGTTTTTGCTTTAGAGTTTGTAAATATTACCCGAGCACCCATGGCGAGGCAGAAAAATGGCCCCCTGAAGTCCCATGGTGGTGAATAAGAAACTTCTTGTGCATTTCACATAGCATAGTATGATAGGATGTTGGCCAAAGGATGCCCAGGCCGAGTTCTCCCTAAATGCTGGCCTCCTAAATACCTGCTAGCCGTCATCAGGTGCTAGCAGCACGTGAGACCAGCAGGTTAGAGCCTACAAGAAAACACTGTCATGTGACGATAATGTACACTGTGAGGATGGATTGAAAAGCCAAGATATAAACAGCAGAGCAACACATAAAAAACCTGAATAAAACACCACAGTGTCCGCAGCGGTTGCCAGCATTCATGACATCATCCTCCGAAGTTTTTACAATGACCGCGTAATTCTTTTGTAATCTGGGCAAGAAAACAACTTATAAAAGCCCCATCTATCCAGAGGTACATTATAAAGTCTGGCCAAGAGAGTGTCAAGGAAATGCAATCACTGGCTCACTCCCTAATGGCCCTGCCAGTTTGAACAGACAGGAAACAGATTTTCAAGACAAATTCCTGGAGGTGTGCTCCCTGTCTCCCAGGGCCCCCAGCCTTTACTCCTCCTGGACCTGTCGCTGTCACCGTGGATGCTCCCCAAATACTTGGCAGGGTAGAGCGTATGGAGAAGGAGGGTCTTGGGGGAAGGAGAATCCTCTTTTTGTTTTTCAAGAATCATCCTCAAGGCTGGGTGCGGTGGCTCATGCGTGCAATCCTAGCACTCTGGGAGGCCAAGGCGGGCGGATTGCTTAACCTCAGGAGACCTGCCTGAGCAACAGTGAGACCCTGTCTCTACTAAAAATTAGAAGAACTGAGGCAAGAGGATCACTTGACGCCAAGAGTCTGAGGTTCCTGTGAGCTATGATGATGCTACGGCACTCTACTGAGGGAGATAGCATACGACTCTATCTCAAAAAAAAAAAAAAAATCATCCTTAAAATTGTTCTAGACAGAATCAGGAAACGTGGGTTTAATCCTGGGTCTATCTCAGGCAAGTCTCTTCCCTGGGCCTTGTCAAATAAGCGGATTGGACTTCCTGATGGCTAAGGTCCCTTCTGGCCCCAATAGTCTCAGATCTAAAGCAACCAGCATTCAGGTTCAAGGGCTGCTAAAACTGACAGATCTAGGACAAAGGGGAATGAGGTGACTTTAGGTTGCTTGGTCCAAGTAAACAACATGAATAGAAGGACAGGGCCAACTAGCAGCTGGGAGCTGAAGGGATGGAGGAGTGGAGAGTCAGGAGAGGGTCAGCAGAGACCCTAGGAGGCTGTCTCTGGCGTCTTGGCGCTGTCTAGAAGAGGCAGGGAAATCCGAAGCAGGGAAAACCAAACAAATGGCTTGTTTCTTTCAAACAAATGGCCTGTTTCTTCACGGAGCAAGGGCTCCCAGGAGGGGTGGGCGTGGCACCAAGGGCTCAATGGAGGAGAAGGGAGCAAAAAACACTCCCCTGCTAGGCGGGGCTACCTGTCCAGGCTGGGGAGGAGCAAGCCTCTATGAAGCCGCTTCGAACACCCAGACGCTGAGAAACCACCAAACCTGGAGACCCCTAAAAGCCTCTGACCTGAATGTTGCCAGGCTTCTTGGGATAAAGCAAGGACCCCAGAAAGGAGTCGGGATGGCTGGGTTCCACTCCCAGTTCTGCTGCTGACCTGCTGTGTGCCCTTGGGCAAGTCCCTTCCCCTCTCTGAGTTTCATTTGTCAAATGAGAATGGTGGCTCTGATGACCCAGAGGTCTCTTCCACCTGAGACATTCCTCCTGTCACCTCCAAGCCAAGGGAGACTTATAACATGGAGGGAGACGGATACGGACATGGCTTTTTTTTTTTTTTTTTTTTGAGACAGAGCCTCAAGCTGTCCCCCTGGGTAGAGTGCCATGGCATTACAGCTCACAGCAACCTCCAACTCCTGGGCTCAAGCGAGTCTCCTGCCTCCGCCTCCCAAGTAGCTGGGACCACAGGCGCCCGCCACAACGCCTGGCTATTTTTTGGTTGCAGCCGTCATTGTTGTTTGGCGGGTCCGGGCTGGGGATTCGAACCCGCCACCTTAGGTGTACGTGGCTGGCGCCTTAGCCGGTTGAGCTATAGGCGCCGAGCCCGGACATGGCTTTCAATTAACTGTGAGGATTCCTTGCCAGCTTCAGAGCAGAGGCAACCAAAGTGAAAGCAAAAGTCAGCAACTGGAAGCAGACCCTGCACCATATCCCCATCAGAAGGCATCTGAGATTCTAGAACTTTCCTGGGACCTAGAGGAGACAACACTTCTCAATCTCTTAAATCTCACCTTAATTTGGAGCTGGAAGAAGAGAAGCCGAAAGCTAATGTTCCTTGTGCTCTTCCAGCCCAAGAGGCCAGCCCTCTCCATCCCTCTTCACTATTCCTCCCATAAATAGGGACACCCCCCCCCCCCGCCTGTGACATCTGGAGCCAGAGAGCTGGAGAACCCCAGCTGAGGGATCTGGGTCCACCAACAGCTCAGACACTCACCCCCTGAGAGGGCAACACTTTGGGACTCACACCGAATCTCCACATCTCACCCTTGGTCAGTGGTCACATGTGAAGGCCAGGTGTTAATTTCTGCCTCCTGTACGGGCCTCCCAACTAGCTGCCCTCTTTATCCCTACCACCTCCACCAGCCTCCCCTCTCCCAGCAATCTTCTCCAAGGTCCAGCTCAAGCGATTCTCTTGCCTCAGCCTCCTAAGTAGCTAAGACTATAGATGCCTGCTGCAATAGCCAGCTAGTGTTCCTATTTTTTTTAGTGGAGATTGGGGTCTTGCTCTGGCTCAGGCTGATCTCGAACTCCTGAGCTTGAGCAATCTACCCACCTTGGCCTCCCAGAGTGCTAGGATTACAGGTATGAGCCACAGAGCCTGGCCCCTACAGTGATCTGCTTAAGTTATTGATTGGATAGGATGACTCCCCTGCTTAAGGAATATGAATGCAATGTGTGTCTTATTCATCAATACCATGAGCACCTAGGGTAGTGCTGGCCCATAGGAGATGCACGGTCAACATTTGTTGACTGGTTGCAAGATAACCCCCACCTGTCCAGTTTTGCTCATTCTGGACCCTCTGCTCCCTTTACTTCCCCTTCCTTCTGAAGCCCACCCTCCACTGTCTGAGCATCTCCCCAGCCCAGCACACCCTATCACTTTCACACCTCTGTACTTTTGCATCTGCCCAGATACCCTACCTCCCCTGTCCACCTGACAGAATCCAATTTCCTGTTGAGTACTCTAGTATTCTCTTTTTAGCAGGACCTCCTGAGTTATTGTCTTTCTTTTGCTCCCACCTAAGCCCTGAGACATAACTCACTACAGAGTATTTGCTATGTGCTAGGCATGCATATCACACCTCACCCTAGGAGGTTATCATCCCATTTTACAGATGAAGAAACTGAGGCTCAGAGAATCACAGAGTCAGCAAGTGGTGTGGCTTGATTATATCAACAACTCCCTGTGACATTTGTCATGACTATCTCTGACTCCCTCACTAGGCTGGGAGCTTCCCAAGACCCCTGTGCCCTGGATACCTTACCCAGTCTGGCTGGGCCTGGGCAATGCCCCAGACACTCCAATCAGGGGATCACTATCAGCTCAGGATTTACCATCAGCCCCATTGGGTTCTCTTTCTTCTGCCTTTTGTCCCAATGAGGGTGGAGGGGGTGGGGGGATATTTGAAGGGAAAGGGGCTCCCTTGCAGTTCCATTTGGCCCCATCAACTTCAGTCAGGATCCTTGTGTGATAAGTCACCAAAATGTGAAAGCCCTTCACAGGTCCCAGGCGTGATCTTTCCCTAGAGAAGATATCCTCCAAGTAACCAGTTCAAAACTAAAACCACAGGCTGCCCTGCGGGGCAATCACTCCATCTGCTGCCCCGCCCCCGCCCCGCCCATCTTGGCTACCCACCCAGCTGGGGTACAGCCCGAGTCCCCGGCGCCCATCACTCGCCCTGCAAGGAGCGACCATGGCCACCACGTCACGAGCACAACAAGCACTGTGCGTTCGCCTCACGGCTGCTTCCAGGGAACCAAAGGGGTCTGGGACTCCTGACAACTACACTTGCTGGGGAAAGATTTCTCTCTGAAAGTGACCTATCTTATAATTCAGACCCGGCACGCCCGGGCCACTCTTCTTACGTCCGTTTGCCGACTTGAGATCTGACTTGGAGTTTTCTCTCCCCCAAGCCCTGTAACCTAACTTAACTATAGAGAGGTGCTCGACATGAATGCCCCACTGCACCCTAGGGCGCTAGCTCTCCCAATTTACAGATGAAGAAACGAGGCTCAGGAAGAAAGAACTTTAATTTCTTCTAATTAAGAACTCTTAACCTCACTTCGCTCACGCCCGATTCCTCACCCTTGAGTTTGCTTCTAGTCTGCAAAACACACACATCTAAATCCCTAAAAAGCCTCGAATTCCAGAAAGGAGTAAGAGATGAAGGAACACATTGCCTGGGTGGTCTCCTGGGACCTCCTGGCAAGTCTGCTCCCACGCGAAAGGGACCTCTATCCAGGCCAAAGGTTCGAAACCCGCCGGGCGGCTGGCATCTGTCCCATCAACAGGGGCCCCCAAAGCCAGCCGCCTACCCCGGCTCAGGCCAGCTGCCCTCCCCCCGTCCCCGGCGACGTGCGGGGTCCCTCACTGGCCGGGCGTGGCTGTAGAGGGTGCGAGGTACCTGGTTCCCCTGGCGGCAGACCCGGGCAGGAAGCCCTCAGGCACACGGACAGACGACCCAGACCACACTCGGCTCCCTTCCCCGCACGCTGGTTGAACCCACAGGACACTGTGAGGCGCGGCGGCTCAGACTTACCCGGGAGGCGGTTGGTCCAGCTCGGTCTCCGCCCGGCGGCCCCGGGCTGGAGACTCCACGATCCTAACTTCCCCGGGGCTGCCTCCTCCGGGGCGCCGCGATCGCGGGGTTAAGAGTTCAGGGGAGTCCCGGAAAGGAGCGCGGTGACAGAGAGAGCAAGTTGCCTGCTCGGGGACTGGGATGCGGACGCAGGAAGCGCGGCCTGGGAGAGCCGGAGGGCGGGAGGAGGGCGGGAGGAGGGCGGGAGGAGGGCGGGACCCAGGAGGCGGAGGGCGGTGCCGGCCGGGAGCTGCCTGCGGCCCGGGGAGGCGCCGCCCACCAGTCGACCCTCCCTCCGCGCCTTCTGCTCTCCCGGGAGCTCTCCCCACAGCCCCGGCGCCAGACCCAAGCTGCGGGGGGAGGGGGACAGGGGGCGGGTACCCCCCTGCGTATGCTGCAGGACTGGGCTGAGCATGCGGCGCTGGGACCTGAACCTAAATCCTCCCCCGACCCTCGCCCTACCGAGTGGATGAGTGGAGGTGGGGGGAGGGAACTTTTTTCCCCGACCCCCTCCCTGGAGTGTTGGGGCGAAGGTTCTCAAGCCAGGAGTCCCGGGTATTTGGGTGTTAAGTAGAACTAGGAGTCGCCCCTGGCTCCCAGACCAGGAGCGGGTGCGGAGCCAGCCGGCCACGCATTTACCTGGCCGGACCTTCACCTCTCCTTCCTGGGGAGGCGGCTGCTTTCCTCTCCACCCTTGGGCGGGTTCGGGGAGCCGGGGCCCGGCAACGCCGCCCAGGACTAGTTGCCCTGCTAGGTGAGTGATGGACAGAGGTAGGGAAGGAGGAAGCGAGTTTTTACAAACTGAGTCAGTTCAGGCCCTCGGCGAGGCTCCCCTGGGCTCTGGGTCCCCTGGGCGCTCTCCGGATCGCGCGCTTGAGCCCCGGCCCAGGTGAACTCCATTCGGGGTCCCGGGACCTTCCCCTGCTGAGGGCTCATTCCCACCTTTGCAGAAAACTTTCCCAGGGAAGCTGCAGCTGGCGAGTGGGTGGCAGGCGGATGGCCCGCCTCTGCCTGGAGCCCCGAAGCTGCCGCCAAGTCCTGGCTCCCCGGGTGGGGGGTGGGGGCAGGGGAGAACCCGAGCTCCGCGCGACCGCCTCTTACCTGCGTCCCTGCCTCTGCCCCTCACCTGGATGTTTGCCCTGGATCCTCGGGCGCGCAAACGGGGGTGGGCTGGATTCTAAACATAGGGAATAACTAGCCCGCATCCTCTCTCGACCTTAATTTTTCTGAATTCCAAGAGAGGTCAGGCTGGAGTCCCCTTCTTGGGTGAGTGTCCAGTCCTTTGAAGTTCAAGCCCTGAGAAACCGATGGACAGCTGGCTGAGTGTCAGAAAAATGAGCCAAGGAGGGAAGGCGCCTCCTACCGGGAATCCGTGACCTCCCGGACAAAAATAGGCTGGTGGCAATCAAGTTCCAAACCGCTGTATACATGGTGTCCGCGGCGTGTATGCCCACGGAGTGGTAAGGTGCGGGTACTTCCCATTGTGGCTTTTTAAAAAACTTGCGCAGTAACAGTTCAACAGGACCCTGGTGTCCACAAAAGGCAAATTTGGGGGTGTGAAGGCATTTGGGGAAACAGTCCCCGTAACTATGACTCCCACAATAACTGTTAGTCCTTCGTCTTTACTATGAACCAGGCCCAGGACTTTCCCTGAACCATCTCATTGAATTCTCATAAGAACCCCCCAAGGCAGTTACTGGTTATGCCCACTCTATGGAAGAGAAAGCTGAGGCTCAAAGAGCCCAACACCCCACACGTGGACAATATCAGGATCTAAGACCCAAGCTGATCCACTCCAGAGCTTGTACTGTACCTGATATAGAGTAAGTCTTCCTCTGTCTGTACATACTCTCTACCCTGAGAGAAGGTTGCCTGGCCCCCTGTGAGCTGAATAAGTATTTGTTGGATGAATGAATGAAAGCTCCAAATGCTAACACATTTTTTAGTGAATGGGAAGAACACTCAGTGTAAGCAGGTACCAGTAATGACACGCTCCCATTTGAGAGCTGGGTGTACACATATTCATCCCCAAGTTTAGGCAGTGCATTTGGGAACTTTCCCAAGCTCCGAAAGAGAGACAGTCACATAGTTCTCAGAGAAGATTGAGAATCTGGTTTTCATTTCACTCCGCAAGACCGACCTTGGAGAGGCCTGGACCAGGGAGGATATTGTCAGAACAGCTGCTCAAGCTCCTAACCTGGAGGTAAAAAACCTTTAGTACTTTTCCATGCCAGGGTCATCCCTGCCCCGCCCCACTCTGCTGCAAACCCAACTGGGCAGGCCCCATCTATCTCAGAAAATCATCTTCAAAGTGTTCCTTTGAAGCAGGCTAATCTCTAGATAGAAGCTGGAGAAATTCTTAGCCAAAGCTAAGCCACAGGCAAAACTGAAGAAGCTGTCAAAGGAAGTATGTTTGTTTCTCCTTAGCTTCCACCCCTCCAGCGCTCTCTCCCTCTACATGGTTAATTTCTCTGCATCTTCCTGGGTTCTCTGTGTCTCACTGAGGAATCTAATATAACTGCCAACTTATCCCATTAAGTGTCAGCTGACAAGGGCCTGAGATGTGTCCTTGGGGAAAAAGATCCAAAGAAATGAATCTCAAATGGTGGAGTTTCTATTACCTGTTATCATAGTAGACAGTGGGAAGACGACAGTTACCATTTACTGAGCCCCATATCTCATGAGCACTGCATACAGTGTTATTTGATCCTCACGACAGCCCTAGAAGGATGATTCTATTATTCCCGTTTTTCAGGTGAGGCTGCTAAGACTCAGAGAAGTTTTGTACCTGGATCTGCTAGCAAGGGATAGAGCCAGGATTTGAACTGAGGGTCTTTGCAAGCCCTTGTTCTAAATAACGAAGCTGGAAACCCCCCGTGTGGTAGGCAGAGTGATAGTTGCCCAGAGATGTTCACACCCTAACCCCCAGAACCTGTCATCTTATAAGGCAAAAGGGACTTTGCAGATGTGATCAAGTTAAGGATATTGAGGTGGGAGGTTATCCTGAATTATCCTGGTGGGTCCCAGGTAGTCACAAGGGTTCTTACAAGAGGGAGGCATTAGGGTCAGGGTTAGAGATAATTTGACAGTGGAAATAGAGATCAGAATGGTACAATTGCTGGAAAAGGGCACACAGGCAGCCGTGGGGAGCTGAAAAAGAAAAGGAATAGATTCTCACCTAGAGTATCCCAAAGGAACTCAGATCTGCCAACACCTTTCTTTTAGCCTCGTGAGACCCACTGTGGACATCTGACCCCCAGAACTATAAGATGGTAAATTTGTGTTGTTCTAAGCCATGGCACTTATGATAAGTTGTTACTGTAGCAACAGAAACTGATATATCCTGAAAAATCAGCCATGTAGGCAAATATTTATTTAAGCTGCTTTTTTGGCTGACTGTCCACTAAAGCTTTTAAGAGGCACCATGATATAGCCTGGATCATGGATTTAGAAAGAAGGCAGGATTCCATCAGATCTGTCTTTGGTTTCTGAATCCTCAGCCCTCTGTGAGCTGTGTGACCTTGGACAGATGTCTTGTTGTCTCCAAGTCTTAATTTCCTCATCTGTGAACTCAGCGATGCCAATAATACCTACTTTGCAGGACCAATACAAGGGTCAGGTGAACCAGTAGAAGCAAAGTGCCTTCTAAATGGCCCAGTGTTGTCTGAGAGCATGAGTCCTTTGGGACATTAGCCTGTCTAGTTTTGAAAATATGAATTTTAAGAGGAGAGTCTGCTGTTCTGAGTACTTCCCTGGCATACGTTTTTATTCACTCTGGCCAAGTGGGCACATAACTGCAGTATTTTAAAATATGAGACTGTCCCTGGTCAGTGACTAGACCCCCAGTCGGTCACTTCCAGGCATACACATAAAAGTGTGGCTGGAAAGTCTGCTGATAGGAATATGTCATTGTGCAGAGTGACTCACTTAGGTATTGAAGAATTTTCATGGCGTATTATTGTTATTATTATTTTGCAGGTTTTGGCCAGGGCTGGGTTTAAACCCGCCACCTCCAGCATATGGAGCTGGCACCCTACTCCTTTGAGCCACAGGCGCTGCCCTTTCATTGCTTATTATTTGTTTTTTTTTTTTTTTGAGACAGAGCCTCAAGCTCTCCCCCTGGGTAGCGTGCCGTGGCATTACAGCTCACAGCAACCTCCAACTCCTGGGCTTAAGCGAGTCTCCTGCCTCCGCCTCCCAAGTAGCTGGGACCACAGGTGCCCGCCACAACGCCCGGCTATTTTTTGGTTGCAGCCGTCATTGTTGTTTGGCGGGTCCAGGCTGGGGATTCGAACCCGCCACCTTAGGTGTACGTGGCTGGCGCCTTAGCCGGTTGAGCTATAGGCGCCGAGCCTGCTTATTATTTGTAATTGTGAAAAATGCCCCAGTCTATGCTAAGTAAATTACGGTGCAGGCTCCTGCTGAAACAGTGCTTAGTCATGAAAAAGAAGGAGGAAGAGCTGATCGACATGGAAGAATACTCCAAGATGCATCACTGAGAAAAGAAGAGACTAAACATTACAATGCAACATAAATAAAATCTAAAACAAAATTGAACATGTATATTCGATTATGCATGGAAAGCAAATGGGAGGAACCCAACTAAACAGGGGTCACCCTTAGAAACTGAGATGTGTTCCTGTGGGGTGGGGGGGTAATCATTTTTTTCAATAGCAATGTAAGTGAATAACAGATTTTGAAGTTGGCCGGGAACTATCTGTACTGTCTGCCAGGAGCACGCACCCCCCCCCCTTGTCTGTTCCCGTGCTCTCCTTTGGTTACTTTGGTTTCTGCCATCTGTCACTCTTTCGTCTTGTGCAGTTCCGAGTGGGTCACTCCCTCTTCCAACTTACTCTTAACAGGGGCTCATTTCGAAACCTCTGAGCAACAGCTCCGTTGTGTGACTCTTGCCAAAGTCAGCTGTAAATCACATACGGGCACCTGCAACGTGGCCTTCGTCTGGAAGGCTTCACATTAGTCACTGGGAAGGGACGCGTCTGACGTGCAGGTTTCACGGGTGGCCTACTGGGCCGAGCTCTCTGAAGGCTGAATCAGGTCTGCTCACATAGTGCAAAGTGAAATTGGATAGTGGGACCATTAGTTTAAATGAAATGATTTTCATCTCATTTCCTGAAAGATTTTTTTATTCTGGAAATATGACTCTACCTGAGTTAGCAATGTACCTGGGTCTGTGTGGGCGCACCGCACAGCCCAGAATGGAGCCACTGAGGACGTCAGAGCATTGGGCTGCCGGTCTTTGAGACCCGTGAGAACCAGCCCCTCATCAGCCCACCTTCTTTCCAGCCCCAGCCGATAGGATCTTCCCTCTAAACCTCATCATCATCACCACTGCCATTCCTCCAGCTACTTCCTTTTTTTTTCTCTTTATTTTTTATTAGATCATAGCTGTACATTGATACTGTCATGGGGTACAGTGTGCTATTTTTATATACAATTTGAAATATTTTCATCAAACTGGTTAACATAGCCTTCATGTCATTTTCTTAGTTATTCTGTTAAGACATTTATATTCTGGCTCGGTGCCTGTGGCTCAAGTGGCTAAGGCACAAGCCACATACACCTAAGGTGGCGGGTTCGAATCCAGCCCAGGCCCGCCAAATAACAATGATGGCTGCAACCAAAAAATAGCCAGGATTTGTGGCGGGCGCCTGTGGTCTCAGCTACTTGGGAGGCAGAGGCAGGAGACTTGCTGAAGCCCAGGAGTTGGAGGTTGCTGTGAGCTGTGATGCCACAGCACTCTACCCAGGGGGACAGCTTGAGGCTCTGTCTCAAAAAAAGAAAAAAGACATTTATATTCTTCACTTAGAGAGATTCACATGCACCCTTAAAAGGTGAACCATAGACGTGACCCCACCAATCATCCTCCCTCCACCGATCCTCCCCCTCCCTTCCCCTCCCTCTCCCCTTCTCCTGTATTCTTGGGCTATAATTGGGTTATAGCTTTCCTATGAAAGCTATAAATTCGTTCTCCAGCTACTTCCTAACTCGTGTCCTGCTCTCAAGCTCTCCCCCTTTAATCCATTCTCTGTGTTGTAAAGTCAGCAGTGTGAACCCCTTCCCCCCACCCCCCCTTGACTCCAGCCTCCTTGATAGGGACGCAGAGGACTTGCTAACTGGGTGGGCCCTTCCGACATGCTCAGCCTTGTTACTCATCCCTCCCTTGGGCTCCAGGCTTGCTCTCTCTTCCTGTGGGCCTCTTTTGTGTCAGTGGTGAAACCCTTCCAGAAGCTCCCAGCAAACTTCCTTATGTCTCCTTTGCCGGAACTGGGTCATAATCCTGTCACTGGCAAGGACCCTCAAGACCAGCGTAGTCGCTCAAGACTCACCTGGAGTCAGTGCAGTTGGCGCAGGCGCCTGAGCCAGATGGAGGCTCTGCCAACAGGAAGAATGCCAACGCTGTCTGGTGGCCCCAGCAGGTACCCTGAAGCACAGCAAGGCTGCCATGTTGGGCTGGCATGCACCAAAGTAGGAAAGCCAGCTGCAGAGAGGACGGGAGAGAAGTCACCCTGATTCCTGCTGATCTTCCAGCTCTTAGCGCTAAGGAATATTCCTGGTTTTCCCATGGGTTGCCTTTTTTGCTTAAACTGGTCTGTTGAGTTTCTGTTTCCCACAACAAAAGGTCCCTAAGTGTTGGGACCATTGGAAGCTTTGACAAGCAGCTGAGAAGTAGTGCCACAGGCCAGGTATGCGCACCCTGACCCTCTGCCAATAAACTAGCTGCATTGAAGTCACTAGGGGCAAGTGACAGGATTCCAAGGAAACCCACTCACCTTTTGGATAAGTCAGTGACAACAGTGATGACAGTAGCCACAGTAGCAGCAGTACGGTGCTGACTACACCTGCCAGCCACTCCTCCACACACTTTGCAAGTACAGACACATTGAATCAGCCTCGTGACCCCACGAAGAATGTACTGTACTTCCCCTGTTCACAGATGATGAAACTAAGACACCGAGGAACACTGAGCTGGCAAGGTCAAGGCATAGCGTGGACCTGGGATGCCTGGAGGCTGCATCACAGCTTCCCTACTCTGGCTTTCGGGGCCTGGTGCTTGTGATTCCTTTAAGATGGGACTCCTTGAATACTTTTTCTTCCATTCTTGTGATACTTCACTAAGAAGAACATTTTCCAGTTCGTACATAGCCCTATTATGAAACTAATTTATAGTTCTCAAATGAAAGCTACAACCTAATTCTAGCCCAAGTATATGGGGTGGGGGTGGGGGAGAGGAGGGGAGAAGGGCAGATGGGTGGAGGGAGGGTGATTGGAAAGATCACCTATATGGTCCATCTTACAAGGGTACAAGTGAATTTTTCTAGAACTAGAGTATGAATGTTTTAACACAATAACTAGGTAAATGACATAAAGTCTATGTTAACCAGTTTGATGAAAATATTTCAAATTGTATATGAAAAGACTGCACTGTACCCCATGTTTGCATTAATGTACATAGCTATCATTTAATAAAAATAAAATGAAAAGATGGGACTCCTTGATCCAGATTTAGGGGATGGGAGATGAACCTGGGGACAGAGAGGCCAACAGTGGCCCCCAAGGGAGGAGCATGACAGTATTTCCACACCTGCTAAGGCCCTGTTGCCCCTTCACTCTGCCTGTGCTGCTGAAGTAAGAAAATATTTCTTGGCTCAGCGCCTGTGGCTCAAGTGGCTAAGGCGCCAGCCACATACACCTAAGGTGGTGGGTTCGAATCCAGCCCAGGCCCACCAAACAACAATGATGGCTGCAACCAAAAAA
>NW_003852404.1:8767155-8768293 GCF_000181295.1 Otolemur garnettii
AAAAAAAAAAAAGAAAGAAAATATTTTTCAATATTAATGACCCCCGCCTTCTGCTCTTTCCAGACAGAGGTGCCTCTTACTCCAAAGGAAGTCTGACCCAGCAGAAAAGCAGAGAAAACACTTCAGCATTTTAAGAACTGGGATTTTGGGGTTGCAAGAGCCTGGGCTTTGAGTTTCAATCAAAAGTGGAACCCCTGGAGGCCTCTAGGAATAAAGTTTATGTCAGGAACAAAAGGTCTGGGAGATTGAGCACCATCTAAGTCACTTGCCATGATTGAGATGAGGTCAAGTGTCCTGGGACAGGGTCAAGGCAGAGGAGCAGAGGAGATAGGATGAGTTGTGGGTGTCCAGAGAGGGGAACAGAGCCCACGCAGTGGCCCATGCTGGCTTCCTAACTAAGGGACGGTTGGTGACAGTTTCAGGAGAAAACCTTCCCCTCCCTGCAAGGCACAGGAGCAGTGGGGAGGGACAGCACCTGGGAGTGATCAGAGGTCTGCCAGACCCTGCCAATGTCTCTCATGTGCCCAAGAGGAGAGAGGACGAAGCTGAGAGAAGAGAGAAACTGGGCACAGAGGAGACTTCTGGGGGCCCGAGCAGCGTATCTGCCACCCGGAAGACAGAAATGAGGTCACTTCAGCAGATGCCAGGAAGACCAGATGCTGCTCCCCGCCCAGGCCTTGGCACTTTGGGAGCTTGTCCTGCATCAAAGACAAATACAGACACAACCCAGGGCGAGAGGTAGGGAGGCCTGATGAACTTCCAGTAGGTGTCTTCTCCCTGTGGAACGGGAACTTGCAATAAAAACAAAATCTAGCTTTGAGAACAGCGGAAGTTATGTTTCTTGCACAGTTCGGGGTGCGGGCTGAATGTCCTGCTCCTTTCCCCGGGGACACCAGGGTTCTGAAGGAGAGGCGGATGGGGCAGGTTGTGGAGCAGAGGCTTGCTACGCCTGTCCTTTCTGCCCCTTCTTGTGGCCGGCAACCCACTGCTCCCTCTTTCCCACTGTGCAGACTGTCCTGGTCTCCACATCTGCAGAAAGGCTCCCCTCGGCTCGGCGCCTATAGCTCAACCGGCTAAGGCGCCAGCCACGTACACCTAAGGTGGCGGGTTCGAATCCCCAGCCCGGACCCGCCAAACA
>NW_003852404.1:8769662-8781408 GCF_000181295.1 Otolemur garnettii
GGGAGGCTGAGGCAGGAGACTTGCTTGAGCCCAGGAGTTGGAGGTTGCTGTGAGCTGTGATGCCATGGCACTCTACCCAGGGGGATAGCTTGAGGTTCTATCTCAAAAAAACAAACAAACAAACAAACATGTTGCCTGAATAAATCAATCTCTGCCCTGCCTAGGGCTTCTGCAGGGCTCAAATGACAAAGTCTGTGAAAACTTTCCATGACCGAGGAGATCATATCCTACCCCATCCAAACGCACAGCATGGGTGCCACTGGCTGACAATTTAAACATTCAGTTTATAAATACTTACGATAGCTAAAAACTGGAAACATCTTAAATGTCTTTTAATGTTGAATGGTTAAACTGTGCTCCCCACCCCACCATGAATACCATGGAACAAAAAGCCAAGAGACAAATTATGGATATATGGAACACTTAGATGGATTTGATGGGAATCATGTAAGTAAAAAAACATCAATCTTATACATTCTACGATTCCATTTATAATATTCTTGAAATAACCAATTCATCGAGATGAAGAACACTGCCAGGGCTTGGGAATGATGGTGGCCCTAGTGTGTGGGGACGGAACAGTTCTATAGTGCTGGTTGCTTAAGTCTACATGTGATAAAACTGTATAGACTCACACTGACATGTATGAAACATGAAACCAACATCAGGCATAAACTCTGTCGGTTTCCTGGCCGTGCCCCTGGACTATATCCACTGTTACCGCTGGGGGAGGCTGGGTGAAGGGCGCATAAGATCTCCCTGTAATTTTCGTTTTTCAAAATAAAATAATTTAATTCACATAATAAATAAATACATGGAGAGGTGGGTGAAAAAGAATTATCAATGTACATGGCAGGTAGGTAGAGCCTAGAAAAAGTCAAATTCCCCAAATCACCAGAGTCTGTTCAAGACTCAGACCACAAACTCAAGCTAACAGGAAATGTAGCTATTTTGCCATGACTCAGCCTGTAGCTATTTTACCAGCCCCATTCTGCCAGGTAGCAGAAACGTGTCCCCCCTCCCCCGCCCGTCCATGTCCCAGGCTGCTGGCTATTGGCTGGTGCAGATCCATGCTGAGCTGCCCTTCCCCCAAGTCCAGCACCAGGCCACCCGAGGGAGACCGGGCAGGACAACAGGCTGCTGCTTGGCATCGTCCAGTTCAAATGCAGTCTTCAGGTATGTTTTGTTTGGCTTATCCAGTGTTTTAAACAACTACCTGCCAATATTTGAAATGGGGCCTTTTCACATAAGAATCTAGATGTCTGGGTTAGTCGCTCTGAGTACACACCCCAGCTGGGCAGCCATCTGCTGGACTCCACTGAGTAGCAGCTGCCCCTTAGATGGGGCGTGCCTCCTTGGGGATCCGCCATGGTCCCCAACAAGTCTAACTACATTTGGTTGGATTCATGCAGACCCCTGAGGTGGCAGCCCTCACTCTTCTGCACCTTGGTGCCCTCTTGGGATCATTTTCCTTTTCCTCTTCCCTGCTGGGGTGTGGAGAAATGCTACAGAACCATCTCAGACCTGCCTGCCTAGGGACAACAAATGGCCCTTCATGGTAGGGTCCTGCTGCCTCCCTGGGCCTCCCTGGGTGCCACATGGGAAAGGGATGCAGTGGGACACAGGCTGGGGACCTCTGTCCTGGTTTTCCTTGCTTGTTTTCAGACTCTCCCTTGCCCTGTTGATCTGGGAACATTTATCTGGTCTTACAAGTCAGGAATCCTTGCACGGACAGTATGTGTCCCCAACCCCTAGTACCAAATCTATTCCATTGTCTATACACCTCAGTTTTGGGTGGGGAACATGCAGACTTCTGATTTCAAAGTTGGGCTCCTTTTTAAGTACCAAGGGAAGCAAGAAAAGCTTCATCTTTCTCTGCTGCACGCCACCCCTCCTTTTTTGAGACAGAGTTTTCTGTTGCCCT
Organism: Otolemur garnettii; assembly: GCF_000181295.1. Lineage (NCBI taxonomy): Eukaryota > Metazoa > Chordata > Mammalia > Primates > Galagidae > Otolemur > Otolemur garnettii. Next base: position 8,771,587 of record NW_003852404.1, read on the forward strand.
GGGTAGAGTGTCATGGCACCATCATAACTCACAGCAACCTCAAATCCTTGGGCTTGAACAATTCTCTTGCCTCAGCTTCCCGAGTAGCTGGGACTACAGTGTCCGCCATGATGCCCAGCTAGTTTTTCTAGTTTTAGTAGAGATGGGGTGTCTCTCTTGCTCAGGCTGGTCTCCAACTCTTGAGCTCAAGGAATCCACCAGCCTCCCAGGAGTGCTAGGATTACACGTGTGAGCCACTGTGCCTGGCCTGAACCCCTTTTAATGAAAAGATGTGGGCTCGGCGCCTATAGCTCAACTGGCTAAGGCGCCAGCCACGTACACCTAAGGTGGCGGGTTCGAATCCCCAGCCCGGACCCACCAAACAACAATGACAGCTGCAACCAAAAAATAGCCGGGCGTTGTGGCGGGCGCCTGTGGTCCCAGCTACTTGGGAGGTGGTGGCAGGAGACTCGCTTGAGCCCAGGAGTTGGAGGTTGCTGTGAGCTGTAATGCCACGGCACTCTGCCCAGCAGGACAGCTTGAGGCTCTGTCTCAAAAAAAAAAAAAAAAAAGATGTGTTCTGTAAAATGCAAATTCAGTCAAAAGACAGCACTTAAGGACCAAGAAAGGCACAAGTCTCCGTAAGGCCCACAGGTTCCCCACCCCTCATCCAGGACTCTGATTCCCATTTTCTGCTGTTCACTCCTTCCTGGAGACACCAAACTAATGGCTGCCTGAATTTTAGGATTCTGCAATAAGAAAATACCGGGAGTGAAAAACCACACCAGTTAATTCAGAAATATCACCCCATCATCCTTCTTCCCGCCTTGCACTGCAGGAGCACCTTACACGCACTGTCTCATTTCGATCTCAAAGGCGGCAGGAAACCCAGAGAGGTTAGAGATTAAGTGTTGGCCCAAAGTCGACAGCTACTGAGGGGCATGGCTGGGACTTGAACCTTGAGCCCCGTCCTCTTCACACACCCCCTCCCCCCGCACAAAAGTTTGGCTTTATTTCATGGCCACCCTCCTTGCTTCCAGCCCATGGTCCTTGCGTGTCCGTAGGGCAGGAGCCAATCAGAAGCTGTACCTGGTGAATCTGAAAGGCTATTGGTCGAGCTTTCCCTAAAGCCCACCTCCGAGGGATTCCCCCACCCTAGAGGCTGACAGGTGCGAGATATTGACGGAGTGAAATGCGCTCACCTTGACGCGACTCCTAAGCCTCGCCAAAGCAGATAGACTCCCTAGAGAGAGCGCCAGGGAGCTGTCAACCGAAAAGAACCCAAACTGGGGGCAGCGCCTGTGGCTCAGTGAGGAGGGCGCCGGCCCCATATACCTAGGGTGGGGTTCAAACCCACCCCGGCCAAACTGCAACAAAAAATAGCAGGCGTTGTGGCGGGCGCCTGTAGTCCCAGCTACTCGGGAGGCTGAGGCTGGAGAATCGCCTAAGCCCAGGAGTTGGAGGCTGCTGTGAGCTGTGACAGCATAGCACTCTACCAAGGGCAATAAGGTAAGAGTCTGTCTCTTAAAAAAAAAAGAACCCAAACTGGGAGGGGAAAATTATTTAAAGAGGGTTTATTCTGCGCCAACGATGTGCGTGCGACCATGGCCGTGAGAGCCAGGCCTAGGAATCCTTGAGTGAGCAGGCCAGCTGTGTTTGGGTTATAGTTTGGTTTTATGCGTTTCAGGGAGATGGAAATTACACCTAACTGTCGTACATCAACCTATGGAAGGTGGACGTCGGTTTGTCTAGAAAAGACAGGACATCTTGAAGCAGAGGATTGCAATTTAGAGGTGGGTTTTAAGATTCTTTGATTTGTGATTGGTTAAGAAATGAAGGTTTGGAGTGTTTTACGTTAGGAGAAGGAAGTCTGCTAATCAAAGACAGGCTGTGGGCACATACCAGGCACCTAGACTCAAATCTGGTAAGTACATGGTGACCTGCAGGTGTGACTTAAGTTTCATCTTACATAGCCTTAGGCCTGTTACTGAGCTACGAAGGACACCTTTAGGAAGGGGAGTCAAGGCATGGGTGGCCTCTCTTCTCCTGGCCAGCAACTCAGCTTTAGTGTATTTCTGGGCTCCCTTTGGCCAAAAGTAGGATCTATTCAGTTGGTTGGGGGGAGGGGGCTTAAGATTTTCTTTTAATTCATAGATCAAAATCAAAATGGAAGGATGAGACCAGAGCTTGCATCACAGCGCTGGCAAATCTAGTTATAGGGATGGTGGTTGCTGCTGTGAGTTTGTGTTATAAACCAGCAGGCCTGCCTTGCAAGCTGGATGAAGCCATTTCTCAGAAAATCCAATTATAACTGAGAGTCTTGAGGGCCACCCTGGGTTTTCTGCTCAGCTCTCTACAGGGGACTCGCTAGGCTGGCCCTTCAGTGGTCTCACATCAAAGGCCCTTGCTGGCAACCCAGAAGCTTGTTGGTCAGTTGCAAGTTTCTCTGACGGCTGTTTTCTCTAAACACTTGGGCAGGAAGGCATTCCTTTGTTACCCTTGGCACCTGCTGAGCCATCTGTCTGGCCAGGCCTCTGCCCATCAGGGGACTTTGCACTAAGGCTGGATGGTCCAGGCTTTGTGCCATCAGCCAGGCCAGGAGAATGAGTCAGTGCAGCCCTGGGAGAGGCAGACCCACCCTGATGTATTTCTTAGGGGTGGCATAGGTCCCATGCAACATCTGGGCCTGGTTTGGACAGCACTGTTGACCTACTGGCCTCCTATTTGGCCAGAAGGTTTTTTTTTTTTTTTTAATTATTCAATGTAGGGCAGCGCCTGTGGGTAGGGCACCGGCCCCATATACCGAGGGTGGTAAGTTCCAACCCGGCCCTGGCCAAAGTGCAATAAAAAAATAGCCGGGTATTGTGGCAGGAACCTGTAGTCCCAACTACTTGGGAGGCTGAGGCAAGAGAATCGCCTAAGCCCGGGAGTTGGCGGTTGCTGTGAGCTGTGACGCCATGGCACTCTACCGAGACTCTGTCTCAAAAAAAAAAAAAAATTATTATTATTCAATGTAATTCAGAGCTTAAAAATTTGTGCTAACTGAGATGGTGATCTTCTAGAAACTTCATCATTTCTTTGACCTTATAGTGCCATTCAGCTAACATTGGGGCACCGTTTACAGTGCTGATGTGGACATTGGGGGCTGTGCATATATGAGGCAGTCAGGCACGTGGTCCCCCTGCCGAGCTGTCTCTGCTGGGGATTGACCACAGCTCTGTGAGTGAGTCATTCACCCTATTGGAGCGTTAGCTTCCTTATCTGTAAAACGGGGTTAGGAAAAGTTCTGAGCAAGCAGATGTCTGTGAAAGGCAGAAAGCGATGCCTGGCTTGCGAAAAGTTGCTCTATAAAAAGAAGTTTGTAGTTGTTATTGGAGAAAAACTCCCACCACGAGTCAAATTGTTCTGGGTCAGGGAGGGGTTGGGCTTGCTGCTCTTGGTGGGGGGCGGAGTTCACTGGTCTCAGTAGAGCTAGGATTTGAATGCCAAGGACAGTCCTGGCAGTTGAATTAGACTCTCCCCTATCTGAGCAGACACTTGAGAACCATATCTAGAGGCTCCATGGGATTCACCCAGAGAGGCACAAAGTCCAGGGGGAAGGTGGCAGGCTGGGATTTTTTTTCTCTGTCTCATCTGGGATTATGGAAAACAGTGGGGGGCGGGGGGAGTGGGAGAAGGATGGAGGAAGCAGCCACTAGAGGCCTAGGCTGTCAGGAAGGGGGCTGGAAGGTGGGAAGACGTGGGAGGTGATGGAGGAGCCCAAGCAACCTGGAGCTAAAAGCAGCTCTGCCCTGTGTCCTCCGGACTTCTGGGGACCCACCTCCCTAGAAGGAGGGAGCAATGGCCAGATGTGCCAAGTTCATGACCTCTGGGCTGCCAGAGGAGGCAGGAACTACCACCCAATCTCATGGAAATCCCCTGAGGATGTGTAGACAGCCTTCCCATGCTAGAACTCTCCTCTGGTTCTAGGCCTTTTACTTCTTTTTTAAATTTCTTCTTCTTTATGGAGGTATATTTTATACGCAGGGGACAGCCTGATGAACTTGACATATGTGCAGACATGTGGCCACCACCCAGATCAAACTCTAAAGCTTTTCCTGGGATCTAGGAAATGTTCCCTTATACCATCTCCCAGGCTAAAGTCCCCCAGAATAACCTCACCTCTGGCCATCATCCCTATAAACTAGTTTCACCAATGTCTGAACTTCAAGTAAACAGACTCATATGGTGTGTGTTCTTTTGTGTCTAACTTCTGTTCAGTGAGGGGGCGATCCATCCAGGGCGGGCGTTGTGTCCAGCTGTCCTTTACTCTTCTCCATCCTTGTGTGATTTTCTATTGTAGGAAAATACTGTGATTTACGTTTTTATTCTCCCATTGATGTTTCTAGTTTGGGGCTATTCTGAACAAACATCTTTACACATGTCTTTGGGTACATGGGTCATCACGAACGTTTTGAGATATAGAAAATCAAGAAACGTCAAGTCCACGTGCCCTTCCAGCAACACCCATAAGCTGAGCAAGTTAGAACTTGCACACGTGAATCAGAAAGGATCCTGTCAACTGTGTTTCTTGGAAGCAAAATAATGGACCACAACAAAAAACATTTGTAGCAATCCACGTACCCAGAAGCATCCGGCGTATGACGCAGAATGTTTCCAAACTTTGTAGACATTTGAAAATGCTCCAAGATCAGTTAAAAGGGAATGAGTGTGTTTCCCACACCTGCCCTCACTGCACATCCCAGACTAGGCTCTCAGGGGAGCTCAGGAGCAGAAAGGAGAGAGTGGGTATCATTCTATGGCAGCCAAAGCTCCTCTTGCCAACAGCACTTTCCCTTATAAAAATGCCATCTGGTCTTCTGCCGGAAGCATGCATAAGAAATTTCTGAGTCCTGGGAGAAAGTTTACAGTTTCCCTTCTTCATGGTGCCTGTTGACCTCAGAGATGATCTAGTCTAATCTTCCCATTTTACAGATGGGGAAACTGACATCTCCTGAGGGGAAGTGACTCACCTAAAGCCATACAGGTGGTAAATTATAGCGCCAGGAACGGAGTCCAGTAGTTTTTGTCTGTAAGCTGGAAGGAAGGAATTCTGTTCATTGGTCTTCCTTAGTGACATTGGGCTAAATTGCAGCCCTTGTCCTAAAAGTTCAGGGTCTTCTAGTAACCATTCTGCCATGATTATTTGACACCAGATTTTAGATTTATTCTATTCAACATTCAAGAAACCTTTTTGAACATCCCCTATGTGCCAGGTACTGTTTCAGGTTTTGTACAGACAGCAGGGAATCAAACAGGTGAACATATCTGCCCTCATGTAATTTAGATTCTTTCAGGGAGAGATGGACCAAAAACACATAAATGGGAACAATACAGTCAGGTGCACAAAGATAAGTGTTTGTTATAGGGTAAAATAATCCAGGAAGGAGGGTGGGACATGGTGATGGCCTAGGGACAGGAAGGTTGGACACTTGCACAGTGATCAGGCAAGGTCTTGCCAAGAAGGTGACATGCAGAAGTTCTAATGAAGGCACAGGAGTTAGCTCTGGGGTGGGGTGAGGGCTGCAGGATGGGAACAGCAAGTGCAAAGGCCCTGAGGCAGAAGGCTGCTTGGGGGTGGGCAGGGAGCACTAAAGAGGACGTTTGACTGGAGTGAAGGGGGTGAGTGAGAGCGTGGTGGTGGGAGATGTCGTCAGAGAGGTGAGGTGGGCAGAGGTGTCTGCAAGAATCTCCTGCACAGATTGCTATAGAATGTTGAATTATACAAGATTTACATCTTTCGGGAGGTTTCTTTCAGAAGAGTAAGAAGATCTGAGTTAACATTTCCAAAGACTCTTTTGGCTGCTGCATGGAGAATAGATGGGAGAAGGAAATGGAATTAGGAGACCATGTAAGAGGCTGTGACAGTAATCGAGTGACAAATGACAGGGCTTGGGCCAGGCAGAGATGTAGGAGGAGATGGTTTCTAGTAGAGTTTTGAATGCAGTATCACTGAGGCTTCCCGATAGGTTGACACTGGTCCCAGTAGAAGACCCCTTCATATGCAAAGCATGGAGTTTCAGGTCCAAGGTCTACCTCATTCTCTTGAAAGGTCTCACTGGATTCTGCTCCAATACAGGACGAGCCCTTGAACCAGATAAGTGTGCATGTGTGTGTGCACCTGTGTCTGGGGGCAGGGGAGTTCCCTTTGATTCTTTCTCATCTGTCCAGTTACCTGCTCCTCCACTTCTTCTCAGGGAGGAATTCTGACAAAGCTCTCCCTCCTCGAGGGGCCTCCAATGACTTGCATGACCAAACCGCCTGTGAGGCTGCTCTCCTGGTCCCTGAACGGGCTCTAGCACCACTGACTTTTCTTCCTCAGTTCCTCGAACATGCAGAGACTTTTCCACCGCTGGTTGAGTCTCAGCTTAAATGTTGCCCCTCTCCTTTCTTTTCTTTTTTTTGTGATGAGGTCTTGGTCTACTGGGCTAGAGTACAATGGTATCATTGTAGCCCACTGCAACTTCAAACTCCTGAGCTGGACTAATCCTCCTGCTTTAGCCTTCTGAGTAGCTGGGACTACGAGTGGTGCCACCACACTGGGCTAATTTTTCTTTCTTTTCCCCTTCCCTTCCCTTCCCTTCCCTTCCCTTCCCCTTCCCTTCCTTTCCCTTCCCTTCCCCCCTCTTTCTTTCTTTCTTTCCTTTCTTCCTTCCTTCCTTTCTTTCTCCCTCCCTCCTTCCCTCCCTCCTTTCTTTCTTTCCTTCCTTCCTTCTTTCCTCCCTCCCTCTCTCTTTCTTTTTTTGTAGAGATGATATCTCCCTTTTGCTCAGGCTGATCTTGAACTCCTGGCCTCAAGTGATCCTCCTGCCTTGGTCTCCCAAAGTGCTGGGATTACAGTTCTGAGCCAGCATGCCCAGCCTGTTGGCTTTCTTCATAACACTTGTCACAATCTGGGATGTTGGCTTTATTTGTTGACTTACTGATGGCATCTCCTCCTACACTGTAAAGCATAGGAAGAGCAGGGGACGAGTGGGTCTTATCGACTGACAATTCCCCAGTGCCACACACAGTACCTAGAGGACCAGAACAGCAGGGAAGGGTGGCAGCAGCTCCCGAGCTGGCCCAGTGACCCTTCCTCCTGATACTCACCACCTTGTAAGTCCCCTCCCACATCAGACAGACCTGATCCTGTATGTCCAACAGAGTGTGGTGATGGTATAGGTGACAGTGTGTGGCTTCCTTGATTATGTGTATCTTTGTGCAAGTCTATGTAATATCTCCCCCTAGTTCTGTCTCTCTGAACTCTCATTGACACACAAGTGACCAAGGATGTGGACTCTGCACCCCCAGACTCCCTGGGGCCAAATCCCAGGTCTACCATCTACCTCCTCTGGGACCGTGGACAGAGCAGAGCACAGGAATGGAGACTAGATACACCCAGGCAGGTACCTGGCATTCAGGAGACTTGTACTCTCAGGTAGTAATAATGCCCTAGTTGCTGGCAGGGGCCTCCTGCACAAAAGTCCCTTCCTGGCTGGTAGTCAGCATGGGTATGGTCCAAGGTGAGCCCGGCCATTAGGTAATATAATAGGGGGTCTTTGTCATCTGCAAGTTGTAGAAAACCAATCTCAATTTAAGCAGAAAAGAGGATGTAAATTCCCATACTAAAGTGCAGTATTATAACCAGCTTCAAGCATGGCTGAATTGAGGGCGTCATATGATGTCATCTAGCTGATATCTCTCTCCATCTCTTGGCTTTATCTCCTTCTTGGTGCCTTACTCTTAGGCAGCCTCTCTAAAGTGGCCCTGGCTACCCTAGGCTGTCATCCTCTCAGTCACAAGGGGAAAAGAAGTTAAACCTTTGGGCCAATAATTTCAATGTAAGTCTTAGAGTTGAGTCTGATTGGCTCTGACTGGGACACGTGCTCATTGATAAACCAATCACTGGGAGGAGGGCAAGAGGGGAGTGGAACTCTACTCTGATTGGCTGAGCCTAGCTCCCATGCTCCCTCCAAACCATAGGGTACCAGCACCTGGGATATGGGGAGGAAATAGCTGAATTTGCTGCTATGACCAAGTACTAAGGGTGAATGGTGCTTGCTCTGGTCCCAGCAGCAGGAAAGAGGGTGGACATCTGAGAATTGGGCTAGATACACCTGTCAAGGTGTCTTAGGAAATTTTTACTGTGGGTGGGAGGTTCATTGAAAAATCAATGATGTCCAATCTTGCCTGGCATTGGAATCATCTTTTTTTTTTTTTTTTTTTTTTTTTGAGACAGAGCCTCAAGCTATTCCCCTGGGTAGAGTGCCATGGCATCACGCTCACAGCAACCTCCAACTCCTGGGCTCAAGCGAGTCTCCTGCCTCCGCCTCCCAAGTAGCTGGGACCACAGGCGCCCGCCACAACGCCCGGCCATTTTTTGGTTGCAGCCGTCATTGTTGTTTGGCGGGTCCGGGCTGGGGATTCAAACCCGCCACCTTAGGTGTACGTGGCTGGCGCCTTAGCCGGTTGAGCTATAGGCGCCGAGCCGGAATCATCTTTTAAAGAACAACTATGGGCCCCTCCTCAGACCAATTGTGTAGGAATCTCAGGTGAGGGGGCCCCTAGTATTAGGGCTTTAAAGAACTTCTCCAGGTGTCTCTGACACATCTTCCCTCCAGGACTAAGAACCACTTGGCCAGTTCATTGTGTCTGGGGTGACCTAGGGTCACCAGATAAGGCTAGTTCTGGCCAGAAGTGACCAGCCTAGGTACAACTGTTGGTCACCTGAGGGCTGAAAGGATAACTACCAGCTCAGGCATCTTGTGACCATTCAGCAGTGGAAACTTGACACAACGCCTCACTTTTAAGAATCTAAGAATCTTTAAAATTGCCCTTGTCCCTTTAGAAGGACCCTCATTTAGTTACTTTTTTCTTTTCTCGTGGAATTATTGGTATCATTCTTCCCAGGGAGGTTTTAAATTAGACCTTGCCCCTGTGTTCAGCACTATTTCTCTCTCTCCTCCCTGGTGCAGGGCCCTGCAGCAGGGCTGCCAGGGGGAGAAAAAGTTCTTCCAGCTTTATTTACTTAGTGACATTACCCGTGACAGCGGCATGTTGAATGTCCTGATTGTGATGTTTGGGGAAGTTTAATGGGAGCAAGCCAGTTCACACCTGATGAGCTGCTTACGTTCCAAAGGTTCCTTGACAGGTGGGTGGGTGCCTGGGAATTGAGATGTATTTTCTTATAACAACAGTGTTATTAAAACGCAGGTGATCTGCCAAGTAAACCCACACACATCTATTTAACACGTGTGCATAATCGTAGAAAGTACGGTAACGACACGGATAACTTTTCACTTACGTAACTCATCTAAGATTCTAGATAGGAAAATACGAAAACCGATGGCAGAGTTAATAGAATTTGTATTGTTAGAAAAATATTTACATCTCCCTTTGAATCCAAATGTCGAGCACATGGTGTGATCATCTTATTTTTTTTTTGTTCCATTTTGAGTCTCCCCAGTCTATTTTATTTCCTGAACCAGAATAATATTAGAACAGCAAATGTGTGATGCATGACAGATACATTTGTCAGGTGGCAGGGAATGGTGACGGTTCTGAAAATGACAACGCTTCATGGCTGGCATGAATAATAAGGCCCGTCGTACATAGCCCAGCTGAGTCCCCTCTCTATGTCCACCCTGAGACGGTCATCAGACAAAGGCCATTTTTGCTCTTTCCAGGAGGCGCTAAGTAGCCTGGCAGCCCCAGTCCGTGGGGCATAAACAGCAATTCCAGGGGCCATGGGACATTGGGGATGGGCCTCTGAAGAGCGGACACAGGCACAGAGCTGAGGGTGGGGGTGGTGCTCCCCCCCCC
>NW_003852404.1:8781428-8797523 GCF_000181295.1 Otolemur garnettii
CCCCCCCGCCAATGCTTCCCTGGGGAATGACGGCCAGCTGAACCACCAAGTTCAGGGGCTCTTTGGAGCAGCATTCTAATCATAGCATCACCATCTGTTCTAGAATCTGCCGCGTCAGGATTGAACGCTGTCCAGCATTCTGGACAATTCCAGGGGCCTGAATTATCCAGATGCTCTCCTTTCTGGTTGGATGAGAAGCAGAGACCAGTAGAGGTTGGGGTTACATGCCCAGGATTGCAATGCACATAGGAGGCAGTGCTGGACTTGAACTCATATCCTCTGACTGCTGGTCCCGGGCCCTGTCTCCTCTGCTCTGACACTCGCTCCTCTTTCCAACAAACTCAGGTTCACGAGGGCAGAGGTCTGTCATCCCAAGCACGGTGGAGGCTGGGACACTCCTCTTTTGTCCCTTCTCTGTGTCCTGGAAACCCCATGAGAGCTCTGTTACCCTTCAGTGAATTTATTTCTTACACATCTTCCTCCAGTAGAACGTAAGCTCCTGGAGGGTAGGGGCCCCAGGAAAGTTCAGGGTCACGTCCAGAGAAAGCGCACAGTCAGCATTTGTTGAATGAGTACAGGAAATTCACAGCACGGTTTATGTTTATTCCAGACCCAAACCCTACCTGGTTTCTACCCCCTCTGCCCTCCCAATCCCCACTAGAAGGCTCTCCCGTCCTGAGATGTCCCGAGGGCAGGGAACGAGCTCAACCCTAACAGGAGGGCGAGTGGGTGACATGTGAAGGGCTTTGCTGCTCTGATGCTCCCTTACTTGGGCCTGCTTCGTGCCCCCAGCAGCTGAGGGAGGGAATGGTGCAAGTATTTCTGGACTTATTCTTCAGATGAGGCGACTGATTCTGGGCCATCGTCTATGCTCAGCCTGTGCAGGTGACCACCATGGGTGGTGGCACCAGCCCGAAGGCAGCTCTCTGGGTGCTGAGGCCTGTTCTCCTTCAGCTGGGCTGGCAGATGACAAGTGAGCACCCAAGGCCGGCCTAGGGGTACCTGCTGGTCGGGATGAGTTGCCGTGGCTCCCATGTTCCTAAGTTTGCCTGTGGGGGTTCTTCAGAGCCCTTTGGGGTTCCACAGAGTACAGTTTCACTAGTGTTGCTATGAAGACTTCTTCTTTAATCAAGGACTGTAGAACCATTCTTTCTGCCAAGATGGAGGAGGCTGAGGTTACATCTCCTCTCTGAGCCCTAATGTCCTGGGCTTGTCTAACTAGACAATCCCGCTGTCCATGAGAAAGATGGAGGCCCCACTGGCCAGCTCCCCCTGACAGGAAGCCAAGCACTGGTCCCAGGACTCTCTGCTGCTTCTACTGGTTAGAAGAGTCTTCCCATCTTGGCTCTTGTGGAAGATTCCAGAACAGAGGTTCTGCATCTATGCAGCTCCTCAGCTGAGGACAATCAGCAGCCCAGGGCTGGGAAGGACACAGGGGCAGCTGCTGAAGACAGGCCCTGGGGGAAGAGGCATTGGCAGGGCTGCCTGAGGGTGTCCCTGAAAGTCCCTTGTCCCATCTGCTCTGGGTTTCTCAGCTCTTGTCCTCGACCTGGACATGACCCTTGCCGCAGAGGTGGTAGTCTGCACAGAACCATGAGGGCTCACCAGGACAGCACCAAGGGTGAGAGTAAGGATCACAAGAACTATTGCTGGGATCCTGTGCCGGACGCTTACGTCCTCCTTCCTGTTTCATCCTCATGACAACTTTACTGTTACCCATTTGACGGACGAGGAGACCAAGGCTAAGAAAAGTTGAGTTTGGGCCCTGGGTCACACAGCTGGTAAGAAGCAGACAGGGCAGCCAGCTGGGCCCAGACAGCCCGGGCACCAGGCCTTAATCACCACGCAAGATGCTCTGCGGGAGGCACCTTCCAACCGGAATCTCACCTAAAACCTAATTCTTGAAGCAATAATTTGGAGGGATGTGGTTCTATGCCTGCTGCTGCAGGGAAATTGATCCCCTCTGTCCCTTAGATGTCCTTGGGACCAGTCACCATGGCACGGGGCCCTGGGCACTGCTTGGAAGTGGTTGGTGGAGCAACACCTGGGGCAGACACCAAGCGAGGAAGGAACACTTTCTCCTTTTTGGAAAATGCTCTGCTGGGTCGTATCTTTGTGACCTTTGTTACAAATGTCGCTCGACTCATTGATTCCGGCTTCCCTGTGCTGTCAGCTCCATGAGGGCAAGGGTCAGAGTCATTTCTGCTGGATGGTGAACGCCCAGCATTTATCATCTGCCGTGCGGGAGGCATTTGGTAAACATTGTTGACTGGTCCCTCACAGATGTGGGGCATTAAGGTGTCAGCCTGGAGCTCTGGGTCACGGCTGCTCTTTGGGAGGCAGAGCCCCCGGGCACCCCTGGGTCCCAGGCCTGGGTGTTGTGCCGTGAAGGCTGCTGGTGGCCGCCATCCTGGGCAACAGTTGCTCACAGACATCTGCTAGGCTGTGGCCAGACACCAACCCGCTGCTGTTTCTCAAACTCTGCCCTGCCAAAGCCAAAAGTGGGACGAGAGGGGCTGAGTACCGTAGGGTGGGGATCAGGGTAGGCAGAGTCGTGGCTGGCAAGGGCCACACCCAGATAAGCACAGGCTTGCATTGTGTTTTATCTTGAACAAGCGCATGCAACTTTCACATTCTGTTCAATAAAACACTCACATTTGCTTTAAAACATACAACCTAACTTTTCTGTGCTTCAGTCTCTGCATCTGTAAAATAGTGAAAGTAATAATACCTACCTGTGGGATCGCTGGGAGGACCGAATACATTTTCTAATATTGACAGATGTGCCTGGCGCCCAGTCAGCTCTTATTATTATCAATGTTATTGTTCACTGCAGTTACTAATTAGATATCTGTGTCACTTCCACGGGGATGGACCCTCCTTCAGTTTTCAACATACTTTTAAGAGCGCCCACTTTGGGGAGGAAGTGCTTTGTCTCTGTAAATTGTCCCTTGCTAAGTTAGTTATTTATTCCTGTGTAAAAAATCGCCCCCCAAATTAGTGGTTCTGTGAAAACCAGTATTATTATCTCACAGGTTCTATGAGAGGTTGCGTTTTGTCACAGGCTACAGTCAAGGAACCAACAGGGGTGACATTACCGGAGGCTAGACTGGAGGGCGGCCCTGCTTTGGGCTCAGCCAATGGCTATTGGCAGGATTCAGCTTCCTGTGGGCTGTTGGCCCCGACTACCTTATTGCCTTGGGGCTCTTCCTAGGACAGCTTACAGGAAGAGAAAGAGTCTTTTATAATCCAATGGAAATGTGACCTGGGTCTCAGTGAGCTAAAATCAAGATGCCAGCTGTGTCCCTTTCTGGAGGCGCTGGGAGAATTTGTTTTCTCTTCCTTTCCTGTATGTAGAGGCTGCCTGCACCCCTTGGCTCTGTCTTCAAAGCCAACAGTGAAGGTTGAGTCATTCTGATATTGCCTCATTCCCACCTTCCTCCAAAAAAGCCACATCCACTCCCAACTCACCTCTTCATCCTCCTTCACCCACCTTCAAGGACTCTTGTGATTCCATTGGGCCCGTCAGATAATCTAATCTGGACATGCTCCCTGTTTTTAGTTTAATAACCTTCATCTCATCTGCAGCCTTTGTTCCCCTTTGCCATGTAATTCACAGGTTCTAGCCATTAGGATGATTGGGGACCCCCGCCTCCAGGGTCCTTCTGTGAATCTGCATCATATGCCCCTAGGGTCACCCTCTCCCCACATGACACACCTGGCTGCCTGATTGTCACAGTGGTGTCCCAGCCCCCAGAGGGAAAGGCCCTCCCTGGCTTGGCCAGGGGCCAACAGGAAGGTTCATTTATTGTGTGGGAACTGGAAGAGGAGGCAGGTGGCAGCACAGGGTGAAGTGTCTGACCTTGCTTTAAGGCCCCCAGGTGTGCATCCGCCTTCCCAGGGCTGCCCACATGGCCCTGTGGCCCTGCTCCTGGAGGCCACCTGCCTGCCAACCCACTGGAGGAGAAGAAACAGTTGCAGCCTCAAGGGTGTTGGAGTCACAGGAGCAGAGGAAGGCCTTGTGGTTTGGCATCAGACCATTCCTCAGCTCGCCTCCCACTGGGTGACCTTGTCACCCTCACAAGTGTGGGTGACCCCCTAACAAGGGGCTCAGGATCTGGGCCTCCTGGCTGGAAGGTAATAGGTGTGTCAGAGGGGATTTTTGATTTGCCCTGAGGCCAGCTTCCAAATTTTGCCTGCATTTCTTGCTTTCTGTGAGGAAACAAAAACAAAAGACATTTCTCCAGCAAGACCCACTCTCTGGGGTTGCAGAGAGAGGCCAGGGATGGTAAGGATTCTGTCTGCGGGACTCTTGTCTGGAGGCCCCGATCTGTGGGTGGTCTGGTCTGCTGGGCGGCGTATTGTCACGCCACCTAGTGGTGAGTGGTGGGACTACGAGAGTAATGGCCTGGGGACTTTCAGCGGGGGACAGTGATCCTGAACTCTTAGCATCACCACAGGTTTAAAAAAATACGTATGCTGCAGACTCACCCCACAACTGGTGCATAGAGAACTCTGAGGCCTAGAAATATGCATTTTAGCTTTAGCATGTAGGTCCCCAAGCCCTATCTCAAAACTCTAAATTACCAGCTTTGGAATAGGATCTGAGAGTCTGATTTTTTTTTTTTTTAAAGCAGGGTCTTGCTCTGTTGTCCAGGCCAGAGTACACCTCACGGTAACCTGCCTAGCAGAGCAGCCTCAGGTAGCTGGAACTACAAGTGTGCATCACCATGCTGGGCTGATTTTTCCCCTTAAAATTTTTTTTTATGTGGGGAGGGGGGAGGGCTGGGTGGAGGAAGGGTAATTGGTGGGACCACACTTACGGTGCATCTTACAAAGGTACATGTGAAATTTACTAAATGTAGAATATAAATGTCTTAACACAATAACTAAGAAAATGCCGTGAAGTCTATGTTAACCAGTTTGATGAAAATATTTCAAATTGTATATAAAACCAGCATGTTGTACCCCACAATTGCATTAATGTACACAGCTATGATTTAATAAAAAAAAATTTTTTTTTTTGGTAGAGACAGGGGTTTCACTATGTTGCTCAGGCTGGTCTTGAACTTCTGGACTCAAGTGAACCTCCTGTCTCAGCCTCCCAAAGTGCTAGGATTACAGGCATGAGCTACTTGCGCTTGGCCTGGAAATCTGATTTTTTTTCTAATTTGAGACAGAGTTTATGTTGCCCTCAGTAGAGTGTCGTGACGTCACAACTCACAGCAACATCAAACTCTTGGGCTTAAGTGATTCTCCTGCCTCAGCCTCCCAGGTAGCTGGGACTACAGGCACCTGCCACAACACCCAGCTATTTTTTTGTTGCAGTTGGCGTTGTTGTTTAGCAGTCTGGGGCCGGGTTCAAACCTGCCAGCCTCAGTGTATGTAGCTGGCGTCATATTCACTGTGCTATGGGCACAGAGCCATGGAAATCTGATTTTTAATAAGATTTCTCTAGTGTCTCTCATGAGAAGCATGACTTGAATCCACAGATTTAGCTGTCCACAAGATAGTTGAGTCAACCGTGTGGGGTATAAAGTATTTTAAAAGCTGATGCTACATTGGGTAATATTATTAGAAACATAATGTCCAGGTTAAAGGAGGATATAATATAGCAGTTAAAAGCATCTAGATCCAAATCCTACTTTTGTTGCCACCCGTTATGTGACCTTCGACCTCTAAAGTTGGGATAAGAGTACCTGTCCATCAAGATTGCAGCAATGACTTAATGAGATCATGCGTAAAGGGGTTTGGCCCTTAGGAGTTGGGTCCTCTGTTAGAGTCCCCCTGCCTGAGCTCTATTTGGGAGCCCTGTGTCTGATTTCAGTGACATATACATGTATAACGTTGGACCATTAAGTTTTCAAACCCACCCTAGAAAAAAATGCTGCATACCTTATTGGTAAATATCACCATGGTCACCTGATGGCCAAGGGGAGTACTGCGAAGGGGACCATGTGAGGTTCAGCAATTAGGTATGCAGCACTTTTTTTTTTTTTCAGTTTATGGCCAGGGTTGGGTTTGAACCCGCAACTTCTGGCATATGGGCGGGCACCCTACTTCTTTGAGCCACAGGTGCCGCCCCAGGTATTCAGCACTTTTTCTCACATGAGTTTGAGAACTTTTTTTTTTTTTTGAGACAGAGCCTCAAGCTGTCCCCCTGGGTAGAGTGCTGTGGCATCATAGCTCACAGCAACCTCCAGCTCCTGGGCTCAAGCGAGTCTCCTGCGTTAGCCTCCCAAGTAGCTGGGACCACAGGCGCCTGCCACAATGCTCGGCTATTTTTTTTTTTTGAGACAGAGTCTTATTCTGTCACCCTTGGTAGAGTGCTGCAGTGTCATAGCTCACAGCAACCTCACACTCTTAGGCTCAAGTGATCCTCTAGCCTCAGCCTCCCAAGAAGCTGGGACAACACACACCAGCCACAACACCTGGCTAGTTTTGCTATTTGTTTTAGAGATGGGGTCTCGCTCTTGTTCACGCTGGTCTCAAACTCCTGTGCTCAAGAGATCCACCCGGCTCTGCGTCCCAGAGTGAGGCTGTGCTTATGATATTGAACCATCTAAATGAGGATTCTGATTTTCACTTCTCAGATCTGGAGCCTCCTTTGGGGGCTGGGATTGGTCCAGTGAGGAACCTTCGACCCCCTGGAGGCAGGGCTGGGGGCGCCGGGATCTGTAGCAGCACTCCACCCCCAGTGGGAGCTGAGGGCAAGGCAGAGACACTGAACCCTTTCTGCCTTGATGGTTTCACCTGGCGTTTCCCGTGAAGCCCAAGCTGTGGGGGCACCTGTGGGTATCCGGAGTTAATGGCAGGTGGTGTCCTGGTGTAGGAAGACGTTCGTTCCTTTTCTTCTTTCTCTAGGATTTGAGATGGGAAATGGAAGAACAGGGACCCTCCTGGCTCTTCCACTCTGTCCAGACCTCCATTTCCCAACCAACGTACAGCTGGGGCAAAGGGACAACTTCCCCTTTGCTCTTGGAAGGGTCTCTGAAAAATGAACTTGCAATAAAGCAGATGAATCAGAAAAAAGTTACCAAATTCGTTTTAACATGGATACATAGGAAGCCTCAGAAAATGAGGATTCAACTCCCCCACGGGGTCTAGAAGCGTCTGTGCCTTTCTGATAAAATGGGTTACGGGAGGGGGAAGGAGAGTTCTGTTGAGAGGGCAACAAAAAATCAGAGGGGAGGATGGATGGATCAGAAGGAAGATTGTCTGTAAACGGCTTTGGAGTTTAAATGAATCTGGAGATACTATCTTCGTAGAGGCTGCTGGGATGTAGTCACACTCCTGGACTTGGAGGAAAAGAACAATGGTTCTCCGGGGTAGAGCTGGGTCTCTGGCAGATAAAGAAAATTCCAACCATTGTAGGGGAGTCGACGGTGGTTGGGGGTGGGGGGAGGGAGGAGGTCAGAGCGACCATGACGTTTCTCCAGCCTGTCCAGCATGTCAAAATTTGGGATGGAAATATTCTAATTTCCTTCACTGCCACTTTCAGAGCCAGAGAAAGGCCTTGGGGAACATCTCATTCGATCACAGAGGCCCAGGTGGGGTAAGAAATTGGCCCCACCTCACACAGCCTGTGTATGTGGCGGAGCCAGGGTTGGGGTGGGGGACAGTTGGCTCCACCAGGTCACCCAGGCTTGATCGGAAAAGAAAGGCAGGTTGGGTCAGGCTCTGCCTCTCATTTGCTGTGACACTTTGGACAAGCATCCGAAATGCCCAGTTTGTTTCCTACTGTCTATTAAAGAAAAAAAAAAAAAGATGGGGATGGGAGGTATGGCAGGAGATTAGCTGTTATAAGTACTCACTGAACCAGACCTTTCTAAGTCCCTAAATTATCACCTTGTTTTAAGCCAGAAGCTCACAGGGCTGATGGGGCTGTCTTTACCCTATAAACGTGTAATTTACAAAGCAATATCCTTCCAGGTAGAGGGAGGGTATCAGCTTCTGCCCAGGCTGTAATTAACAAGGAGGAAGTGTCTGCCACCCTGGGAATATCTGGCTTCAGGAATTTTTTCTGTAAACAGCCTGGGTGTGGTCAGCCCAGTGTGGATAAGCCCAGGCTCCAGAGGGCAAGTAGCCAAGGCTGAGATCCCAGCTCCCACTGCCTACGGTGGACCCTGGGAAATCTATGTAACCCCTCTGTGCCTCAGTTTCCCCATTTGTCTGATGGGAAAAAATGATGCCTCCCTGAGACAGTATGCCTCTGCTGATGCCATGAAAGTAAATGGGCAGAAGCACACACAGCTGTGATTCTTAAATGGGGACAGTCCCCACCGCTGGGATATTTGGTGTGGAGAGATTTGGGGTTGTCATGACTGGGGGGAAGGACGGTGGTACTGATGTCTAGCCAGTAGAGGCAAAGCAGGAGGTGACCAAGAATGCTGACAGTGCTGAGGCTGGTCTGCTGTAAAGGACAGCACAACTGTGTCATCAACATTGGCACTTGTGCAGCCCAAGTTCAGGACGTCTTTGAATATCAGTTCTGTTTCTGGCACCTCTACGGGCTGCTGGGCACTCAGCCTTAAGTTTTTTCCCTCTGGGTATCCGAGTGCCCCTCACCCCTGGAGTCTGGTGGCCCAGCCCCACCTAGAGGGGAGGGGAGACATCTCTGAGGAAAGAGGAAGCCCTTCAAGCCACATTAGAGAGCCCACTTGCTTCCTGGCACCCTCACAGCCACAGGGCATCCTCAGAATGCTACGAAGTGCCTGAAGTGTGGCTCGTGCAATCGAGGAATGGGATTTTAAATTTTATTTAATTTTAATTAATAATTTAAATAACCACATGTGGCTTGTGACTGCTGTATTGGCCAGCACGGTTGTTCAGCGTCCTGCCTGGACAGCTGGTGCTCCGGGAATTTTTATGTATTCATTCATCTGTCCCTTTGCTTAGTAAACAGCAAGAGTGTGCTGGACACAGTATTGGGGGATGTGGTATAGGAATAGTCACAGTCCCTGCAGGCCCCCCACAAATTACCATAATGCAAAGTCAAGGAATGGAATGTCTCAGAGGAGGCCCAGGTTATATTCTTAGGAATTCAGTGGAGATCCACCCTGGCCCAGGGGGAGTTTGGGGAGTAGGACCTCGCAAAGCTATGCGGGGCAGCTAGCCGAATATCGAGATGCATGAATCTATCTGTGCTCTGCTGAGGAGTCCTTTCGGGATGTGGGTCCCATCGGAGAGGCAGCTGGAGGGTTAGTGTTGGTGGAGTTCAAGTTCTGGCTCTTCTGGCAGTGAAAACTTGGAGAGCTGTAATAGTATATGCCCCCCAGGATTAAAAGGGATATTTGTACAAAGCCCTTAGCACATAGCCAGTGGCTAGCACAAGCACACAAGCAAAATCTTAGCTATTTGTGAGATGAGAGCTGGGCCCCCTGCCCTCCAGACTGGGTCTCTGGCTGCCCTGGCGGCTTATCTCGGCCCTGCATTAGGTCTACCCTTCTATGGGGGCCAAGGCTTTCCTTTCAGGACCATTAAAGACCAAGGCTGCCTGGGCCTTTACTGAAAAAAGCCCTGTCTGGTTCAAGGGACTTGGGAAGAGCTGGCCATCTTACACAGATTTGCTCAGGTTCGTTCCTTCCCCTTGGAAGCTGGCAACGTAGCTCACAACCAGTGTGGCTTTGAACAGGCATCTTGGGTTTCTACCAGACACCTGAGTTCCCAATCAGCTATGCCCTGGCACCCATGGGGCCACCTCATGGGCCCATCGCATCAGTCTTTAGCTTGATAAATCTGATTTAGCCAGAGCAAAGGGAAAGAGGGATATGTTTGCAGAAGGCGGGGCTTCGCGTCCAGCTGTAGCACTAATTGCGTCCGGGGCCAGGTTGAGGACCCTGGGGGTGGGCAGAGGCCTGGCAGAGGTTCTGCTGCCTGATGTCCCCTCAGTACCTTCAGAAGTTGAGCCCCTCACCCCCTGCACTCCAGCCACGTGGAGTCTTTTCAGACATGGGGCTCTGCTTCCCTTGCCGCAGGACCTTTGCACATGCTGCCCCTGCTGCCTGGTATCCTTTTCAACTGCTGAACTCCCCTCTGCTTGGTTTTAACCTCTTGCTGCCTATGTTAAAAGCCCAGATGAAGAGCCCTCTCACTGCCACTCACTTCTGCTCTCAGGGCTCATCACAGTTACTGTCTCCCTTGCAGAGAAGAGTATATCATCCATGTGTCTTCCCCACTAGGTAGGGAGTTAGGCGAGGGACCCATTTGGGCAGGATTTTTTTCACTATTATATCCTCATCATCTAACTCAGGGACTGACTGCCCAGAATGTTCTTGCCCCAGATCTTTGCCAGGCTGGTGGCTCAGAATTTAGGTCTCAGACTCAGGGATCCTCCATCCCCCACTTGAAGTCACTTATCACTGCAGTCCCCAACCCCCAGGCTGCCTGCCCAGTGGTGCCAGTCAGTCAGTGGCCAGGGCCACACAGCAGGTGACTGAGCAGCAGGTGACAGGGTGGCCAGTGAGCAAGCAAAGCTTCATCTGTGTTTACAGCTGCTCCCCTTCACTCCTATCATGCCTCGTCTTGCCTCCTGTGAGATCAGTGGTGACATTCGATTCTCACAGGAGCATGAACCCTGTTTAAACCCCACGTGTGAGGGAGCCAGGTTTTGTGCTCCTTATGAGACTCTAACTCCTGATGATCCAAGGGGGGAGATGTAATGTGCTGAGTCATCCTGGAAACGCACCCCCCACCCCATCCCCTGTCCATGGGAAAATTATCTTCCATGAAACCCGTCCCTGGTGCCAAAAAGATTGGGGACTGCTGCTCTATCACCCTAATCACCTTCTGAAGTCAGTCTCCTCGTCCCTGGTGTGTCTCCCTCTTTACCACATCAAGTTCTATTCCCAGCCGAAAAGCAGCCCTGCCACCCAGGAGGATTTGGTAAATACAGTGTTTGTGGTTGGCTTATAGAAACCAGTGTCCCCAGGCCTGTCTCCAGCATCTTTTCTCGGTTCAGTACATGGTTTCCATCCCAGGGGAAACACACAGCCTGGGAAAGAGAGATTCCATCAGGGCCACTTGGATACCTGGATGGAGCCCGCAGACCAGACCCCTACATCATGCGGTTGGGGCTTTGCTAGGAGGGCCTGCGTGTCTGCCATGACCTTGGTACTCACGTGTGGTTCCCGGGCCAGCTGCATCCCCCCAGATCTTGTAGAAATGCTCATCTTCAGGCCTGACCCCAGACCTCCCAATTCAGCATCTGTATCCCCAAGTCACCTCCCCACCAGGTGATATATGTACCTGTGAAGTCTGAGGGCACCTTCTAGGATGCCTGTGCTTCCGCCCCTCAGATCTATTCTAGCAATGGGAGGAGTGACACAAAGAGAGGGGTCACTTATCAGACGTCCTCGTCCTGGGACAGAAGGCAATGCCCAGACGGGGACTTGTCAAATAGGATGGAGTGCACCTGAATTGCATTTTGAGTCATGACCCTAGTGAGTCCTGCACTGAGGTCGAGTCTTTGCCCCAAGGTCGAGCCCCTGCCCCACGACTTCTTAGCTTTAGGGGCTAGGCAAGCCCCCCAGCCTTTCCGATCTCAATTTTTCCATTGATGAGTCTATGAAATGGGTTCAAATCTCCTCCCTCAAAGAGGCTGCTGGGAAAACGAAATGAGGAGACACACAGGGAAAAAAGTCACCTCAATGAAGTGCTGGGTGGTAGTATTTATTGTTACAGTGTTAAAATTTGCTCTTGGGAAGGCATTTGGGGCTGGGGCCAGGGCCAGGAGTGTCATCATTGCTCACAGACAACTCCGTTCTTTCCCAGCTGACATGTGGGTCTGATATCAGCAATGCTGACAGATTTCTAGGAGAAAAGCTGAGCCCAGCCAAGGACAAAGGGGCCTTGCAGAAGTGCCAGGGAGCAGAAATCTGAGTCAGCTGGGCAGGTGGCTTCTGATGGCTCTGACCCCCAGATTCTGGGAGGAGTATGGTGTGTCTCCCCCTACCCTGCTGCTCCCAGCCCCTTTTCAAGAGACCAGCACCTGTGAGCAAAGGCCACAGCAACACCCAGAGAATCACATCTGTATTGTCCCCAAGCCTACACTCCATGCCACCCTTTATGGGCCAAGACTATTTGGACAGAATATGGAAGGTCACCACCCTGGAGGTGGCCCCTTCTCAGACTTTGTCAATGGCCTCCCAGAGTCTCTCTGCCAAGTCTGCCACCCTTCACTCTTCTTGCTCACCCTTCAAGAGGAGGTGACATTCCAGAGTTTTCTAGCAGACAAAGCTTACCCAGTCTGACTCGGTAGAGGTTGTTAATTTAACCACCACCCTGACCACACATTGGAAAACCAACTCCAAACCCTCATCTGGCTGCCAGGGACAGGGAGCCTCATGGATGAGAGAGAGCTGTGATGACATTGTTTGGACCAGAAGTTACACTTGAGGCTACCCGTGTTGTCCCAGGCCCGCTGGCCTCATGCTGTGAAGGTGGGGGGGCAATGTCATCTCTGCCAGTGACTCCCAATTGTCCACTTATCATCTGGTCCCCAACAGATTGGAGTCCAGGAACAATGCAGGTGTCATTTCTGACAATGTGGGTGAACACTGGTTTCAAATCATCTGATCTGCATTCAGGTGACCTCTCCTGTTCTCGCTCACCCTGCGGGAATAACCGCCCAGCTGGTCATCCCGCCTTAGCTGCCTCCCAAGAGGCAGATTCTAGGGTCTGAGGGCACACAGTCTGGGTGGGGCTTGGGAGTGACTTGTGGCACCAGGCCCCTGACCTGTGGGGCCTGCAGCATCAGGAACTCATGAACGAGGCTGATACAGGGGTTTGAACCTGAACCAAGCCAAGCCCCAGAGATTCACGTCTTGGGGCCTAGAATCAGAAACGTTTCCTTCCAAGGCCGAACATCCACCTGCCCACCAGCTCGGCATTTGGTTACAGGTAGCAAGAAAGGCTGTGCTTGTGTTAGAGAGAAAACCACGGTCTCAGCATTGGGGAGGAGCATATTTCAAGTTCAGGAGGGCTCAGCTTCTGCGAAAGGAGACAATTTGTTGGGTTGAAGAGCATGTGCTTTGACGGTTCTCAGCAGCTGATACCTAAGGCGAATCTTGGAAATTCAAACCTCTCATTGGCTCCTGGTGCAAATGGCCTCTTTTAAGGGGTCGCGCATCCCGGTTCTGATCGATGATTGGCTTTGATAACCGACTTGTAAGTAGAACGCCGACACAGCTGTCCTTCCCCTAAACATCATTCAGCAAAGTCACCTGCTTAGCGAAGTCAGGCCTGAACTTCTGAATCAAACTGGCTCTCAAGGTTCTGCTCACCGGGTAGAAATTTTTGTTGAGCCCCGTCGGGGGCTGTTGGTGAGTCTGCGCAGTAGACACTCCCCCCCCTCCTTCTGTACATTGCTCCAACCGAAGCAGAGAGTGAGTCCAGAGTCAGTTCTGGGTCACAAGTGGGAAATTAGACGCCCATAACTTCCCGCTGTCTCCTGAGAGGTTACGCAGTGTGTTACAGACATTAGCAAGTGTTAGTCCTCACGGCATCCCTGGGAGGGGACGGGAAGTGTTACAGATGAAGGCATTGAGGCACAGAGAGGTGAGGCCACTAGGGAGAAGACACAGCAAGACAATGACGACGGGGCAAGAAAAGGGCTTTGCTCTGTGGCATTTGCATCTCAGAACGTTGGGGGGCACACCTGTGTTTCAGGTGACAGTGACATCCCCACAAAGATTTCTTGGGTTCCCGATGACAAGCATTGCCCTGCCCCAGATCCCAAATCGATTGCCACATTCCGTATGGCTGTCGCTGACTGAACTCAGTCACCCTGGGTCTTGCCATCACAATATCTTGCACGCCGGTGACAGGATAGCTGCATTTCCTGAGTTGTTGCCACTAGTCCCCACCCCTGCATGGCTCAGTCACGGGACCCCCACTCGGTGTAGCTGCTCCTGGCCTGATGGGCACCCAGGTCTGCAACACGTCTACCCCCATGTGACACAGAGCTCCTAAGGCAGATGGAATGACTGGTCCCCACTTTGCATTCTGCCAAGAAAGATTTGGGGACCCAAGTTCTCAGCCAAGGGGGCAGCAGACAGGCCCTCCTCTGACATCTCCGTGAGGCAGCACTTTCTGCGCCTGCTCTGCTGCCGGCTCTGCTAACACACTGGGCGCCGTGGCATGGGGTTGGGTCCCACCTGCTCCTCCTGGGAGGGTGTTTTGGGAACTCTTTCCATCTTGTCAGCTCAGTACAAGACTCCTGGTGACATTTGGACTTCTCAACAGCTGACAGTTGCTCCAAGGTGGAGGCCGCACATCTTGATTATGGAAGGGCTGGGCACTGGGATGAATCCTCCCAGCCAGTCTCCTGGGGTTGAGTGGGAAAGTCCGTGGCCCACCCGAAGCAGGCGGGTTGGGGTCTCCTCTCTCCTGGGCACTCCCCACCTGACACTGCAGCAAGTCTGCTGGGATTCTGCCCAGGAACAGAGGTCACTATGTACAGTGGGGAATGGCACCTGGGCCACCTGGCTGCTCCTCCTGCCTGGGTCTCTCCGCATGGGGTCTGGTGGAGCCTCACACATTGGTGACCTCCAGGCTACTGTAGCCTTCCAGACGGCACTGCTCGAGCCTGCCCTGTGGATCATCATCCCCACAATCTTCATTTTGAAGAGAGCCATAATCATCGTGAAAATCGGGGTCTTTGCTGCTGAAGCCCCTTCCGATCTTCCCCAGGGGCAGCTGAGAAGACAAAAATATCACCAAAGGAGAAGAGAAATGAAATGTTTTTACATCTGGGAAAATGTCTCCAATTTGCATTGCTGTGTGTCCTTGAGTAATTCACTTAACCTCTCTGTGCTTCTCCTATTAGCAATCATAGTCACTAATCAGGGACACTGAGAGGAGATTGTGATTACCATTTGGGGAGAGTTTTGTGTTCCCTAGTGGAAGGATTCAACTGGTCGCCAAGGGTGAGGATAAATACGGTCCATCTAATTATTCACAAGGTCTCCTTCCTTTCTCTTAGGTGCGAGAGGGGTTTAGAAAGGAAGCACAGGGGATACTTGTGAGACTGAGCAGGAGCATGGAGGTCTGACTGCATATTCAAGTCGAGAAGGAATATTCTAGAAAGAATGTGGATTTTGGAGACTTACAGACCCATGTGCAGATTCCTGTTCTCCCACTTTCCAGCTGTGTGATCTTGGACAAGTCACCTCCCCTCTCTGAGCCTGTTTTCCCAGCTACAAAATGGGAATCGTCATTTCCACCTCCCAGAATTGTTGCAAAGAGTAGAAATTCCATCTGTAAAGCGTGGAGCAGGTGCTTGACAAATACTATTGTCATCGCACCCAGTAGGCCCTCCACAATCGTCCCCTCCTATTTCGTACTATCTGTATTACAGCAGCCATGATAGTGCTTTTTACAAAGCTATTTCCTTGACTGTCTTTCTTGCTAGACCAGTGTTTCTCAACTTTTTTTTTAAAAAAATTATTGCCTCCTAAGGAGACTTTTTTTGTTTTTGAGGCAGAGTTTTACTTTGTTCGCCTTGGTAGAGTGCTGTGGCGTCATAGCTCACAGCAACCTCAAACTCTTGGGCTTAAGTGATTCTCTTGCCTCAGTCTCCCAAGTAGCTGGGACTTCTTTCCTTTTCTTTTTTTTTTTTTTTTTTTTTTTTTGAGGCAGAGTCTTACTCTGTTGCCCCACACTTGAGTGCTATGGCATTAGCCTAGCTTAAAGCAACCTCAGACTCCTGGCTCAAGTGATCCTCCTGCCTCAGCCTCCCAAGTAGCTGGGACTGCAGGTGCTCCCCACAACAGTCAACTATTTTTTCTATTTTCAGTAGAGGTGAGGGCTTGCTCTTGCTCAGGCTTTGTTCCAACTCCTGAGCTCAAGAAATCTTCCCCCCTCGACCCCTCAGGAGTGCTAGAATTATAGGTATGAGCCTCTACTCCTGGCCTGGCTTTTTTTTTTTTTTTAAGCAGATTTATAGAGATATAATTCACATATCCAACCATTTACACATTAAAAGTACACAGTCAACTGTTTCTTTTGGGACACTCACAGAGTTGTGCAACCATCACCACAGTCAATTTTAGAACATTTCATCACCCCTCAAAGAAACACTGTACACATTAACAG
>NW_003852404.1:8797543-8834878 GCF_000181295.1 Otolemur garnettii
TAGCTGGGACTACAGGCGCCTGCCACAATGCCTGGCTATTTTTAGAGATGGGGTCTCGCACTTGCTCAGGCTGGTCTTGAACCCGTGAGCTCAGGCAATCCATCTGCCTCAGCCTCCCAGAGTTGCTAGGATTATAGGCTTGAGCCACCACGCCCGGCCTAAGGAGACTTTTTAGACAGTTTTATCCTAATTATGCCCCTACTATGAAATTTGAATACCACAGATGTACTGTGCATTGTTTTATGCACCATATGCATATCTGTGCTTTTACCTAAGAGGAGTAAGATTTTTTTTGCCACCTTCCCTCCCACCCCCAATTTTTCCTCCTTTGGTGGTGATGTGACTCCAAATTAGAAAACATGTTCTAGAATGGAAGAATTGTAAGGGTAAGGTTGGCCATTTTTTCATGTTTATGAGCAAATGGGGATCATTCATTCTTCAGATGGAAGACTGTCTGGATTACCCAGTGCTGCCATCTGGGTCTAAAACCTTCCATTTAGGAGTCGGTGTCAATCAGAGTCTGTGTGATCAGACCCACACTGAGTGTGTTTTCATACTGTTTTCTTTCTTTTTTTTGAGACAGAGCCTCAAGCTGTCCCCCCTGGGTAGAGTGCTATGGCATCACAGCTCACAGCAACCTCCAACTCCTGGGCTCAAGTGAGTCTCCTGCCTCCGCCTCCCAGGTAGCTGGGACTACAGGCACTCGCCACAACGCCTGGCTATTTTTTGGTTGCAGCCATCATTGTTGTTTTGGCAGGCCTGGGCTGGATTTGAACCCGCCACCTTAGGTGTATGTGGCTGGTGCCTTAGCCGCTTGAGCCACAAGTGCCAAGCCTTTCATACTGTTTTCTTGGAGTCTCCAGGGTTCATCTCTGCCACTACCCAGGTCACTGGTGTTCTAAGTCGGTGGTTCTGAGTCTGGGGCTGCAGTGAGACTCTCTGGGTGCTTGGGGGTGCCACCATACCCAAGACCTTAAACCACAAAGTCTGTACATTAAGCAACAATGTCAGGTGATTCTGACACAAGCATGTGAGATCTGACCTTGGAGATGTGGTGTACCACTCTAAACCTCGCGGGAGCCTTTTGTCACCATGACTGAAGCATCACACAGGTCTCTTGAAGGGCGTCCTTCTTGGATGCACCTGTGCTGTGTGGCCTGGCAGTCCACCTTCACAGGCCAACCCAGGAGCCATGCGCATGCAGCAGGGAGAGGGCCACCTCGCCCAGAGGACACAAAGATCTTTCCCAGGTGCACAGGAGTAACAGGTGAGCACATGGAGTGACTTACCCGGCCAGCCTTATACTTGAGACCACTGCTGTTCTCCTCTTTCCCTGCCCGGGTGATGCTGGAGGCCCTCCCCGGGGGCGTCCCAAAGCGCTCAGCCTCTCGGATGCCTGTAGAGCTGGGGAGACACCCACTTTGTGTCAGCAGGGGAGGCTCAGTCAACTATTGCCACCCAGGGACATGGGCACGCAAAGACTCACCCCGGTGGCAATGACCACTGAGACCGACTGAGCACTGCCTACGTGCCATCTCTGCACTCAGCACTTCATAAATGCGATCCTTACTGTGTGTCTAGGGGTTGGGACTGCCAGCCCTGGGTGACAGATGAGGAAAGGGAGGCACACAGAGATCAAGCAATGTGCCCAAGCTCACACAGCAAGTAAGTGGCACAGCCAAGATTATACTCGTGTCTGAGTTTCCAAAGTCTTGCTCTTAACTCTTCAGTGTCCTGCAAACCTTACGGGGGGAGGGAAGACTTGATAAGAAAATCCCCAAATACTAGCAATTTAGATGTGACTTGAAAAGCATTGAGAAAGTTCCCTCGCTGTGCATTAGAAATCTGTGTCCCCCACATGACTTGCTGCCTGAAGCCACCTACGACTCCCTTCTTTGTACAAAATCACAGAAGGTTTCTGTTAGAATAGAATGTGGGAAACTACAGCCCATGGGCCAAGTCCAGCTGGCTGACGGATTTTGTAAATAAAGTTTTATTGGAACTCAGCCACGCCTATTGTTTCTGTGTTGGCCGTGGTTGCTTTCTTGCTAGAAAGACAGAGCTGTATACTTTTGGCAGAGATCATACAGCTCCCAAATCTTAACATGTTTCCTATCTGGCATTTTACAGAAAAAGTTTGCCAATCCATGCTGAGGAGGAAGACACTGAGGTTCCTTATGGGGTACAGAGTTGGAGCAAGAGGCCTGGTGCAGAGCCAGGAGTCACCACGGAGGGAGGCTTATTAAAAGAAGGAATCTCGGCTCGGCGCCTGTGGCTCAAGTGGCTAAGGCGCCAGCCACATACACCTAAGGTGGCAGGTTCAAATCCAGCCCAAACCCGCCAAACAACAATGATGGCTGCAACCAAAAAATAGCCTGGTGTTGTGGTGGGTGCCTGTGGTCCCAGCTGCTTGGGAGGTGGAGGTGGGAGACTCGCTTGAGCCCAGGAGTTGGAGGTTGCTGTGAGCTGTGATGCCACAGCACTCTACCCAGGGGGACAGCTTGAGGCTCTGTCAAAAAAAAAAAAAAAAAAAAGAATGAATCTTCTTTATGAAAAAGAATATGTTTCAGTCCCCTCCAGGTAAACATAAAAGATGTAAAGTCTCCATTCTCTTTAATGGCTGCATAGTAAAAAGTATCTCCAGAATGGAAAAAAAAAAAGTATCCAATGTACTCAGTAGTATTATGGAACCAATATATAATCACCTACATTCATACGAATGATAAAACACAATTATAGTCCAGAAAGGAGAAGGGAAGAAGAGGGTGGACAGTACTAAGAGGAGCCTTTTTCTTGTACCTTTTGATTCATGGCTCATGGAATAGTGTTCTTGTCACCCTCATCTCCATAAAAACTATCTCCCAGTGCTCAAGATGCTAAAAAGTGGATTTCTGGAGCTCTGCCAGCAAATACTGGTCCCACAGTGAGATGGGACCAGGAAATCTGCATTTTGCAAAACCCTGCTACAGGGGTCTGTGGACTTAATTTTGAGAACAAACAGCATGGGTATGAGGTTGCCAATGGGAAGGGCTGTCCATGACACTTGGACCCTATTTTAGATGTGGAGTTTCTTCCCATGCCTCAGTTTCTCCACCTGCATAACATGAGGAGTGACCCAGCTGCTCCCCAAGGCCCTTTGTGGTTTGGGAGTTCAGTGCACAGGCCTGAGTCAGGGAGCTCCATGTTCAAACTTGGGCTCTGTCAACAAAGATTTGGCTAGGTGGATTAAAAACAAAAAAAAGAATAAAAACTCAAATTCATGGCTACGTACCTGTAGCTCAAGCGGCTAAGGTGCTAGCCGCATATACCAGAGCTGGCGGGTTCAAATCCAGCCTGGGTCTGCCAAACAATGACAACTACAAGCAAAAAAAAAAAAAGCAAAACTAGTTGGGTGTTGTGGCGGGTGCCTGTAGTCCCAGTTACTTGGGAGACTGAGGCAAGAGAATCACTTAAGCCCAGGAGTTGGAGGTTGCTGTGAGCTGTGATGCTACAGCACTCTACCCAGGGTGACAGCTTGAGGCTTTGTCTCAAAAAAAACCCTCAAAACAGATTACTAAAACCAGGAATGAGAGAGGGGTTATTACTACCAACTTTATTGAAATGTATGTCACCAAATCAGCTCACCTAGATGAAATGAACAAATTCCTAGAAAGATGTAAACTATCAAAACTGATTCAAGAAGAAATAGAAAGCCTGACTAGACTTCTAACAAGTAAAGAGATTGAATTAGTAATCAAAAAGCTTCCCATAAAGAAAAAGCCTACGTCCAGAGGGCTTCACTGGTGACTTCTGCCAAATGTTCCAAGAATAATGAGCACTAATGCTTTGGAAATTCTTCTATGTATAAAATATAAAAGAGGAAAGAACACTTCTCAACCCACACTATTAAGCCAGTATTACCCTGACAAATACATCCCAGGGAAAGGAAACTGTAGACCAATATCCTTTATAAATAGAGATGTAGAAATTCTCCACAAAATACTTGCAAAACGAATCCAACAACATAGAAAAGGAACTATACACCAGTACCAAGTGGGATTTATCCCAGGAATGCAAGGTTGGTTTGACATATGACAATCAATCAATGTATCAAACTCTATTAATAGAATAAAAGACAAATCTAGGCTCTGCCATTTACTAGCTGTGTAGCTTGGTCCCTTTGAACAAGTTTCTCCATCTCGAAAGGAGGGATAATAATATTGATCTCTTGGCACTGTCAGGAGGATTAAATTAGATAGTGCAGGTAGGAAGAACTCAGTAAATGGTCATGTAATGCTAAGTGCATCATTTCAAGGACAGAATCCACCGGGAGGGAGCCTGGTTTATCTGTTTAGTTGTTTACTCTTTGGTCACTTTTCAGATGAGGATAAGAGGGTAGGTGGCCTGACATGATCTGCTTGCCTGGACTGTGGGCACCATCAATGTGCTCATTCCTGCCTCCAAACTTTACCCTACAGTTGTCCTGCCTTGACCGGCTCTCTCAACCTGTTGGTCCAGTGCTAAGCCTTCCGGTTTGAACCACCCTCACTCACCTTTTCCTACACACTCACTGTGAACTCCTTTCTCTGATCCCCAGATGACTTTGGATTTAACATACAACTTTCTTTAAGATCTGACTGCTCCCCCACCTCTTCCTCGTCTACGACATTCAGGCTAAAGCTCTTTGCTTCTCTGAGCCTCAGTTTCCTGGTCTGTACAAAGACACCACCATAGTACAAGGAACACGTGGAGTCCTGTGACGGGCCAGGATGGGCCTGGGCCTGATCCACACTCACGCGGCTGGGTGGAAGATGGCACTCATCTCCTCTGCCAGGTGTCTTCGAAGGATGTGCTTCCCACTGGGAATGCCCAGGGCGGTGGCCATGGCCTCAGCATTGAATGTGGGTTCCAGAACCAGCACGGCACCATGGACGCCACTATTAGTCAGGTTGTCTGCATATTCCTAAGGGCAAAGGCACAAGGCTGGTTGGCTTGAGAGGGCCAGACTGCTGGCCTGGGGAGGTGCTGGCAGTTCTAAGAAGGACTCTGTCCCCAACAGCAAAGGCTTGAGCCCCTGGGGACCAGTCAATTGAACTGTGAAGAAGACCCCCTTCTCCACTCTTGAGTGGACAGAAGGGCAGGATCTCATGTTGCAGGGTCAGGCCAGGCCTAGCAGGCAGCCACAAATTCTCATGGAATGAAAGGGTGTGCCTAGATCTTAACCCCACCTGTGCTTAGAGAGTGAGGCCAGCCCAGCACCTGCGGCCCCAGGAGAAAAACAAAACAACAGGGGGGCCTGTCACAGAGGTGGGCAGTTCCTGCCTCCTGAGTGACAGGCAGCAGGCTGTCCTTGCTAAGCTTGGGCAAAGATGCCTCAGTTCATCCAGAGAGAGATATGGGTGGTGTGCAAATTTGCGGGAAGTGTGCACACGCCCCAGAGGTGCCCCCAAGCCGCCATCATCCTCACCTTCAGGTCGATGTCACGCACCCACTTGAGTACCCTCTGGTTGGTCCAGACCACAGGGTCAACATTCTGGGTCTCACAGCGGGCCCGGCGCTCCTGGAGGACCTGGGGGGGGACACAGTGGGCCAGCTGGGGGGAACAGGGGCACTCAGAGGCTCCAGGTGGGGTGGGAACCCCTCGCCCCCTTCTTGCATGTTATTGCCATGAGCCTCCACGTCTGCCTCCTTCGTCAGACTGGGCTCCCAGAGGCCAGGGCCTGCGTTCTTGTCCCCTCACTGCTCCCACTGGTGCAGGAGGAAGGTGAGGCCACCTCTTCTCTAAACAGAAAGCTCTGACTGCTCTGAGCCACACAGCAGTGCATCCTGGAGTTGGAATCTAAACCTATGTTTTTTTATTCCAAGTCTTCTCTCTCTCCACTGTACCGCCTGGTTGAGCCCGTGTCACGCATACAACAGGTGCACCATGAGGGCTTTTCAGTGGGTGTTTGGGGAAGGGGAGGAAGGGCTGGCAGTCCCTCTTCTGTCCCTCTGCTCCTGACCATGATTAGCTTGTGCTCTGATGTGAGCCTAAGGTCAACCATCTGGACTCAGCCCCATAGGGCCCTTCCCCAGGGGTGTTGGGAGGCCCTGGGGAGCTGAAGCAGGTGCTCTGCCTTCTCTGCCCTGGCAGAACTCAAAATCAAGGGCAGTCAGAGCCCAAACTTGTGAACATGACCCACAGGTCTCTGGTGACCTCTCTAGTAGCCCCTCTCACTGACTCCCTAAACCCACCACTCCACCCATCAGGACTCAGAGTTCCCCTGCTGCCACAGACCTGGCCTCTGGGCCTTCGCCAGGCTGTCTTCTCTGCTGGCCGCCTTCCCCTCTTATTTTCCACTGATCCCCTGTGATTCCTCCTTGAGGTCTCAGTTTGGCTGTTGGGGGGGGGGGGGCTGTCCCTGATCCTGTGGAGGCTTCTTGTTTGGGTTTTTGTAAAACCCAGGGCTTCCCTCACAGGGACATTTTTCTGTAGTATTGTCACCACCACTTCTTTGTGGTTCTTCCTGAGAAGCAGCGAGCTCTCAGAGGACGAGGGCTCCTATCTTCCCAGAACTGAACACAGGGCCTGGCCCCACACCCAGCATGTGGTTGTTAGAAGGAGGGAGGGAGGGAGGATGGTTGCACAGATGGATGGATGGATGGATGACTGATAGCGGGATGGGTGTGAGGATGGATGGATGGACAGACAGATGGATAAAGGAACAAGCAGATTTATGGATGGGTGATTGACTGGATGGATGGATGGACAGGTAAACGGGTGGGTGGTCAGAGGGGCAGACAGTGGATGCCAGCGGGGGGAAGGGGGCTGTGGCAGCACCTGGTCCTCACCTCCCTGCTGAAGTTCACTTGGTGCAGCAGCTCGATCCCCAGCAGGATGCTGACCTGGTGGAACTTCTTGGACACATTCAGGTGTTTCTCCAAGTCCCGCTTCATCAGGGAGTTCAGCATCCGCCCATCAACCAGGTGGTTCTGGAAGGCCTGGGAGTACTGGGATAGGCCGATGTCATTCAGCCAGGCCTTGGCCACCCAGTGATGGTCCAGGTCAGCAGCTTTGGACAGGCTGGTGAGGAGAGATGCGTCCAGAGAGAGGGACAGGGGAAGGTGTCAGAAACAGGGACGGGCAGAAATGGCAGCAGAGATTGGGAGGCAACAGGGTCAAGGAGGGCCGAGAAATCATAGAGACAAACAGGGATGGGGGGAGTGGAGGGAGAGAGAGAGGAAGGAAGGCAGAAAGAAGAGCAGAGCGGAGAGAGGTGGATGGGGTGGGACAGAGAAAGCCCCACAGAACAGAGGACCAGCAGATAGAGAGCAAACGGTGACAGAGGGCACACGGCAGCAACTCTGGGGACCCCATCCTGCCTGCCGAGGCCCCCCCACCCCGCACTTCCACGGGGGCCTCTACAGCATCCCTGGGACCCACAGGCCTGGCCCGTGGGATGGGCGGGTCCTCCCCAGCGTTCCCTAGCGTGTTTTCCTGTGCAGAGAATATAATGAGAAGTGACCGTGATTGCCACTACGGAGGGTCCACCCACGGTGTGCTGGGCGTGTCCTAACACTCAGAAGCGCTACGTGAGGAAGGCGTCGAGGTCCCCCCTCTACAAAGGAGACGC
The DNA here is from genome assembly GCF_000181295.1 of Otolemur garnettii. Classification (NCBI taxonomy): domain Eukaryota; kingdom Metazoa; phylum Chordata; class Mammalia; order Primates; family Galagidae; genus Otolemur; species Otolemur garnettii. The sequence continues at coordinate 8,805,136 of NW_003852404.1, forward strand.
TCCGGCTTTGCCCACAGCCACACAGCGGCGCGTCTTGGGAGTTGGAATTAAAACCCATGTTTGGTGTATTCTGAGTCCTCTCTCTCACCTCTGTACTTCTGTGTCTCCGACTCCTCTGTGTCCCACACGAGACAGAACCCAGTGCCACACACACAGCAGGTGTACCGTGAGCACTTTTCAAACAGGTCAAGTGTCACTGTGCCCGGTGAGGGTGGGCCCAGCACTGTCATTCCTCTGCTGGCCACACGATGGCAGCCTCGCAGAAGGAAGGAGGCCCGCAGGCCACCTGCTGAGGGACTTTGTGGCTAAGTGGGAGCTATGGGGGGCCACGAAGGGATCATTAAGTGAAAGGGAAAGTGGTGGGCTTACAAAGTGACACCGCCCTTCTCTCTGGGAGACAGTCAGAGATAGCTGATCATCCCACTTCCCTGCTGACATCCTAGATGGCTTGTCACTGGCTTTCCTTCCTGGTGTTAATGTCTACGGAACAGCCCTTGGTAGATGCTGCCACAGACAGACTCATCTTCCCTCCTCACCCCTCCCTTCTTTCTCCAGCACCCCCCACGCTCTCCAAGCTGCAGCATCCCCAAGTGACCCAAATTCACCTCTCTTCTCTTCTGACCCTTCCTTTCTGGCCTCTAATTAGCCACCCTGGACACTGCCTCCTGGTTGCCACAGGGTCTCTCCTGTAAGGCCCAGCCCCTCCCCAAGCTGTTCCCTACTGGCACCATCACTGTCACCCACCTCCTCAGCTGGCAGCCTGTCCTCGCCTGCCCCATCACCCTTCCTGAATCCACTGGTCACCCTGGTCAGTGCATCCCTGTCCCCTTTCTCCTTTCCTAGAGCTGCGACCATCTCTGGCCCAGATTCCTGTAGTTGTCTCTCCCCCCTACCCCCAATTCTTGCCCTTGCCCCTTCCAGTCCACATTCCCTGTGGCCACCAGAAGGTCCTTTAAAAAATGCTGAACACCTTCCCTGGCCTCCCTTTGCAGGAACAAAACCCAAAGTCCTTTGAGTGGTCTATAAGGGCCACCCACACTGGCCCTGGCTAATTGCCCACACCAGGCTCCTGGGGGTGTTTCCCGGGGGCACCCACTGATCCCCTACCTCCTCCCTATCCCTCTCTCCTCTGATACTGTCTCAAATTGCCGATCTAGCCCGCTGTTTCTAGTGATTCCTTCAAAGCACAAGTCACACATGAATTCATTGATTTGTATCCTGGTTTATTTTCTCTCTTCCCCACACTAGGGTATCAGCTCTGTCAGGGCAGGGACTGTGCTCACTGCCCAGTGGTCAGCACAGTGCTGTACACAATAGACACTGGCTGAGTACTTGCTGGAAGAATGGCAAAGGGGCAGGTAGGTTCCCGCTTGGCTCTGTCTTCCTTCCCACTGCCCCTCAGTGTCCCAGAACCTACAGGCTCCTTGTCCTCCCAGAACCACTGGGTCTGTGGACTCCTCATCTCTGGTCTCTAGGTCTGTCCTCCCCATCCCCCAGCCTCTGCAGCTGACCAACTCCTACATGCTCTGCAGAGATGTCTGGTCTCCTGGAAGCCTTCCAGGACTTTGCACTGGGTCAGGGGCCCTTTTCTGTACTCAAAGCCCCTTGGGAGTCCCCATCCCATCCTCAGTCATGCTGTGGTTCATTGCTACTCATCTGGCCAGTTGCCTCCCTGCACTGTCAGCCCCTAGAGGGCAGGACTGGGTGTGGCTTCTCTATGAACTCTCAGGTCCCCTATGGCCCAGCTCACAGTTAATCTCTTTGTTTCACAGTCAAATTTGTAATGATGGATCAGGGCTCAGGGGCGTTTGGAGCTAGGCATTTGCTCCAGTCCACCTGCAGCTCCCGAACTGGAACCTTCCGGTCCCAGCCAATCTCCCATCTAGGCTGCGAAGGTCCTGGGCAGACCCTCTTCCAGTCCTCATTGCTTTCTCCCTTGGTGGGAGTGGGAGTTCATGACCCTCTGAATCAGACACTGTCAGGTCAGGGTTGTTAGTGACAGAAAACAGAATGGTCTCTTCTCCTGACCCAAGCAAGGGTTGGTTCATCGAATCAGTGGTGCAACCAATGTGGGATGGAGGGCTGGACCTACTCCAGAGAGGCTCATCCATAATCGGCAACATCCATCTGCACACGACAATTAATATGCTCCTGCCCTTCAGAATAGTTCTCTTTTCATTACAGTTGTCCCCATGGGGCCTTAGACTTTCCCAGCTGTTGGTCTGAGCTATTGTAAGAGTCCAAGTCGAATAAAATAGCATGGCTTTAAAAGTAATTCAGACATTTTATAAAATTTCTCACGTGCTCCCCAAACTGGGGCCAGATAAGACCCTGAAGTCTGGAAACAGGCACAGAATCGAGCTATTATCTGGGTTACTACACAGCCCAGAACCTGGGGTCCTATGGCTATATCATACTTAGCTCTGCAACCTTGAACTTCTGGGCCTCACTTTTCCCATCTGTGCAAGGGGAATGGTCGTGCTGGTCTCACGGAGGTGTAAGGACCGAAAGAGAAGAGCGTGTAAACCCTTTCTACAGGGTTTCATACACTGAGTGTTTCATAAGAACCATTTCTGTCCTTGTTTTTAATACAAAGGTGACACGGGCTGGTGGCAAGTGACTCTGAAGTCAGATATTTTGAAGCATGACTTCATATACATTACTTCCCTGTACCCCACTTTCTCCATCTTTAAAATGAGGAAAGAAAGTCTCTCCCACATTGATGCTGTGGCGATTAAATGAAATCACGTCCATAAATTGACAATGAGCTGGCAAGGAGCTTGAGGGTTTTTTTTTGCATTTTGTAGATAAGGGGAACCAGGCCCAGAGGGAGCAATGTCACACCCATGGTCACAGAGGATGTCACGTTTGAAAATGTTTTTGAAGAAGAACTCACTTCGGGTTCTTGGCTTAGATTCCATGGACCCTGAAAGTGGGTGGGTCAGAAGGTCCCATAATACATTTGTATATTTGTATATTTTTTGGGGGGAAAGTATCAAAAGCTCTGAGTGGATTTTTTTTTTGAGACAGTCTCACTTTGTCACCCTTGGTAGAGTGCCGTGGCATCACATTATCACAGCAACCTCAAACTCTTGGGCTTAAGCAATTCTCCTGCCTCAGCCTCCCAAGTAGCTGGGACTACAGGTGCCCACCACAACGCCTGGCTGTTTTTTTGTTGCAGTTGTTTAGCTGGCTTGGGCCGGGTTCGAACCTGCCACCCTTAGTGTATGTGGCTGGTGCCTTAACCACTATGCTATGGGCACCAAGCCTTTTGTTGGATTCTTAAAGGGGCTATCACCCCAAAAGTTTATAAATCACTGTCTTAATTTAACTTTCTTTAGAGGTGGGAAAACTGAGTCCCAGAGAGGGATATGTCACATAGCAGGTTAGAGGCTGCCCAGATTTCTACAAGGCATAAAAAACTTAAAACATGGTCTCTGCCTTCTCCAGGAAGCCCTGGCGGGTGTTTAATGTTGAGACACCATGATCCCTGGAACCATCCCGCTTGCGGCTCTCAGAAATTTTCAAAAACTATTTAGGTCTGGCTGCAAATTTGAATCTACCATTTTCTGGGCACCCTGGAGGTTCCTAGTGCCAGTGACTCTTATGGAGTAAATGTTTGCTCCTTGACCCCCACTGAATCATATGTTGAAATTCTAACCCCCAGTGTGATGGTGTTTGGAGATGGGTCTCTATTTCTCTCTCTCCTAAGTGAGGAAACAGCAAGAAGGCAGCCTTCTGCAAGTCAGGAAGAGAGCCCTCACCAGAATGCAACTATGCTGGCACCCAATCTCAGACTTTGAGCCTCCAGAACTATGAGAAATAAGTTTCTGCTGCGCAAGCCAGCCAGTTGGAGGTATTTTGTTACGGCAGCTCAAACAGACTAAGACAGCTACGTTTGAAAGGAATTTGGGCAGTGGCCTGGACTCTCCAAATTTTGGAGTGGCGAGTGGGCAGTCCCACCCTGTTCAGAGGACACAGGCTGTTACACAGGATATTGGGTGTGGGCTGAGGGAGCAGGAGGGATTTCCAGGTGGTGAGAGGCTTGAGGGGCACAGCAAGTTAGGAGGAGGGTGGTGAGTGCCAGATGCTCCCTGGGACCCTCAGGAGAAGCCCAGCAGTGGGTAGCCCCAGCCTTGTCTAGATGGGCCACCATCCTGACTTGCTGACAAGGCCAGGCACCTTCCTGTTCACCTGCTTTGAGCTGCTCCCTGAGTTTCTGATGCAGTCTCACCTCCTGCCACCTCAGAAGCACACCCAAGGCCTCTCTCCTGGACACATACGGGTTTGGTTTTCCTGCTTTTAAACCAGCCCGTTTCCCCACGCCTAGCCCCCTCTTTTTGTAAATCCACTAAGCTGCTTCTGCAAATTATAGCACACACCACCAGGTTTGATTAATTAACTGCACAAAAATGATGGGGAAACCAGTGAAGGACATAATTATGCAAAACAGAAAGTGTCAGATGCACATAGTGGGTTCCTCCCCCCTCTGCACGCTCAGGACTCAGTGGGGGCTCCTTCCCTTCCCTGGAGCTGCTTGGTGGATGTGGGGCCCCTCAACAGACTCTACCCCAAAGGTCAGGAGCGAGCAGGCAGGTGGCAGGGTTGGGGCAAAGAGGGTGAGGAGCAGGCAGCGTAAGCCTTACTGGGGACACACCATGGGGAATGTGCTCAACTGTTCCCAGGTTTGCTCCGTCCTTGTGGGAGTCTCCCTCCTCTGCTGTCTTTCCTCACCCTGGGATGGTGAGATGCAGGGGCAGCACAGCAGTTCTGGGGAGCACATGGAGCTCCTATGCTGGGGTATGGCGTGTCATAGGGCATTTGTGGCCTCATGCTTCCCCTGTGTGTCCTAGGGGCATTGGGTATCCCTGGGCCCCCTGTCCAGACCATCTCGGTCACATCCCAATGTCTCCCATACCTGGTCCAGCCTGCAGCACGCCGCCTACCCCACCCCCACCCTCTGTGTGACCCGGAGGCCGCTGGGCGGATGGTTCTCCCTCCTCCCCGGGAGCCACTCACCTCCTGCCCGCCTCCGCGTCGCGGTAGTCCTCGATGGCCAGGCGCAGCTTGCGCCGGTGTAGGGAGCTGCACACGCCCAGGCCCAGCTGTAGGTCCTCGTCACTCAGGCTCAGCAGCACCTGCTCGAGGGAAGGGGGTTGGGAGTAGGGGTGTCTCTGCGCCGGAGGCATCCCAGGACAGCTGCTGGCCAGGCCTTGAGGAGGTCTTGGGGCTCCTCTCTGCCTGCCTCCCCAACATTGCTGCAGCCGGCCTCGGGGCCTCCGCCCCACGGGTTGGGGGCGGGATGACCTTCCAGCCCCCGAGAGCCCTCTGGTTGAGTCCTGCCTCCCTTCAGCCAGGCAAAGGGAGCTCAGGCCCATTCTGAAGACGAGGCAGCTGAGGCTCAGAGGGGCACTACCCCTTGCTGGGAGGCACAGTGATATAGCAGGGACACCAGAGCCTGGATATAGGTCAGCCAGCTCCTCCTGCCCCCAGGGTAGGAATGGGGGAGGCAGAGTCTGGGGCAGGGGGTGTAAGCTTCTTACCTTCCCACTCTTCACGTTCTCCGTGCAGGCCTTGACGTACATGGGCATGGCCATGACCACCTCCAGCCAGGCCTGCACGGTGCCTGCCTTCCAGTGGGACATGGGGGTGGTCCTGACCAGCTCCACCTGCTGCAACCGGTCCATCTGCTCCTCACCCTCTGACAGGCTGAGGCTCTGCCGCGTGGGGCTGCACTGGCTGTCGGAGTCTGCAACATACAAACACAGGGGCCATGCTGGGGGCATTACTGTACCCCGCAAAGGACAGGGGCAGGGCCAACCTCTTCATGCATTTCTCCTCTTCAAAATCAAAATGGCTTTTGTTTATTTTATTTTTCTACCCTGGTCCCATTACAGACGTTATCAGTGCTCCCCCCACCAAAGGGGAAAAACTTATCCCAGAAGACAATAGAAATACAACCGAAAATGAAAGTCATCCCCTCCATGCCACCCAGACGCAGCAGCTGCTGGAATTTAAATATTCTTTAGGGTACACAAATGGCCAGGCTTACAAACACCAGATCCCCGTGCTTGCACACTGCGTGTTTTGTGATACACTTTTGTCACTTACACTGGGCAGGGTGTCTTTCCATCTCAGGATTCACTGAAAGAATGGTCTGTAATTTATGTCCCCTGCCTCCTACTGATGGACGGGGGGTTGTTTCCAATTTTTCACTATTGTAAATAATACACGGCAGTCATCTCTGGGCAGCAGGGTGATTTATTTTCTTAGGAGAAATGAAGCCCCAGCACCATTCCTTAACACACAGAAGCCTGTTTCAGGAGTGAGTGGCCCCATCGTAAAAAAAAAAAAAAAACCAAAAAAAAATAGTCCAGGCCAGGTTCAGTGGCTCATGCCTGTAATCCCAGCACTCTGGGAAGCCAAGGTGGGAGGAACACTTGAGCTCAGGAGTTTGAGACCTGAGCAAGAATCAGGTTCCATCTCTACTAAAAATAGAAAATTGGGCAGGGGTTGGGGTATGGGCTTGTAGTCCCAGCTACTTGGGAGGCTGAGACGAGAGGATCTCTTGAGCCAAGAGTTTGAGGTTGCCATGAGCTATGACACCACAGCACTCTACCTAGGGGACAGAATGAGATGCTGCCTCAAAAAAATAAAATATAAAATAACCACATACAATCTGTATACTACCATTTTTCAACCTCATTCTTCCGCCAATGGTGGGCTGCATCATTACCTGGTAAATAGGCAAACTTCAGGTCACATAGACTCAGCCGAGTGGGGAACAGAACTCTCTCAAACAGGGTTAAATGAAAACCCAAACAGACAGACCCAATACCACGAAAAACGATAAGGATTAAAAAATAAGCCTGATTAGAAACAACCCTGCTAAAATTATATATTATAAATCACTACAGTGATATAAAAAAAAATGCTTATCCATCAGCACGAATACGGCACATAATTACAACTGGTAGTAAGTGGACCCAACTGTTCGTAGTTACAGAATTTGTGTACGAGGGAGAATAAGGTCATTTTCTTCTTGTTACACCTCTGTGTGTTATCAAAGTGCCATAATAAACATGTGTCGTTTCATAAGGAAACGATTTGGTAAATAAAAAACCAAGCAGCAACACGGATGGTTATGGATGGGAGTGGATCTGAATGAACGATGTTCCATTCATATGTTGGGGGTGCGTGTCATGAACAAAAATGTCAGTCACAGGAGAACATTTGTGGACATGGGAAAATGTCCATGATCTATTGGCAAGCAGAACAGGAAAAAGTAGCAGGTGCAATATAATCCTAACATTGTTTAAAAATTATATCTGTATGCATATATAATGTATAATTATATATGTGTGTGTGTATACACATAAAATACTAGGTGGATAAATGGTGAGTCTATCTTTGGAGAGGGGCGGTGGATAATTGTGCGTATACAAGCGTGTGGGAGTATTTGAGTGTGCCTACGTTTTTGTTTCCCAAGTTTTCTGAATCAACTGTAATATGTTTGCAATTGAAAGAAAAATCTACCAATCTCACTTTTGCCCGTTTCAAAGCCCCTCCTTCCAACTCCTTCTTCCCTCTGTTTTAAAATTCTTAAGGGACTCTTTGAAAATGGCTACATCCACTCAGTGACCACACACTCAGCCATCATCCCTGTCTCTGCCAAAACCTTTCTCCCAAGTGCATTGGGCCTCAGTCTTCCCCTCTGTCAAGTGGGCGCAGCACCTCTTTCTACTGCCTGCCCTCTCTGTGGGCCGTGAGGTCTCAGTGGCAGTGAGGATTATGAAGCTGTGTGTGCCAGGGTGTGTAGGGGTTGAGAGGTCCTGCTAACATTATAGTATTTCCATTCTTGGTGGGTCCAAGCCCTCTTCCCCACCCCCACCCCCGCCCCAGGGAAAAGGCAGAGGGGGCACAGAGCTCTCTGTGGGTCTTGCCAGGGTGCCTATGAATGTGGAAACAGCAGGAGCTGTCTCTGCAGCCTTGCTCGGGCCAGAGGTGGCTGCCTGGTGAGAGCACAGCCCAGCCAGGCAGCACAGGCCTGAGAGCAGCACTGGTGCTAACCCCCAGAGTCCAGCCTGGCTTGTAGGGGAGCCTTTCTGATCAGGTCCAAGACTCTATCTATGTTCTGTAGGAATTGGCCTGGTCCCTCAAATGGGCATCCTCCCTGGGCTGGAGAGAGCTGAGAGTCCCCGGGAGGCCTTCAGCCTAACAGGGTTCTCTCTGTCTTGTATTTTTTTGAGACAGAGCCTCAAGCTTTCCCCTGGGTAGAGTGCTGTGGCATCACAGCTCACAACAACCTCCAACTCCTGGGCTCAAGTGAGTCTCCTGCCTCTGCCTCCCAAGTAGCTGGGACCACAGGCACCCGCCACAACGCCTGGCTATTTTTTGCTTGCAGCCATCGTTGTTTGGCGGGCCCGGGCTGGATTCGAACCCACCACCTTAGATGTATGTGGCTGGCACCTTAGCCATTTGAGCCACAGGCACCAAGCTTCTGTCTTGTTTTTGTGGCTGAGTCCTTCCTCTGTTACATGCTTTGGGGAAGAGGACAGGTAGTGCAAATATAGTTTTACCCCAAATTCCAGGACACAGCATATGTTATCTATTTGGACCAGGCTTTAGACCAGACCTTGACTCAGGGCAAATTTCTCGTTTTGGATTTTTTTTCCCCCTTTCAAAATAGTCTCACTCTGTCACCCTTGGTAGAATGCCATCATAGTTCACAGCAACCTCAGTCTCTTGGGCTCAAGAGATCCTCTTGCCCCAGCCTACCCAATAGCCACTATAGGCACCTGTCATCGCACCTGGCTAGTTTTTCTATTTTTAGTGCAGACAGGGTCTCACTCTTGCTCAGGCTGATCTCAAACTCCAGAGCTCAAGCAATCCACCCACCTTGGCCTCCCAGAGTGCTAGGGTGACAGGCGTGAGCCACCGTGCCTGGTCCGGGCAAATTTCTTGAAGCCTCAGTGTCTCCAGCTACCAAATGGATAATAATAATATCTATATCCTAGGTAGACATGAACGTTCTCAACTCTGACTGTGAAGCCACAGCCGTGAGAAGGTGCAGATACCAGGATGAAATCACCTGTGTCAGATTCAAGCAAAATTAGCACCAGGAAAGTTCGAAGAAGGAGAGCTCCTGCTTGTATGTTTTGAGGACCTTCTAAAATAAGAAATTCCTCCATAGGACTGCAGCAACTCAGATAAGATGCTCTCGAAAGAATGCTGCCCGCAGCGGCATCTCCACCGCTGTTATCTCGGGCTTGGAGCCTCCAGAGCCTATCAGCTATTCCCAAGCAGTTTATGTGAACTTCGCCTTTTTGCCAATAAAAGCTTCCCTTTGCGCTCCCCAATTCAGAGGCACCATGGTTTGCCATGGTGGAGTTTCCAGATTATAATTTTTTTTGTTTAGTCCCACATAAGCTCATCTTATTGGGAGATATGTTTCTCTGATGCCTTTTTTTAGGTCAACAACGCACGCACTTGCTCATGGTGGCTATTGCTGGTCATAAGCAGGTCACTCCTGTGGGGCTTGGCCATTGTTTGGCCACATGTGGAGTTTGCTGCAGGCCTCTCAGGGAATTTCATCCCTGGGATAAAATGCACTTGGAGCTCAGTGCAGGCATTAGGAAGGGAGCTGGTCTTCTTCGTGGTCAACCCCAGCTGGGCAGAAATTCTGCCTCAGCTCGGTCTAGGTGGGAGGTAGGGCTCTCAGTGAGGTAAGGGCTGGAGCTGACATTCTGTGCCAGGTGAAATGCGGTTCCCTAAGTGAGGAAGTCAAAGGGGTACAAGAAGCAGGAGGAGGAGGCGGGAGCAGGTGGAGAGCGTGTGCCAGAGAGAAGGGAGACTCCAAGCCCAAGCCTGGGGTCAGGAAGCAAGGGCACCCCAGAACAGCACAGAGGAGAAAGGTAAGAGGAAGGAGGAGGGAGGGAGAGGGAGGGGATGTGGCGAGGGAACATCGACGGATAAGTGGGCAAAGAAAAAAAGCAGACTTTTGGTGTTTTTGCGAGTGTGTGCAGGGTTACTCAACGAGAGGGAAGCCGCTCTAACACGCGCAGTATTTACAGAGCCCAGAATCCAGGAATTCTGGGGGCCAGGCTGGGCTCACAGGAGCAAACCATGCCTTCCGGTCCCTGTGAAAGACAGCTGCTTACTACCTGCCTCCTTCACCCCTACTCCTGAGGACTGAGGTCCAAGGAGATGACCTCACCCAGGGCTGAGCAGGGGGCGTTTGGGGGTCACAAAGCATCAGTTAAAGGCGATTTCCAAAATGCAGGCATCATGGAGCTGGACTGTATGTCCGGGATTCCATTCACACTGGCTTTAATTAATATTTCTCTCTTCCTCAGCCTGGACTCAGGTTGACAGCCAGGCTGCTCAGCAGAGTCTGAGCAAGTGCCACCAGAAGTGGTCACTCTGGATCCTTCTGAAAGGCAGGAGGACTGTGGAGACGTGGGAATGAGAGGTTCTGCCTTCATCCACCCACTGCTAAGACACAGGCGCACATCCCATACCTCGAGGGTCAGACCATCAAGACCTCCCTTAAGTGGGTCTTGCAGAAGCAGCTGTGTAGGCCTAGCACAGGGGCCATCAAACGAGGGGCCGCAGACCAAACCCAGCCCAACCCATGTGTATTTTAGACCTAAAATACACACAGAATTTTGAAGACATAGTACAAGAAGTATAAGAGCATAAATTATCTCATTAATTGTTTTTATATTGGTCACATATTGAAGTGATAATATTTTTAGCTGATTGGCTTAAATAAAATACATTATTAACATTCATTTCATCTGTTTCTTTATACTCTTAACATGGCTAACAGAACTAAAATTACACATGCGGCTTGTATTATATTCTACGGGACAGGGCTGGTCAGGATGGGACATTTTTTGGTTCTGTTTTTAGTGTAAGAGTTTTCAAAGTGAAGTTCCCGGGCTAGTAGCATCAGCCATAGCTGGGAACTTGTTAGAAATAAAAATTCTAGAACTCCCTCCAAATATTCTGGAACAGAAACTCTGATTCGGACGCATGCTGAAGTTCTAAAACCATACTGAAAACTTACTACACACATATTTAACAAAACCTAGAGTTGATCTTAACAACAAAGGTAAAAATTATTTCAAACATATTAATTCTAAACGCTCCCCCTTCCTTAACATGCTTCCATGTCCGATAGCTTAATTCTATCCTTTTTAAAATCTCTGTATTTTACACATTATTACTGTGATTTTACCATTTTACATATTTACCCTTTATTTTTGGCTTATCATTTCTTCTTATATCTCAGATCTTCTTTCTGGAATAATTTCTTTATTCCTGAAGAACATGGCTTAAAAGTTTCTTCAATTAAAAGCATTTTGGCAGCGAGCCTTTAGAATTTTTAGTCCTTCAAAGAGTTTTGTTGGGTATACAGTTTTAGGTTGACAGTATTTGCTCTTAGCACTTTGGAGATATTGGTCCATTATTGTTGGTCTTCATTTTTGCTAAAAAGTAGTCAGGTACAAGTCTAATTGTTATTCTTTTGTTAACTGCTTTTAAGATTTTCTCTTTGCCTTTGGGGATCTACAGTTTTACTATGAGGTGGCTAGACATAGAATTCTTTTTATTCTGACTGATATATATAGAATAAGACTCCTACACAAAAGGGCACATTTTTTTTTTTTTTTTTTTTTTTTTTTTGAGACAGAGCCTCAAGCTGTCCCCCTGGGTAGAGGGCCGTGGCATTACAGCTCACAGCAACCTCCAACTCCTGGGCTCAAGCGAGTCTCCTGCCTCCGCCTCCCAAGTAGCTGGGACCACAGGCGCCCGCCACAACGCCCGGCTATTTTTTGGTTGCAGCCGTCATTGTTGTTTGGCGGGTCCGGGCTGGGGATTCAAACCCGCCACCTTAGGTGTACGTGGCTGGCGCCTTAGCCGGTTGAGCCACAGGCGCTGAGCCAAGGGTTCATTTTTGACTATTCTCAAGCATTATCTCTTACCTCTTCTCCATTTTCTCTAGACTCTCTTTCTGGGATTCCAATTAAATATAAGCTGGACTTTCTAATTCTGTTTTTTCTATTTTACAACCTAGTGCAAAGTCCAGCAGAACTTTTTGTCATGGTGGAAATGTGGTATAATCTTCACCATCCGATACTGGGACTATTAGGCACATGTGGCTATGAGCATTTAAAATGTAGCTGGTGCAGCCAAAGACCTGAATTTTAATCTTATTTAATCTTAATTAAGTCAAATACAAATCTTAATAGCAACATTGGAGTGGTGGCTATTGTGTTAGACTTGACGGTTCTAATTTCTCCTTCATGGTTTTTTCATCTCCTTATTTCTCTGCATTGAGTTATTGGTAATTTCCTTAGATCCATTTCCCATTTTTGAAATTCTCTTTTCAGCTATTTATTTTTCACGTTAGCAACTATGTTTTTTATTTCTGAAAAATTGTATTTGGTTAGTTTTCCAAGTTTCCCTGGTCTTTTCAGATAGTTTATTGTTTGCCCACGTCTATGATTTCATCATAAATTTAAGTATTTTATACGTACTTTTTGTATTGGTATTGATAAATCACTGTATCTGAAAGACATTGGAGGGTTTAAATTTGCTGTTTGTTTCTGGTGATTCTCACTTATGTTGAATCATATTTGATCTTAATCGAGGAGAGTCTTTAGGGCAGTGGTTCTCCATCTTCCTAATGCCGTGACCCTTTAATACAGTCAGTTCCTCATGTTGTAGTGACCCACAACCATAAAATTATTTTCGTTGCTACTTCATAACTGTAATTTTGCTCCTGTTATGAATCGTAATGTAAATATCTGATATGCAGGATATATTTTCATTGTTACAAAGGGGTTGAGACCCACAGGTTGAGAACTGTTGCCCTAGACTGTAAACTCCACATGGGCAGGATCTGGGTCTGTTTCTGCTCACCAGGTATCACTAGTACCTAGTGTAGGCCCAACCCTATGCACCTTTAACAACTGGCTCTTATCTCTCATATTTTTAAAAAGTGTGCTAGTTTGGTAGCATTTGTATGCCACTTCCTGTGATATAAATACTCTTGCAGCGGCCAATTTCAGTTACCAACAGGACGTCATGGACGTGGAATAGGAAAGAGCCTGTGTGAGCCAGCCCCAGACTCCCACTGCCTGGAACCAAATGAGTCCCCTAAATATTGTTTAAAAGAAGGCAGGCAGGAGGGGAGCCGGCCTCCCTCTCTGGGCTCATCTTCTGCTAACCCACTTCATCCACACCTTCTTCCAGCCACAGCAAAGTCACCTCTGGTCCCCCCAATGCAGATGGTCTCCTCCTCTTTTCCCTTTGCTTACGGCAAGGTCTCTTGAACTCAGTCAGCACCACTGACACTCAGGTGGGATAATTCTTTGCTGGGTCTGCCCTGCACATGGGAGGATATACAGCAGCTTCTTGGCCTCCACCCTCCAGGTGCCAGGAAGCAGGAAGAGTGGATGCCCCCAGCACCCCCATCCTGCCCTATAATGCAGAGGGAGCCCCACCCTACCCAGACCCAGGCCTTTGCCCTATGTCCTCAGACTAGCCCTGCTCAGTTGGGCAGCCGCCTATGGTCAAAACTCCCTGCCCTTGGAAAGTGGCCGGGGGAGACCCATCAGCACCTATACAGCCAAAATCCAAATTCTCATTTTTAAAGTATGCATTATTGTGCGTAAAAGGGAATTTTTATGGCCCGATTGTGGCTGCCATGTCGGATACAGATGCCTTGCTGACCCCCAGTCACAACTTCTAGGAAATGTGCATGAAAGACAGGCCGATAGGACCTAGGACAACATAGCTTTAACGACACCAGGAAGAAAGCCTACCAGCTGCTCACTGCTGCGGCTGCCGGGGCTGAAGGCAGGACCCTGGTGGGATCGAGGTGGCTTGGGCCCTGTCACTGACCCACACCACCTCTGACCTCAAAGAGCCTGAGGCTAAAATGCTGATAGACTTCCCACCCTGACATGTCCCTTAAAACACACTGAGCCACAAAGTAAATATAAAAGTGCCACAGAGCTCGGCTTTCACCAATGCTAACTACTTTATGCTTTTTTTCTTTTGAGACTCACTACGTTGCCCTTGGTAGAGGGCCACGGTATCACAGCTCACAGCAACCTCAAACTCTTGGGCTTACGAGACTCTCTTGCCTCAGCCTCCTGAGAAGCTGGGACCACAGGTGCCTGCCACAATGCCCGGCTATTTTTTGGTTGCAGTTATCATTGTAATTTAGCTGATGCAGGCCAGGCTCGAACCCGCCAGCTTCGTTGTATGTGGCTAGCGCCCTACTCACTGAGCTACGGGCGCTGAGCCATACTTCATGCTTTTTGTTAAGATCACATGCTTTCCCTCCCCCCTCTATTTTTGGTGCTGCTGCCTTGCAAAAGCTCAGCCTCATGCTTACTGTGTCTGTCCCACGACAAGCCACCCTGCTTTCAGTCTCAGAGGACAATCTCCTCCTCTAGTCCCTTCTTCCACACTCTGAGAATTTTCTAAAGGGTCAGGGGATTGATCTCCTGGAGATGGCAAGTCTTTGCCCTGCTCTGCACTTACTTCCTGGGTAGATGCTTTGTGAGTGTTTCCTGATTTTATGGACTTAGGAGGATGCTGAGAAGAGGTCCAGGAAGGCAGATGCTCAGTTATCCAATGATAACTGCCGTATGCTGTGTGTGTGTGTGCGCGTATATATATAAACTTATATAAAACTTGCCTTTCCTCCTTGCTGACATTCTACTGTCACAATAGCCCCTACCTTTGAGAAGTCCTTTTTACAGTCTGATTTGCAACTGAGGCTGAAGCCTGTCTCCCCAGCTGCTGACCACCCTGGGCACCCCCACGTCAACCTCCTCTTGTCTGACATGTCTTCCTGGTAAACTTTTTTACCGGCAGGTGAGCCTGAAAGCCTGATCCCACAGAGGTGAGGGGGATCTTTAAGCAGAAGGTTGGGGCAGAAAAGTGACCATCCCAGTGAACGTCTCTCCTGCTCTCAGAGGCAAAGCTGCGAACGAGGCTCCAGCTGTGGGCCCAGCTGAGCTTGGGCTCCCTAAGTGGATTTCCAAACAATTTTTCCTTTTTTTGTTGGACTAGGCCCCCTCCCCTGCAAGCAGTTCTGTGGGCCTCTGGGCAGATGCTTCCATGAGTCCTGGGGACTGTGGGCACTGGGATGGCTGTGACGCCCTGCCACCAGGGGAAGCCCTGTCCATTTGTTCACCGAGACATGGGAGAGTCCGATCCTAAGCCTCTGGCCCAGGGAGAGGCATTGGGAGGCTTTGCCTTTTATAGGATCATCTTAAATGATTCATGCAAGCTGTCCAACCTCTGAACCTCCCTCCAAGGGCTTTACGACTGCCTCCTGGAAATTCCTGAAGCCATTGTGGGACGCTTTGATTATTACTGCACAGAGGCCAACTGAGGGGCCGCAAGCATGTGCCTGAGCAGTAGTTCCTAATTTCCTTCAAAAGGAAGAGAGCTTTGGTGAGGCCTGAGGCGGGCATATTCTTACCACTTAGATGTCTACAGGAAATGCCAAGGGGAAAATTGGTGCCCGTTTTAGCTTTTCCAGCCGTGATCCTGAAACATCCTAACTTGTGGTTCCGCAGCCAGGCTGCCAGCCACGGGATGTTTACTGTGGTTAGCGAGTGCTTCTAGAATCCACTAATATATTCAGCCAGATCCACAGCCTGGGCCAAAAGATCCTAGGAAGTTTCTCCCCATTCTGTGATCACATCTCCTCTCCCTTTTCACCTGACCGCTTTTAACTGTGACCCTGCCCCCTCATCTGTCTCCCTCCACCAGTAGAATTCTGGAAACTAGAGAACCAGACCTTATTCCTACAGTTCATAGTTTTATCAGCTTCAGCGCCTTGTTCCATCTCTTGTTATGTCTCTTTGGGCTATTCACAGCCCTCTCTGAACCTCAGTTTCCTCATCAGTAAAGCTGAGACAGGAATATACACTTTCTGAGTGAGGATTATGTTTGGATCACTGATGTGATCTCATCATTTACATTTGCATCCTCAGCCCTTAGCCCCTAAGCCTGGCATATAGGAAGCGGTCAGTCAGTGTTTGTTGAATGACTTAATGAGTGTATGTCACGCTCAGTAAATGTCAGCAAGTCATATCAGACTGTCCTCTCCCAGTTTCATCACAGCCCTTTGATCTTCCCTCTGCTCCCTGCCTTGGAGCCAGTCTTTGTCCTCAGCCCTCATTCTGACCCCATCTCTGCATCCCTGGGCCTCTGGATTGAAGCTGCTGTCCACACAGATGGCCAGTGCAGCCTCCTGGAATGCATTGCCCTTTTGGGAGGGCCATGAGCATCTTCACCTGCAGGTGAAGCACCCCCTATGCCCCTCTCTGGACCTCAGAGATTCTTGTAGAGCCCATGAAAAATGACTGAAGCTCCTGGCTACAGGTGAGCTGCGCAGCTGTGCTCAGAATAGGCTGCTGGGGGCAGAGATCAGGACTCCTGTGATGACCTGAGGTTTCTGAGGACAGCTCTGAGTAAAGATCTGTCCCCTCTCTTCATCACTTCTCCCCCAGACATCCCAAACCCTGGGAATAGTACTCTGGGTTCAGAAAAGGGTCTGAAACCCTGCTGCCTGGCTGTCCAGGGAGGGAAGGGCAGGAGGGCCCTCTGGTGAAGAAGGGTGTGCGTCAAATTGACACAAGAGCTTGTGGCTGGGAAGGCCAGGGGGCTCTTCCAACAGGGGAAGCCCAGGACCATCAGAGCTGGACATGTCCACAGAGAAAGAGAATCCAGGGTGGAGGTGGCAGAACCATGGGCCTGGAGACAACTTGTGACCATGGAATTTTTTTCCTCCAATGGACACTACTACATTTTAAACAAATTAGTTGGCAGCATTAAAGAAGCTCAGGGGGTTCTATGTATTATGTGATATTTTTGGCTTCTCTTGAAAAGTTAGGAGCTCTGGAAACACTAGGCTGGCATTTGCCCCAGGTGGCGAGACCCTATCTCTGCTAAAAATAGAAAAACTAGCCAGGTATCATGGTGGTTATTCTGTCTCAAAAAAGTTTTTCAATTAAAAACATATATATTTTTAGAGATGGGGTCTTGCTATGTGACCCAGGCTAATCTCAAACTATTGGCTTTAAGCAATCCTCCTACCTTAGCCTCCCAAAGTTCTGGGATTACAGCTGTGAGGCACTACACCTGACTAGCTGCTGCCTTTCAATGGGGCATGTGCTGTCTCCCATGTGGCCACTTCACTGACTCACCTATGTGCTGGGACCCAAGGGCCTCTGAGTTTGGAGCATGGTTGAAATGAGGCATGTAAATGCCCAGTCCAGTGCTGGCATATGGGAGGGTTTGCAGAAGTGGGTCCTTGCCATTGTCACCCCAACGCTCTTACTAGCATAAACTAGTAGGTGGTGATCTAACACAGCAGATAGTAGAAGTAACTCCAGGTTGCACCCTGAGGCCTCACAACCATGATGGCTGATGCTGGCCTGCTGGAGTACAATTTGGGGGTGTGAGCCCACTGCAGCCTGGGAGGAGGATGCAAGGTTCCCAGAGGCCCATTTTACAGATGAGGAAAGTAAGGGAACTCAGAAAAGCCGATCAATGTGTGCAGAGGGCACAGCCTGCACTCAGAGCCTGGGTGTTCTCTCCAGCCCAGCTGCCACCAATAGCTGTGACATGCTCCACACTTCTCTCCATTTGTTACTTCATCTTTTCAACAGCCAAGATGTTTCATCTTCATTTTATTTTTTAAGTTTTCATTTTTTGAGACAGAGTCTTGCTTTGTCGCCCTTGGTAGAGTTCCATGGCTTCACAGCTCACAGCAGCCTCAAACTCTTGGGCTCAAGTGATCCTCTTGTCTCAGCCTTCCCAGTAGCTGACTCTACAGGTGTGCGCCACTACACCTGGGTAGGTTTTCTATTTTTTTTTGCAGTTTTTGGCTGGGGCTAGGTTTGAACCCGCCACCTTTGGTATATGAGGCCAGTGCCCTACTCCTTTGAGCCACAGGCGCTGCCCTTTTCCTATTTTTTTTAGTAGAGTCGGGGTCTCCTGCTCAGGCTGGTCTCCAGTTCCTGAGCTCAAGCAATCCATGCACCTTATTCTCCCAGAGTGTGAGGATTACAGGTGTGAGTCTCTGCAACTGGCCTCACCTTCATCTTAAAAAGGGAAACCTGAGACACAAATGGGCAAAGCGACCCACTGAGGGTCACATGCTGGTCAGCACTGACTCAGGGACTGAACCTGAGGATCTGGCTCCAAAGTCTGGACCTTTCCTCATGCCTCCACTCCATAGGAGGCTGATTTTTTAAAATCAATTTTGCTGGACTCAAGCTGTCACTAAAATTAGTGTTTCTCGTGCACGTACAAAGAGATGGAAGGAATTTGAAATGGATTCACAGACCTGAGCTGCAGTTGGTGACCCGGGCCTATTATCTCCGACCCTCCACTTCGGTACAGGCCCTCAGGTCCCTCTGGATTGTCTGGAGCCTCCTCCCTGTCACCACAGCTCTGGTCCCTGCAATGACAGCTGTTAGAGGCTGCCTCCTCCCCTGCTGGCCCCCGTGCCTTGGTCCACAAGCTCCACGCCATCCCTAGAGGCAGCCTCCTCCTAACAAGGAGGGATGAAGCCAATTTGGATGTGACACTGACATGTCTGGCCTGTCCCAGGGAAAGCAATTAGGCAGCTCAGAGCTGCCAAATGGTGACAAGGCACCCTGGAAGGCAGGTGGGGCCCGATGCCCTGGCAGCATGGGTATGCCAATCCCCCTGGGGTCAGCCCTGTGCCAACGAGCTCAGCCCCTCTGTATCTACCTGCGACCCAGGAGCAGCAAAATCATGGACACGTGGGACTGGCATTTCTCAGGCAATCCATGGGGGCTCTAACGCCTTCTGCAGGTGCCGCGTCCTGCCTCTGCTGATTTCTGAACAAAGGGGATTCTGAGACAGACAAGGGGCAGCCACACTGGCCTGGCTCACCTCACTTCTTGAAGCACTCAGGGATCTCGTACGAGCCACAATGTCACGAAAGTGGCATGCTTTGAGAGCTCCAGAGAGCCTTCCACTCTGCGCCTCGGAGTACAGCCTATTAGAACTGAAGGGGCCCAAAGAAGTCGTCTGTCTCAGTGTTTCCCAGTGAGCCACCGAATAAGATTAAAAGGCGTGGTTCTATGGTCACATAAGTTTGGGAAACAGTAGGTGGGAAAACATGAAATATGTTTCTTCATTGAAGAACTTGTCAGAGCCTTGATAAACAAATGCATCATGCTGATCTCTGCAGGATAGAGACAGGGTGCCGTGTTTGCAAACTGTATTGACTCAGGAATCTTTGTTTTCCCCCAGCTGAATCTTACGGTCTGAGGCAGCTCAAGGAACTGGCCAGATGGGGGCTGATTAGGAGCCTTGGGTTCCTGAGTCTGCTCAGACACTGGTGCCCTGCGTGGCTGTGGGAAAGGCCCTCCCTCCATCTGCAGTATCAAGGGAGAGGGTGACAGGCCACCAGGAGCCCTCTCAGCTCTCAGGGAGCCCTCTCTTGCTTCCTCTTCTATTCTACCCAGGCTGGGCCTGGCAGCTGGGGCAAGCTTCTGAACTTACCTAGGCCTCAGTCTTCTCATCTGTACAAAGGGATCTGTCCTGCCTATCTCACAGAACTGGGGACAGGCTGAATGACATCACTGTCATTGTCATCATTGTTGCTGACCTTTATTGCTGCCTCTGTTAAGCCTTTCATATGTATTTGCTCAGTCCATCTTTGCAGCCACCCTCTGCCATAGTATCGATAAAAATCTCTATTGTACACAGCAGGCTAAATGACTTGCCTAAGGCACCGCAGGTTAAATGACTTGCCTAAGGTTACCAGGTAGCAGGTGTCAGGATTGAGGCTGAAACCCAGGGAGTTTGCTCAGAATCTCCCTGCCATCCTCCCTGCACCTGCCTGAGTAGGAGTGATGCAAACTGTAGAGGGCTGTGGCTTGGGAGGGGCAATGTTGAATATAGTTTCCCTGTGGATGGTTCATGGGAGACATGCATGTCCTCCTAGGGAGTCTCTGGTCTCATCTTACAGACTCTCAGAAGCTGGGGGTGGGGAGGCCCACTTTTCTGTTCTTCCAGGGTTAAGGTGGGAGTTTCACCGTCCCTTGCCTATGGGTGAACAGAGAAATCTGGGGGTGCCCGAGAGGAGTGAGTCCTCCATGAGGCTGACACCCTCCTCCCGTTCTGGAAACAGCTCAGAGGCTCTTGGAGGGAGCTTACAGAGGACATGACCCCTGATTTTCCTTCCTACTGTCTGGGTTGATGAAATCATAGCTACAAGCTGAACTAACTGGAGCTTGGGGCTAAAGGGCAGGTCAGGAGGCGGGTGGTGGGGGTGGGGGTGCTATGACACAGCTACTGCAGCCTCCCTCTCGCCAGCCACCTTCTGTGGTGTGTCTATGGCTCCCAGGCCCCAACCTCCTTCCTTTTGATCCTACGATTCCACAGGCCACAGGTGCATCACCAGGGCCTTTAGAGAGACCCAGATAGGGAGACTGATTTGCCTGTGGCCACACAGTGAGTCCTTCACCAAGCTGATCACTGGGAGTCAGAACCAGGCTCCTGGGTCCTGAGGGTTCTGGGCCAAGGGTGGTGGGGCTCCCAGTGGAGAAGGCCGGGGCTCCTTAGGAGCCAGAGGGCAGGGGTGGGCAGAGGCCTGCAGGACCTCCTTGTAGCAGCTTCACCTATGACTACTTCTCAGAGCACAGCCTGGGCTGCCGTGCTCTCAATTTAGGGCTCACTGGTGGTGTCCCTGGAGCACCACTGGCCCCAGACCAAGGCTAGCAGTTCTACCAGTTTAGCAGAGGCCTCA
This sequence comes from Otolemur garnettii, assembly GCF_000181295.1. Taxonomy (NCBI): domain Eukaryota; kingdom Metazoa; phylum Chordata; class Mammalia; order Primates; family Galagidae; genus Otolemur; species Otolemur garnettii. The sequence continues at coordinate 8,825,960 of NW_003852404.1, forward strand.
GTTGGCCCCACAGGTCCATCCCACTCAGAACTTGAGGCTTTACCCTACTTTGACACCTGCCTCCTCCACCTTTTCCTGGCTGTGCACCTCTAACAAAATCAGGGAGCCTCTCTGTGCCTCCAGTAGGGGTATGCTGCGGGTTGGAGGCAGCAGAGTCGACAGTGCCAGGCCCCTCTGCCCTGTGCTCTGTCTGCAAGGCCCAGCAAGCCTCAAGTAGCAGGTTGCTAGGGGGTCTGGTTCAGGGCCCTCTCTCACTGGGGGACCCTGGGCTACCAGGAAAGTGGCCTCCACTCACCTTATGATGGCTTTGGGCTAGTCTGCACTATACTGCAAGGCCACAAGGCTGCCACTGGGGGCCTTGGGCCCGTGGAAGCTGCTGTGATGGTGCCCACTTTGGGGAGCTTGTTCAATAAACACACAGATCCCAGGGCCCCAGACTTAGACCTTCTGAGTCAGGTGTGGGGTGGGGACCGACAATCAGTATCTTTAAAACCCAAAGCACGGTCGGGTTTAATAACTATTGATATACTTGTGGTTCTCAAACCTTCTCTGTCTTCTTACTCAGTCTCTCTATCATGGAACCCTTCCTGTGGAGTCTAAGTGGATATCAGAGTACAAAACGGATAAGTGGCTGAAGGTGGGCGGGAGCCCTGCCTGCTAGTTGGTGACCAGCTATGACAACTCCTTAAGGGAACCCACTAGGGTTTCATGGAACATAGTTTGCAAACTCTCTTTGTTCCCACCTCTTCCTCTTTGGATTGAGAGACTGAGCCCTAAAGAGCTGGCCCACTCAAGGTTTGGCTTCATCTCACTAAAGAAGCTTCCATTCTGGGGTTCTCGGAGGCTTTCTGTCCATCTGCTGACCGTGAGAGGGAACTCGAGGCCAGTGGTTGACCTAACAGCGAAGTTACCAAGAACCCAGACTCTGGAGCCAGCCTGCTGGTATTGAATCCCAGCTCTGCCTCTTCCTGGCTATATGAATTTGGGTGAGAACTTTACCTCTCTGTGCCTTGGTTTGCTCATCTGTAAAATGGGGAAATTTATCTTGGAGAGTTGTTAGATTTATATGCACAAATGTCTGAAGGAGTTTAGAACAGCGCTTAGTACAACGAAAATGCTCAGTGAGTGAGGCAGGCCTGACTGCCGGCCCGGGCTACCCCTGGGCTCGACACACTGCTTAAAATGTACCATCCCTGTGGTTACCCTTGGCATTTCTGTCTCAAGAACACAGCCTTGGGCAGCCTACTTGCTTTTCTCTGTCTAAATCTCCTGTGGTAGCCAGAACAGATGGTGTGTTTCTAGCAGACTTAAGACTGGCTCAGCGCCTGTGGCTCAAGCAGCTAAAGCACTAGCCACATATACATGAGCTCGCAGGTTCGAATCCAGCCCGGGCCCGCCAAACAACAATGACAGCTGCAACCAAAAAATAGCCAGGTGTTGTGGTGGGTGCCTGTAGTCCCAGCTACTTGGGAGGCGGAGACAGGAGAATTGCTTGAGCCCAGGAGTTGGAGGTTGCTGTGAGCTCTGATGCTATGGCACCTTACCCAGGTGAATAGCTTGAGGCTCTGTCTCAAAAAAAAAACAAACAAGACTGAATGCTGTCAGTGCTGGAGGATCCTAGGGTCAAATGCTTCAAATCCGCCCTGTTCGGACGCAAAGCAGCTGGATTCTCTTCTCTAGCAATTCTAGAACATTAGAATCTGTACTCTGAGCACTGGTGCTCACAGACCCCAGCAGCTGGAGGGACTTGAGATTCTTGGCCTTGATTTTACCCCGAGAGACAAATTTTGATTGAGTTGGCATTGGGCTCAAGACATAAGTAAACGCCTTCTATGATTTTTTTATTATCTCCCATTAAACTTTAAATCCACATGTCACATATCACAGGCAACACACATTATGGAGCTAGTCCCTTCTAGTCGCACATACTACTCTCATTTCTAAATGTACAAGGAGAGGGTTATTATACCCATTTTACAGATGAGAACACTGAGGCTCAGGTTAAACGACTTGCTTGAAATTGGACTCAGAGCCAAAGCTGGGAGTGATTATCCGGGTATGGCCTAGAACCCATCCACTGGTGGGCTGCAAGGGCCCTCTGGATAGAGCACGAATGACTTCCCAAAGGCAGATCTTTCCTTTGAGGATTCTGGGAGGATGGCATGTAATTTTATAGATTCTCTGGTATTGATGCAATTAACTGCTACTCACTGATGACTCATTAATAACCATTAAGAAAGCCATCGGGGACTTCCAAAACCTGAAACTTAGAAATGCAAACGAGTGACCAGCCGGTGTTTTCTGGGGGGCTCTGATTCAGAAGCATGGCTTTGGCACACAGCCTGGTGGTGGTGTCACAGGCTCTGTTGGGCATGCGCTAGAGAATCGGAGGTCCTGCCATTTGCAGGAAGAGTAGGTCAAGCATTTCAGTTGTTGATTTTTTTATTTCTCAAAGATGGATCCCCTTGGGATCCTTTTCTCATGGTTTCAGTTTGCCGTCCTGCAGGGAGCAGTGCCGCTTATTTGCATACTTTCCAGAAACGGAGCTTGAAGGCATCACGTCATGTGGTTCGGCCATGAAATATCCACACCCCAGCTGCTATCCCAGACTCGCACCCTCTATTTGCCTGGACCCTGATGTGCTATGCCTTTGATATTTAAATAACTTCTTACATACAAAACCTCTTAAGTTATTTTTAAGTTTACAGGGCATTATTTTATAACATAGAATTATGAACCTACCTTTTTATAAGTCAAAGAATAAGCTAATATGTGCTCCCTGTTGATTCTTTATTATTAGCAGGTTCTTTTTCCACTGAAAAATGGGAACAGGTGGGAGGCAGGGGACCAGGACACATTCTGCTCCACCTGCTGGGGTCCCAGTTGAAAAAGCTTAAGAGCCATTTGTTCAGAGCAGATGGGCTGGGGCTAGGGAGTCTGTGAGGTCCCTTTCATAAAAATGCAAGTTCTGGCGGGGGAGGACATGAAGGTATTTTAAAAATCACATTGTCACGGGGCTGCTGCCCCCCATGGTTCAGTCCCCTGGCACCAGGATTTCCCAGGCGCCACCTCATCACGGGTGTGGGGAATGCTACCTGGGCCACAGGCTCAGGCTGCGGGGGTGGGGAGGGCGCTGTACACCTCCGCAGGTGTTAGAGTGGTGCCGACCCTCAGCCCTGCAGCTCTGGTGCAGTCAGGGCTCTGACTGTAGGACAAATGGAGGCAATTCTGCTGCGGACAGGCCAGAAGGAGGACAGGAGAGCTGGTGCTGGGCTCAGCCAGTTTGCTCTGCTCTCTCGCCAGTTCCTCTCAGAGGGTGGGCTTTTTGTGCCTGGGAGGGGAAAAGCTGATGAAAACAGACTCAGTCACAAGAGTAACACAGAGCCAGGCTGTGTCAGAAGCTATTGAGGGGCAGGGGACCGTCATATCAGGCCCCTAACTGAAGCATCAGTGCCCCTTTTAGCTCTAGGCAGGTGGGAAACCTGTGGTCTCGAGGCCACACATGATCCTCCAGGCCCAAGTGTTGCCCATAGACCGAACCCAAATGTTACAGAACATATTCTTTTCATAAAGGGATTTGTTCTGTGAAGTTTGGATTCAGTCAAAAGGCCCCACTCAAGGATCTAGAAGGCCACGTGTTCCCTGAGGCTGCAAGTTCCCCACCCCTCAAGGGCACGAGTTCAGCAGCCAGACTCCCTAGGTCTGAAGCCCAGTTCTGTTTCCTGGCTTCAGGACCCTAGATGATTTACTTAACCTGTTTTCCCACTGACAACACAGGCTGTTGGGAGGTTAACTGAGTTAATAGGTGTAAAGTGCACAGCATGGACCTATGGTAAATGCCTACTAAATGTTAGATATTATTGTTATTATTGGTTACACCTACTGGAGCCTGTCAGCATGGTAGGAAAGCACACAGAAGGGCCACTGAGTGCAGCCATGCAGGCTGTGCACTCAACAACCCAGGGCACCACTGACATGATAGCCTGGAGAATGGCCCTTTCTGGGGAGTAAGGCAGTGTGCAACCTGTACAGCTGGTACACTGGGCCTAGATGTCCAGGGCAGCCCTACTTCTACTTCTGATGAATAAATGCCCCTTGAAATTAGACCAGTTGGAGGGAGATCTCAGCAAAGACTGTATTAACTGTATTTGAGTGGAGCTACAAAGATTTGCATAAGGTGTGGCCCAGCCCTTGCTCCTTCCTAAGGCATGATTGTAGCATAACACCCAGGACCTTGGCCAAGTTACTTTTTTCTAGGCCAAAGTTTTCCCCATGTGTCCAGTATGTAGGGTTGAGTTACTTTTAGGATGACAAAAAGGCTTTATCCTTGTGTGCCAACTCTGATTGATTGGCAGTGGCCCTCTGAGGCTATGTAAATTGAGAAATCAGATGCCACTTTGGGATGGGAAGCAAGGGCTCTTCAATTGATTAGTAATGTCTGCATGGGGCCAAAGAGAGGGTAGCAGGGGCATGTATGTGGCAGCCCTATGGTTCTCAATTCTGGCTATCCCTTACAATTGCCAGAGGAGGTTGAACTACATTTGGATGCCAGTGGTGTGGCCTGACATTGGTATTTTCCTAAGGTGTGGCCAAGGTGAGAAGTGCTGGGCTGGTCGACCCCAAGTTCCTTGCAGACCTAAGCTTTCCTGATCTTCCTAATCCTAAGTTTCCACCTGGGTCCTCCAATTTACACCTTCTTGGTATGGCCTATTACATAGCCCTATGCATCCTTCCAGCAGAGATGGTGGGGAAGTTAGAAGGCCCATCTTCCATCAGTCTCACTTCTGGAGAAAATTTTTTTCTCACTTGGGAGATGAAGGTTGAGGGCACTGACCATGTCAGGGTGTGGAGGCTGCCTCTTCATGGGATACACATTGGAGTCTTGTTGGAGGAGGCCTGGGTCTTGCACCTGGAAGATCTCATGGGGCTTGGAAAAGCCCGTCTGATTCTGGCTCCAATCAAGGAAGCCCTGTGGCTCCCCTTGTCTCTCTCAGGCTACGCTGCTGAGTCCCTCAGGGAGGCTGGGAACCTGGGATGATACAGAGGCCTTCTGGGGTTTTCGGGAAGTAACATACCCCAAAGGCACAGGCTCCATGACTGGGCCTCTGGAAGGAGCCGGGGGAGGAGAAAGCAGATGAAAGCTGACTGGGGCCGCTGAGCCCCAGAACACAGGGTGCCCGGCATGGGGGTGGTGTGTTAGGACCACAAGGCAGCCCTGGTTGCTGGTGGCTCCTCCAAATTATGGTCAGGGTGCAGAGGCGAGAGATGTTTCTGGAAGGCTACCCTGGCTCGGCCCCTCCGTGGGCCCCAGAACACAGCCAGCTTTCCTCAGCCCCTCCCGTCACCCCCTCCCCAGGACCCAGCCCTCAAAGTCCAAGGAACAGGTCATGACGGCCTGTGGCTCCCAGAGGGGTACAGCTTCCCACCCGGAGCAAAATAGAAGCAGTCAAATAACGTAGAATTCGATAATATTTTAAAATAAGCTTTATTTAGATTTTTTTTTAATATTTTATATTTGCATCCATGCCTTCGAGAAACCTTTCCCACGGGAAAGGTTATTTTCATCTAATGTTTCCCGTAACTCATTCACTATTTGACGTAGTTCTCTTAAATAAATCATCCTTAGTAACTCTTAGAATTAGCTCCTAATTTACAAAAACTGAAATGAAAAGGAACTACTAAATCATTACCAGGTGTGGTTGCAATCTTATTGTCTTATACGTAAAGAGAAAAACAGTTAAAAAAAAAAATCAACCAGAAAAGAAATTCATGGGGGAAGAAAAGTATTTTCTGAAATCTCTCTCTGAAGAGAAAGATGCGAGCCTGGCTGCTCTCCCTCACCTCTGGGCTCAGGGACACAGCCTGACCAGAGAGGTCCTTGTGAAGTATCCTGCCTGCTCCTTCCTGGGCCCCAGGACCAGCTCGGAAGGAAAAGGAGCAGCCGGCTGGGGCTTTTCTGTTTGTTTTAGACACTTTGGGGAAAAATATCCTATCCATTCTGATACAGATGGTCCAGCGTTTGAAAATCTCCTTGCTTCTTTTTAAGAGCTGACAATGTTACTGTTAGCAGAAAGCATGACTAGTGGTGTCTAGAGCTGTGGGCTGGGCTGTTAGCTGTTAAGGATGCGCAGAAGTGGGGATTCACAGGGCAAGAGAAAAGAGAAATGGAGTTTTAGGCCTTGGGCGGACCTGGCTGAGCAGCTCATGGCTCCTCCACCCGCCAGTGCTAATATGCACAGGGTTCTTCTGCTGGTGAAGCCTCCTCAGGGTAAAGCTGCTCCCCAGACAGGCAAATGTTCCTGCCAGCCCTCCTCGCCTGGGGTAGGCGGGCTCAGGCTGCTGTGACAAGTTGGGAGGACACAGCGTGATGGATCCCAAGGGCTTCTAAGGGTGGCTGAGGGAACCAACCAGAACGGGGAGGGCAGAGGGCTCAGGCTCAGGACACTGCGTCCTCTGCAGCTCCCTGCTGGAGGTGGGCACCTCCCCCAGTGACACCTGCCTGGCTCATGGGCAGAATGAACCCCGGTCGAGAAAGACATGGCTGCAGGGAGGCATGCACGCTGCTGGAGGCCCCTGTGAACTGACTCAGGCCCAGGGTTCCCTCGGTCGTACCCTGTGGGTGTGCAGCGTGGGCTGTCTCCCCTGGACTCAGCCTCTCTCAAAAGACAGACCCAAAGAGGGGGATCGTGACAGTCAGCACTCTGCTCACTGAGGTTGTGTTCTGTGTGTCAGATAAATAAATATACATAGAAAGGCCTGGACAGAGCTGTGGGTGGGAAGGAGGTGGAGGGTGCTCTCATGCGGGGGCAGGAAAATGGGGGTGCGGGGAAAGAGAACAGAAAAGGCAAGCTTTGAAATCCAACGGTCCCTGGGTTCTAACCACCCTAAACTCTACTGTGCACGGTTTGGCAGCAGCATGGTAACAGAACAACGGACAAGTTAACAGAAACACCCGCCTCCCGCCCACCCCATGGAAAAATAGACATTCCAATATTTACGTAATAATTTAGATAGAATAAGTTTTCTGCATTTGTGCAAATAAATTAAATGCAACAATTTTCTTTTTTTTTTTTTTCCTCTTTTCCATAAAGAAAGAAACGACAACGCAATTTAAAAACTGGCAGGCTGTTTAAAAAGAGCCCGTGTGACCTCTGACAAACCCAAGCCAAGACGAGGAGGCCCCCTTGGCCGGGCCCGCGAGTCTTGGCGGAGAGCAGACCTTACCCTGACGACGATGGCGTTGTGTGGTTAAAGTGACTTGGGCGCACCCCGAGAACAGGGTCTGGTCCCACACGTTCACACTGAGGAGGTGGGAGAGGGAGGGGACATCAAAAACAGACCACATCCTCGGCGAGACGGGCTCCAGGAGTAGCGGTTTGGACGAGGGACATTTACAAGCACAGAGTGCACAATCGTTTTGTTATTTACAAATACACAGCAGTCCTTCAAGTTTTCAAGTTTCATAAAAAAAGGAGGAGGGGAGGTAAAGGGTGGGGGGAGGAAAAAAAAAAAAACGAACGAAACAATGAACCAAACAAGAAGAAATTAAGAAAACAAAACGACAAATAAAAAGCCCCAACATTGAAGAAAAATAATAAACTGGATTAACAACACAACGGGGATCGCCCCAGAGACGACAGAGTTGACATGTTCACACAGGGTTCGTAGTATGTACATCGATTACAGAGGTGGCGACGCAGAGGGAAGGGTTCACACTCGTGGTTTCGCTTGTCAGAGGTGCTCAGCCACCCCCAGCACCCACATGTGCAAGGACACACGTACACACGCACCCCACGCGGGTCACACGCGCACCCCCACGCTCACACGCACGCACACGCCCGCCGGGCAGCGGGCCGGGGAAGCGCGTATCACCAGTCCGCGTCCTCCTCTATGTAATAATCAGGGGTGGTACCATCAAAGAGGCCTGGGTCGAGGGACTTCCGCTGCTTCCCTCTGGCGAAGACCCGGGAGATGGAGCCGAATCCCATCTTCTCTTTCTTCTTTTTCCGTTTTTGGTCTTCAAGATCCTCTAGTGACTGAGGAGGCGGGAGCCGCGTGGCAGAGAGGAGGAGAGAAGAAAGCCAAGGCTTAGCTGGGAGTGGGGGGCGGTGGGCAGGCCGGGGGCGGGAAGGCTGCTCGGAGCTAGAATTCTGTCACAGGGCCAGGGTCGGCCCCTCACTGGCTGAGCAAACGTGGGCCAGTTATGGAACCTTTCAGGGGCAACAGGCCATCACTGATCATCCCGGGGATGTCACTAAAGATGCTGAGAGTAGCACCTGGTGCGTCTCATGCAGTCAGTAATCGTGAGCCGCTGCTGCCCTGTGTATTATTATTATTGCTTAAGCTCCATCTGCCCACAACCCTCAGGGGCTTGTCCAGAGCGTGCAGGAGGAGATCTATGTACTTGGCCGCTGCCGTGGTCTTGTCTGTGATGTGAGGAGGCCATGGGGAGGAAGGGTGGCCACAGGCCCCTTCTGCGGTGTAGGGCACTAAGTTGACAAGGGAAAGCGGGCACGGGATAGGTCAGAAAATGTGGAGGAAGCTGGGGCTCGTGTCATTTGAGGCCGAGGGCCTTGTGCCTGAAAGCCTGGCACAGGAGGTGGTGCCAGCCAGTGTGCGGCAGGTGGGACAGCCGGGGCTGTGTCACTCCCTGTGGACCCCTGGAGAGTCCCCTGGCTCCTCCTCTGTGATGTGGGGATAGTAATAAGAAAGACGGTGATGGTGGTGGGGAGACCTACTATGCTCTCCCTGTTGGAGATAATACATGGATTGAGGGTGGAGTCTGCAGGAGAGTTTTGGAAACTGCCAAGTACTTTACATACAGAGACACATGGTGCCCTTATCCATAAAAGGGGGGAGGTTTGGACAACATTTATGGTTCCAAAACTACTTCAGAAGTCTGAATTCTTTTTTTTTTTT
>NW_003852404.1:8834914-8841851 GCF_000181295.1 Otolemur garnettii
CAGCTCACAGCAACCTCCAACTCCTGGGCTCAAGTGAGTCTCCCGCCTCCGCCTCCCAAGTAGCTGGGACCACAGGCACCCGTCACAACGCCCAGCTATTTTTTGGTTGCAGCCGTCATTGTTGTTTGGCGGGTCCGGACTGGATTCGAACCTACCACCTTAGGTATATGAGGCTGGAGCCTTAGCCACTTGAGCCACAGGGGCCGAGCCAGAAGTCTGAATTCTAAGCCTCACCACACACCTGGTGGCTCAGAATCCCCAGGTTGAAGGGCTCAGGAATCTGCATTTGAGACATTTCCCTGGCGTTCTCTGATGCATGTGCAGATGGGTGGGGCGCAGACCAGTGCGTGGGGATCTCAGGACTGGAGAGAAGACCTCAGAGTCCCTGGTAACCCTCATATTCATGTCATCTATCTGCCTGTCCTCCCTGCAGCCCCCTCTCTTCACTTGATGATAGAATATTAAAATCTTTAAAACGGCAAAAGTGTTTCTAGCAGCAAGGGGCCCAAAGAGCCCATCTCCCGGGTTACCAGCTTTTAAATCAAAATGGCAACTCTATAAAACTGGCTACCAGAGAAAGACACTGGCCAGGGCAGCAGACAGAGGACATGTGGTGTGTTCAGTCACTTACAGTCTGGCAGAGGACAGAAGAGGCAGCTCCAGGTGCTGAGCCTGGCTCAGCCACGTAAGACTCAGGCTGTGATTCAACTCCTGTCTGCTGTGAGTGCCCCAGTATGGAAATAAATGGGAACTAAGCCCTGGAGCAGCAATTTTCAACCTGAAAATGGCCCACTGGTGTGCCGTGAGAAGATCTTAGGTATGCCACAAAAAAATTCTTAAAGATCATTAATTAGTTTTGAAAGAAGCCCAAAGCATAGTGAAGTATATTCTTTTCTTACTCTTTTTTTTTTTTATCAGCCTAATTTAAGTGAGCTGTAGGAGTGCAACTATAGGTTCAAGTGTGCCATGAGATAAAAACACTGGGCTAGAGGAATAAGGGATGAAGTCATGGTCCAGCCAGGGTTAGGGAGGGCCCCGCGGCCAGCGAAGGCAAACCTACCTGTACAATAGGGTTGTGCAGGTTCTTCTGAACTGGGCCGGGACTGTCGCCCTGTAGCCAAAGGAGAAGAAGAAGATGAAATAGCAGAGACACAAGCCACATGTGGGGCCTTCCATGAAGGAAGCCATCCCTCAGGGGCCACCCTCCCCTGGGGATCCACCTGCCCCCCACCTCCTGAAACAGACACTCCCAGGTGGCTTGTCAGCCACTGCAGCCTGGAGTTCACCGTGATACTGCCTGGACCAGGGCTTCTGGACAGAGGCCTCCTGCCTACTCTGGCCTCTTGATCCCCCAACATCCTCTAACAAACCAGTCACTCAAAGGCTTCTGAATTCCTGTTCCAATAGGTCCACTGGGTGAGAATTAGGGCTTGGTTATGCATGCTGCTTTTCATTAAATAAAATATGTTTTAATAGAAAAAGCACAAAATAAAGAATTTTGGGATAGAAATAGACTTGGGAGACTATGTTGCCTCTAGCTTCCCCCATAACCAACACAAGAAATCTCTGATTTTGTGGAAGAGTAGATGAGACTCAGCCCTATGTAAAGAGAGGCTCTAGGCAGTCCAACTAGAGCTAATGAAAAGCTGAGTTGCAACTTAAATTTGGGACTGATGCCTCCTGGTGCAGTGCTCCTTCTAGGCAGGGACACCAGGGCACACTTAGCCCTGAGCTCAGTCAGGGCTGCCCCAGGAGCCCTATCCACAGGGTCTGAGAACCTTCTCTCCTTCCTAGGGAGCCTCACACAGGCACAGGCAGCCAAGACTTTTCCACTGTGTTGCCAGCCCTGCCCTAGGTGGGTGGGGAGGGAACCCTTAAATGCCCTGTGTGTGTGCAAAACTTTCACTACCTCTCAGAATCAGTCTGCCCTCCTTGGAGGCAAATAAAATAAAATAAAATAAAATAAAGTATTTGAGGTCACAACATTCACTACTAGGGAGACTCCTGGTGGTTGTTTCTGGAATTGCAGGCATAACGCCCAAGAAGAACAAGTATGTGTTACTTGGGCCAATGTCCCTCAACCTTTGCCAACCTTCTCTGTGCTGAGTCCCCACCTCTGCTTTAACTTAATGGCCAGAGCATGTGAGGATGAGATGATCCTTAGTTCTGGCTACACTGTTCTTGCTGGTGCTAGGTGCCTGAGGACAGAGGGTTACCTGTAGCTATTTCCTGGCTCTTCCTGGCTTACCTGTGTAAAAACCTGTTGAGATAGTGGATAAAGGAGGTTGAGGAAGGGAGGGAATGTAACCAATAGTAGCCTAATCTTTAGTCCCATCTCCCTGTTTGCAAAGAGAACCTATCTTGCAGGCAGCTAAGACAGTCTACTCTGGGTAGGACCATCTTTGCCAAACTTATGGGTAAGAGAATGGGGCCATTGCCCAATGAAATGCCCATGTGCAAATGACTAGCCCATCAAAGCAGTCACTTCCTAGCAGTGGGGCCTGGTGTAAGGTGAGCTTAGGAACAAATGTGCTAGAACCGTGACTTCTAGCCGCAGGTGTGTGGCAAGGTTAAGCTGGGCAAAGGCTAGGCCTCCGTCAAATACAATTCGAGAGGCTTTCAGAGAACCTCTTCTATGGAATGGATTTTCCAGCAGCATTTCTGCAGTTAGAGCCCCCTGGACCCCACCAGGAGAAGAGAACATATGGTCCATGGGAAGGTATTCTCATTTGGGATCTGCATGGCCTTTGCTGGCTGTCTGGCCTGAGGCACCAATGGCTCTAGGTTTAACTACAAGGTAGATCTTCAGAGCCAGGGAATGGGCATCAGAGGCCCCTCTAGTGGCCCACCTTCCTTGCCTTGTCATCAAGACAGCTTTTGTCACTAGGGTTGCTTCCTTAAAGCCCCAGTAAAAAATAAAGAGTCCCAACTCTAAGCAGGACTGACCTTCCTCCCACCCTGAGTGGGCTGTATGGGACTGCAGGGCCAGCAATGACTACTGTCCATATCACCATGCTAAAGGGGCTTCTGTTGTTTAGTCTTAGCTATTTTTATAAGTGCTTTTCACTGTTGCAATGGTTTGGGGAAAAAATGGTTCCATCATTATTACTCATATGTAGGAAAGCTATTGATTTTTATAAATTGATTTTCAACCACTGTTGCTATGTACATATTATTAGTTCTAATAGCTTTCTAAGCTATTCTCTTGAGTTTTCTAGGTAGACAATCATACTACAGGCAAGTAATGGTTTTGCCCAATTTCTTTTTTATTATCTATTGTGCTGGTTAATAAAGCAATATTAACTCAGCTTTTGAAAAAGCCTTCCTGTGCATTTGAAGACCAGCCTTATGGTGGTGCCTGTTTTTAGGACACGGCAGCGAAGCCCTCTGTTATTATCTGTGTGGTGGAACAAAAATTGAAAGTGGTCCCCACACCCTGAACCCCCAGTGTTTCATATTAGAACCTCAATATAGCTTCCAAATGTCCTCAAGATGTTGAACCCACCTCCCTCTCTGCTTCAGAGCCCTTCTGATTGCCCCACCAGTCACCAAGTGCTAGGTGGCTGACACTTGTGCCTCTTGGTAGCTGGTGACCAGCATAGGATCAAAAAGCATTTGATTATATACGTAAACTTAGAACAAATCTGCGTGCCTTCCAGAGGCAATACACGCCAAAACTACTGGATGAAGGATGGAGGGCTGGCTCTAAGGGGCAGCGAGGTGGTGCTGGTACAGCCCTGAGCTCCAGGGGTAACATCTAGGAGGAGAAGACCATGGTCCCAGGCAGGGCCCGCCAATTCCAGCTGTACAGGCCCGTGGCCAGCCCAGGCCCGCTTCCTCTGGATTCTCCTCACCCTCCCGGACACAAGGAGCAAATGGGCCTCATTTCTTTCTCTCCCCACATCCATCGCTTCTTGCAAAAGGAAAGAACAGAACAGGAAATGCATTCGCCAGAGTGCTCCCTGGGTAGACAGAGGAAACAGCGAGTCCGGCTTCACCCCGCCACGCGACCCCTGCCCAGGGGCCCAGGCCCTGCTGCTGCTGGCCTTACGTTGCAGAGAGAGTGAGTCCGGTGTCGAGGGGAGTTGATGTCGCTTGGTGTGGACGACCGGTCGCCTTCGGCAGCAGATGCGTCGGAGATGACGGAGGGCTGCCGGGAGTGGCAGGGGCTCACCCTGACCGCTGGAAAGCAGGGACAGATGGTGAGTGAGGGATGGAGAGAATGTCCTCCACCACCAGACTGCCCCGCTGGTGGTTCTAATCAAGGCTCCTCTCATCCAGATTGGGACACTGAGGCTTAGAGAAGGGAAGAGACTTGCCTGGTTCTCTGCCCTCCGTTTTGCAGCCCCACACCTTTCCAGAGAGCGGTTGCTGGGAAGAAGCTCCCACAGCCTCTGGATCCAATCAAGCCTCCCCCTCACCAGGCTGAGGGAGGAGGAGAAGACAAGGGGTTCGAGGGACCTCTAGGCCTGCTCACGTGCCCCGGTCACCTGGATGTTCCCTAGATCTGCGACCCTAAACTCTGCCTTGCACCGTGTCCTGAACAAGAACCTCAGGGATGTTGCCTACTCCTCTCTTTTCCCCACACCCCATGTCCAGGCAGCAGTGGCGCCTCCAGACAGACCCCCAAATCTGGAGTTCACTTCATTCCAACCACATTCCCATCACTGCCTCTCACCTGGAAAGCCACACAGCCTCCAGAGCCACAGGCATCTGGCCCTCCTCCTCCTGGCTGCCGAGGGAGGCTCTACCCACCCAGCAGCCTTAGCTCAGCTGCTTGTGATTGTCTGTTTTCGAGTCACACCAGCCCTCTGACAGTGCCTAAGGCAGGCCCACCCTGCAACCTGCCCCTGGCCTCTGTCATCAGGAGTACTAGTCATCTTTCTGGGGTCAGCCTAGCCAGACAGGCCTTCCCCCTGCACCAGTAGATGAGAGGAAACACGAGTCCAGCTTCACCCCGCCGTGTGACCCCTGTCCAGGGGCCCAGGCCCTGCTGCTGCTGGCCTTACCTTTCAGAGGGAGCATACCCACCCAGCAGCCTTAGCTCAGCTGCTTGTGTTTCCCTATTCTGTTCTCCCCCATTCAAAATTTTTGCCTGCTGTGGATCCCTCTCCCTGTGCTAATTACAATCTGTATCCATGCTGCTTGTTTATTTATGTGTGTTGTACCTGGCTGCTCCCTGACAGCATCAGCTCTGCAAGGGCAGGCACCCTGGATGTCTTACCCATATTGAATTCCAGAGCTCACAGTGACTAGCACATAGTAGGTGCTCAAGAAATAGTGGGTGAATGATTGGCCCAGTGCCTCAGCAGATTGCTCTGTCTTCAACTGCTGGCCCTGGATGGAGAAAACACCTGCTGTTTGACAAGGCTGACAGAGCACCTACTGTGCGCAGGTGGTGAGTGAGCAGGTGGGGGTTACACTCCTGCAGAAGACAGTCCTCGCCACCAGTCACTGTAGAGCCTACCAGGTGGCTAAAGGTGCCTGGAGTCAGTTCCAATCTAGGTGAGTTCACCCTACAGGCTGTGTGACTGTGGTCATGCTCCACTTAGAGCCAGTTTTACGATCTGTAAAATGGGAAGACAGTGGTGCCCATTCTTGAATAGCTATGTATGTGATGTCTCTGTTACGGTGTCGGGCACTGGAGGGAGGAGTTAGATGACAAATGCGTCAAGAGCAATCACGAGAGCAGGTAAGCACCCAGCTCTACAGGGCCAGCGAGGACACAGGGGGCTTGGCAGGCAGAGGACAAGGAAGGCGTCGTGGAGGGGTTGTCTAATAAAGAGTGTGGAAGCAGGTGCCAGGGAGGAGACAGGGTCCCAGAGGCAGACCCATCAGCCTGTCCAGCTTTTCCCAGACCAAAGCCAACTCCGTTGAGCAGGGGCCTGGTACATGACTTGGGTGACCTGGTGGCTGCTACCATCATGTGATTCAGAAACTGCCCAAGCTCTGTCTACCTTCAAATAGTGCTTCTGCCCTTCTGCTGCTCCAGGTCTGGGTGACTCTGAACAACTGGCAGCCCTCTGTGAGTCTCAATTTCCCTGCCTGACAAGGGAGCTGGACCTGAGCAGTTTGATTATAAGCTCTCCCCGCTCTAAGTCCAGGCTGTAAAGGCCAGAGCTGCCAACTCCCACCCCCCAAAGTCACCCCACCTTGGGCCAGACAGGGAAGGGAAGGCCGTGCTCCACTGGGTGGGAAGGGAGGACTCTGAATTTACTTACTGTCCGGGTACTAAAAGGCTGTGTGTCACCACTGATGACAACGATGGTGACGATAATGGGGAGAGGAGCTGCTAAGATTTACCCAGCACTTATCACGATCTGAGTTCCATTCTGGAAATTCCACATATTTCATCTTCACGAGAACCCCATGAGGCAAGTAAGGGCAAGTCCCAGCAGAAGCACTTCCTCTCCACCCCAACAGCTTCTCTACAGTGTCCCCACTATACCCTGGACAGGCAATGCTAGGCCCTGCCGCCTTCCCCTTGACCAGCCCCCCAGCCCCTTGATGGCCAGGGCTGTGTCCAACTCATCTTCTGCCCCACCAAGGGCCAGCTCTGCCTGTAGCTGCCTGAGTGAATGCTTCCCACCCCTACTGTATAGGCTGCTGCTAGGGGCCTGTTCCAACCTGCATCTGTCACACAAGGACAGCCACCTGTAGGAGGGACAGAGGACAGAGCATGGGGGTCTGCAGATGTGCGGGGTGTGGGGAGGGAGCAAAGAGTTTGTAGAGAGGCTGCCAGAAGCCAGACCACCCTGACAAGTGCCTGGAGCAAACACTTGCGGCATGCGTCTCTCCTCCACCTGCATGCCCTGGCTGGAGCTATCACGGGTCACGGATAGAGCTCCATCCATGTGACCCAGGCCAGCCAATCAGACTCCTTCTTTGGGATTTGCTATGGTTACAAGGGGAAGAGATAGTTTTTTTTTTTTTTTTT
>NW_003852404.1:8841945-8901643 GCF_000181295.1 Otolemur garnettii
CCTGCCTCCGCCTCCCAAGTAGCTGGGACCACAGGCGCCCGCCACAACGCCCGGCTATTTTTTGGTTGCAGCCGTCATTGTTGTTTGGCAGGTCGGGGCTGGGGATTCTAACCCGCCACCTTAGGTGTACGTGGCTGGCGCCTTAGCCTGTTGAGCTATAGGCGCTGGGCCGAGATAGTTTTTCAATCTCAAAACTTTTGAGCTCTGAGGGCCTTAGAAGGATGATACTGCTGGCAACTATTTTGCCGCCTTGTAGATAGAGGCAACATAAAGATAAGGTCGGACAGAGGCGGGCAGAGCTGAGAGATGGTCAGAAGGATGCATACATTGTTTGAACCTCTGGATCCAGCTATGCCTGACGTCCATCTCTTAGACTTTTCAATTACATGAACCCACGGTCTCTGCCCCAACCCTAAGCTGCTGTCATGTGAGCAGAGAGGCTGCCTCTCGTGCTGGGTTAGATGCCTCCCATGAAGCCCCCTGCAGCCATGGCTGGGCCAGGCCGGGGGAGGACTCACCTTGCCGGTCTGCAGGGTGGGGGGGGTGTGAGTGGTAGAGTGTCTGCTGGCTCTGCCGGATGGCTGCGGTCAGCGGGAGGTCTGCCTGCACCACCCACTCCTGGTTGCCATTGAGCACCGTCTCGCCCGGCATGGCGAGGGAATGCCGCTTGGGGACGTCCTTGGTCAGTGTGGCTAAGGACTGCTTGGCCTACGGAAAGAGCCAGGAGACAGGGAGAAGACATGATCAAGAGGACGTCTTGGCCAGACAGCCAGCAAAGGCCATGCAGATACCAAATGAGAATACCTTCCCACCCACCACCATGAGACGAGGCCACAAGTCCCACTTCTGTGCCAGCGTATTGCCAGCCCTACACCAGGTGACAAACTGGAAGGCAAGCACGGTACTGTGACTATCACCTGAGAGCTACCTACGGGCTGTCCCTCAGTTCCTGCCATGAGCAAAGTGAGACCGGCCGCACAGACAGAAAGGGGTTCAAGAACATTTCTTACCCCCATTCTTTTGAGCTGTCCAAACTCTAGAAGAATGTAAGAAAATGGTGCTTTGACTTCTATTATCTTAACTCTTCCTAAATTCAACCTTTGATTGCCCCAAGGTTCTACTCATGGAAAATCACGTGCATCTTCTGGACCAACAAGGAACACAGGCTGGGGACAGCCATTGCTGCAGCCCAGCACTCAGGATCCCACGACCAGAACACCCAGGACACGAGGAAGCCCAGGGACAAATGTGGGGCTGACCTGAAGCAGGGAGGCCTCCTCTGGGCTGGTCCCACAGGTCTTCCTCTCTGTGTAAGGGGGTCTATTTTAGGGGTGCCATCTCTTCCCAGTCTATGTGGGGTTTTATTAGAAGTGATATTAAATTATTTGGGGGAGAAAAAGGGCATATATTAAAAATATATGAGTGCCCATTCTTTTCATAGCAGTTGACTTCTGCTTCCTGATTAGCTCCCTAGGCTCGCGCTGGAGTAGAGGGGACTAAATGGAGGAGAGAGACGGGGAGACGCCCAGGGTCTCCTGCACGGAGGCCTCAGGTGAACACCGACACTCCAGGAGAAGCTACAGCAGCAGAGCCCCTGTGAGTACCAGCTTTCCTCTCATGTGAATGCAGACAAAATGAAAAAAACTCATCTGATCTCTCCTAGCTCCAGAATCTTCCATACCTTGCCCCAGGCCCCGAGTTCTTCCTGGCAGAGCAAGGCTTCTTCAGAAAGAAAGTTCTGCCAACAAAGGACAGTTCTTGGCCTAAAACCCGATGCACCCACATCACATTGGCCACCTCTATTGACAGGTCACTGCCTCCTCTGAGCCTCAGTTCCCCTATCTGTACAAGGAAAAACCTGGACCAAGCGATCTTTAGGGCTCCCTTCAGCTCAGACGCTCTAGCTGTCTGCAAAATCTCTTCCCATGCACAGCCAGACCTGGGAATACAAAGCCTTACGGCAGAGGCCCAGTTGATGGCATCATCTTTGGCCCCCAAACAAGGTAACAATCTCTCCTCCAACATAGGAAACCCTTTGTGCTCTACCACAATGGCCCCGAGTTGTGAGCAAGGAGTGTGGGATTATTGTGCTTGTCAGACCAGAAACCAGATGCTCAGAGAGGTGAAGTGACTTCTCCCAGAGTACACAGTACCCAACTTGGGCCCCAAACCTCAGTGCCTGACTGGGCAGCACCTCCTTCCCGTGGGGCGACGAAGTAAGTCGACTGAGTGAGGCAGACTTTGGAGAAGGTGGGCACATCCGCTCACCACGATCCCTATGCTTAGCCCAGGGCTTAGCACACCCAGTGAAAACACAGAGTAAAAGGAAGCAGCCTCTTCTTGACATGGTGAGGGGCTGACTCAGGGAATCAGCCCAAGTGACCTTCTACAAGAGCAATGGAGTGATCCTGTTCAAGGAAGAGCTAGGTGAGAGGTGTCCCAGTCACCTTAAGCCCTGGCAGGTACTGCCAGGGAGACTCCACAGTTTCCTGCTCTACCACGCCACACTCAGGTGGTCTGGGTACTGTACCTGCTCCCCCTCCAGGTGCAGGAGGTAGAGCTTCGAGGCCTTCCAAGCTCCCACCACTCACCAGCTAGCTGTGTGTGTTAGTGGGTGCCCCACTCCCTGCCTCTCCACTCCCTCCATCTGGGTTGCCTGGAAGGGGGGAGGAATGATCACCGAGGGTGGTCTCCCATTGTGTGGCAATCAGTCCTCAGCTCTCCCTTGCTGCAAACAGTCCCACCATGCACGAGGAAAGCACTGGACCATCTGAGCAGGCCTTGCAACAGGCAGCTGGAGGGGAAGGCATGAGGAAGGGGCAGAGGTGGATGGCTCCCCCGACCCACTTGGATTGGCTTTTTGCACCCAGATGGGGCCTCACTTGTCTGGTCCCGGGAGTGGCGGCCTGACACCCTCACTACTGACAACTGGGAGGTCCCCTACAGTCCGTCCTTCAGGATGGGATGGTGTCCCTGTGAGCTCTGAAGCACAGGATATGCTGGAGGCCATCCACACTGCCCACTCAGGATGCTTTACTCCTGGGACAGAGCTACAGACACAGTGCGTCAGACCTAACACATGCACATGGGCAGGCACACACCGTCATCTCCCTACGGCAACTCACACACCTCTCTGACTAATCTCTTCCCCTAAATGCAGTTTACTGCTGGGAATCCTTTTGAGCTCTGACACCCACTGCTCTCTGAGCCTCCACTGCCTCCTGAGCCCCCCAAACCCAGAACGTCCAGCTCCTGGTTCAGTACAAATGTGTCCATGTGACCAAGACAGAACAGGTTCCAACTCCATTTCTCCTACTTAACATGCTGTGTGACCTTGAGCAAGTTACTCCACCATTCTGAGCTTCATGGTCCTGCTACATAAGACAAGGAAACCAAGAGGGAACAAGTCTATACAAGCAGTGCCCCCTGGAGCCGGGCAATGAGGGGGCCCAGGCCCACACTTGGCCGCAGCTTGGGCTCTGAAATCAGATAAGCTGAACATGATCCCGGCTCTGCCACCTCTGGGCTGGGGGACTCTACGGGGAGCTCCTCACCTCTCCTGCTTTCCTGACCCCGTGGAATGATGGGGATAAAGACAGCATCTCCCCTACATGGTTGCTATTCGAGAGAGCTTGGCCCACAGGAAGAACACTCAGTAAGTATCAGTGCTCGTGATTATTAAAGCGTCCACTTCACAAGTAGGGATTACATGAGGAATAACTCACAAGAAGGCCAAGGCTCCTGTCTGGCCTAGTGTAATGCAGGGGCCATGGTAGGTAAGGCAGATGACTCAAGCCCTCCCCAGGACTGGGCAGGGAGGCCTGAGAGGTGGGAAGGGGAGACAGCAGCACAGGGTCCTGCCCTCGCCCATCCCTGGGCTTGGGCTGATGGCAGTGCCTAATGACCTGGAGTGCTGGCTGATCTAGAGGCCACGTGCATCACACCCCCACATCAGGGAGCAAGCCGGCCCCTCAGGCACCCCAAGTGCTGCTGAACCGAATCCTGTGGTTGGTTTTCCAAGGGATCCTTGCTTGTCCAGGGGACATCTCTCCAGGCCATAGGCTGGGAGGATCCCAAGGGAGGGAAAGCAGACATGAGAGGGACTGTGCTCTGCGGAGATGGAACATTGCACTGAACAGGTATTACACCCCCCAGGCACGAACTCAGCTGCCCTCTTCTTGTGCTGCATAAACAAACTCAACAGCCACGTTCTCAACTTCGGGGGAAGCCAGCTGGGACCCTCTTTGATGTATTTCAGGGCTGCTGGTGGGGAGAAGCTGGTGTGGGTTGACAGGGAGAGTGCTGCTCCACGCACCTGCAACCATGGGCTCTGGTGGTGGTGGGGAGGCACCTGCTGGGGGCGTGGGCAGCAGCAGGCAGGCCTGGGGGGGTGAGCTCTGACCTCACAAGGGAGCAGCAGGAGGCTCCCCCTTCCAGCTCAGGTCCAGTGCTCAGAACTGGCTGTGGCCAGGGGCTGGTCCAAATAGCCCAGGAAGGCAGTGGCTGGAGCCCCGGAGGGGTACTGGTTTTGACAGAGCAGACAACACCCAAGTGGTGCCAACTCAGCGTGGCCATTAGGAAGGGAACCGAGGCTCAGACTGGGCCTCTTCCCCTGCCACTCGCTCATCCCTCACTGCCCCTGAGGCTCCCCTGGGCCTGTGGAGGTTGTTGCTTCTACAGATGTGGGAACCGAGGCATGGAAAGCTTAAAAGTTGATGTGTTCAAGGCCACACAATGACTGATGAGTAGAACAGGGACGGAGTGGGATCTGAGGATGGGGTGGCCTCCAGCAGCCTCAGAACATGACAGCTCAAGTTTCCTTCTCCTCACGGGGAGCAGGCCTGACTCATCCCCTCCTTGTGTCCCTTCATAGTCACCGGGAGGAAGGTCCCATGACAGTTCCTATTTTACGCAGGAGGAAACTGAGGCTCAGAAAGTCCCCTGTCAGAGTCACTCAGCTAGAAAAAGACAGGACCCAAACTGGGACTGTTAGAAGCAAACAGCGCAGGCATAAGACTGGGGTTACTACGGCTCTGAGTGTAGCCCTCCCTGTGGGTCTGAGCCCGGGGTTGACACCATCTATGCTGATGCTACAACAAACCCATCCATCGTCTTGAGCTGCTAAGGTTCCCGCTAGCAGAAAGGCCTGATGCCCACCAGGAGGAGGAAGCCAGCTGAGTCCTGATGGCCACAACAGGAAGCAGGTTGAGTGTCTGGGCATGGTGGGTGTGGAAGCTACGGTGAGCTGGTTCCAGAAAGACCCAGGAGTCCCTGGGAGGCCTGAAGGCGAGGAACACACATCTGTTTGTCCAATGGGAACCAGGAAGGTGTGGGAGAACAGGGGCCTCATCCTGCACCCCTTTTCCTGGCCAACAGCTTGAAAGGTTTCTGTCGGGGCTGTAGGAGGCAGCAGGGTCTCCAGTGCCACTGACCCCACTGAAGGGAACCCCCTGGGCCCTGTCAAGGGGACCCTGCAGCTGCAGCTTTTCCCTGCCCTGGCAGCTCTCACCACTAGGGGTCACTATTGGACAAGGAGACCCAGGGGAAGCCTCTGGACCCTGCCCTGCTGGGGCCACCCAGTCCTGAAGCAAGTGACCTTAGAAAAGCAGCGTGTCATCTTTCACATGGGCAGGCACCTTGCTAAGTGCTTCTCTTGCATCATGTCACTGACGTCCTCATAAAAGCCCCATGGAGACAGCTGACCGTGAAAGGCACAGGCTACAACAGCCCTGGTCCCCTGGCCCCTGTGGATTTTCTGGCTCGGCCACCCGGGTGGTGACAGCAAGACTGACCCCTCCCTTCTTCCTCAGCCTACTCAGTGTGAAGATGAGGAGGAAGGAGGCCTTTATGTTGGTCTACTTCTGCTTCATGAATAGCAAACACGTCTCCTCTTCCTTACGGCTTTCTTCATCACATTTTTTTCTTCCGCTTACTTTATGGCAAAAATACAGCATTTGACACATAGAATACACGAAATGCGTATTATTGCCTGTTTGTTATTGGTAAAGCTTCCTGTCAAAAGTAGGCTTTAAGGAGTTAAGCTGCGGGGGAGTCCAAAGTCATATGCAGATTTGGGGTCCCCCCAACCCCCATGTTGTTCAAAGGTCAACCGTGAATGCAACTACCCCATTCAGAGATGGTGGAACATGGCCAGAGAGGGAAGGCTCCTGCCCTGAGTCACACAGCTAGGAAGTGATGAGGGCTGGATGTGAACCCAGATCCTATGGTTGTACCCACAGTATTACTCGGCATTCGCGTTCTCAGGATGACAATTCCTCTGGGAGCCTGTGATCCACTCCCACCCCTCCAGAGTCCCCTCTGTGTCCTCCCAGCCACCACCGCACTGAGCCCCTGGTGGTTTCAAAGACCCTTGTAGGCCACCAGCTCTCTGATTCTATCCAGCCACCTTGTGGGGAAGGCAGGGGAGGACTGTGACCCACTCCCACCCCAATGACAAATACAAGGCACCAAAGCCTAGAACGGTTCAGTGAGGGGCCGGAAGTCACACAGGAGCAAGTAGAACGGAGCTCTGGGGCTCAGGACCTGGGCTGTCTGCCTCCCCCCCCCCCCCCGCAGAAGCTGGGCACCTTCCCGGAATACAGTGTCTGGGAGTATCCTGAGGGTTCGTTTTGGGTTAGAAAAAAAATGACATTGTTTTCCTTGATGATATTTTCGCTCTAGAGACATCTGAAAATAGCCCAAATAAACAAATAAATAAAAGGTGGCTTGTCATCCTGCCACCCCGGGATAACTAATGTTACTACGTTGGTATATTTCCTCCCATATATTTTCCTAAACAGATACACACATCTTAAACAAAAAGTTTTCTTTTTTAAGAGTGGTGTGGAGCGTGAATGATCTCCCAGTGTCCCCACAGTCCCTGGGCCCAGGGCAGATGGACAGAAGGCTGTCCCCGGCTCTGGGGGCTGATGTGGCCTGTGTGGTCTTGGAGGGAAGCGTACAGAGCACCAAAGATGCCCCGAGCCCTCCGCCCGTGTCCCACTCTGTGCCGCCCCAGGGCAAAGAGGGTCTCACCATGGCCAGCTCAGCCTCCAGCTCCTTCATGCGGTTGTCCTTGAGGTCCAGCTGGGAGCGCAGCGCCGTGGCGTGGTCTGTGGCCTCCTTGGCTTGGCGCCGCAGCTCCCATTTCTCGCGCTCCAGCAGGTCTTTCTCCTTGGCCAGGGCCTTGACCGCGTCCTCGCTCTCCTGCAGGTGTGGGAGAGAGCACGGCGGGGTTAGGACAGGGAGGGGCTCCTTGTGGCATGGGGACACCAGCAGTGGGCTTGGCCCCAGACAGAGAAAGCAGCAGGAAGGCCTGAAGCACCTGGCTGGAACTCTGGCCCTGTGGTGGGAATTGCTGGGGTCCCAATTCCGGCTGTGCCATGAGCTGTCCAGGAGACAGACACCCACAAAGCCTGCAGGTGCGCAGTAAAGACATTTCCATGAATGAATGAGCGACCCCGTGGATGCCTTGGGTAATAAGTCTTTCTACCTCATTGAGTCTGGGTTTTCCTGTATCTAAAATGGGGTAGAGTGACTCCTACTTGTTTCAAAGACTTGCAAAGACTGAATGACTTCATGGGAGGGAGATATTTAACACAGCCTGACAAAAGGGGGGTGCCATAACTGTCTGGGGGGTTTCTGTTGTTTGGTAAATTATGTGCATCACAGGGAAACAGGAACAGCAGCAAGGAGGCACCTGCAACCTAACTGTCTACACTGGCACAAGGTCCTGCCACTGCTCCTCAAGGCCACAGCCGATGAGGGGAACAGCTATGGAGTCCAGAATGCAGAATGAGCCATTTTCTGTGATGCCCAGGGAAGGGCCGGGTGCTGTGCTGGTCCTCAGAGGAGAGTCTCAGAACAGCAGGAGTCCTTCCCCTGAGGCTGGGGCCCTGTGGGCAGCCCTGCCCACCTGCCCAGCAACCATCTTCCTATTCACTCAATCAAGAGCAAACTCAAGACCTGGAACCCGCTAGAGAGGTCTTGTCTGACACCCTGTTGCTGATGGCCTAACTTCCAGATAGCCAGAGACCAGGAAGCCGAGGGAGGAACTGGCCCTTTCTTCGGCTGTCACAGAGCTAGGGCTTAGGTTCTGGGGAGAGAAAGAACCTTAGGGCCAAATCCTATATTTGCAATGACTGCTGTCAGTCACCTCTGCCTCAGTTTCCCTATCTGTAACCGGGGAAGGACAACATACATAGTTCAGGGGGATACTGTGAGGGCCAAATGAGACAATCCACATTGGGGAATGTAGCACAGGGATGGGAAGGAACCTACTTCCCTCGGTCCCTGCTCAAATGTCACCTCCTCCGAGAAGTCTTCCCTGACTGCCTATGTGAGAGAACAGCCCCTGGCCCTCTTTGTTTTCCTTATTTGGACATGACACTGGTCATTTAACCAATATTCATGGATACTGTCAGCAGGTACAAACCAGAGAAAAATCCCCATGCTTGTAGAGCTTAGGCTGAAAGATTCTGTGCTGTGTGGAAGAGCAACTGGGGTAACGGCTGTTTCTGAAAACCGGCTGGTGACTAAGAGGCTGCTTATAAATGTCCCTGATTTAAGAGGAAGACCCACTAGGACCCTCGGGATCATTTTTGTCTGTCTCTTTGCAGTCACTGCCTTTCACTGCTCAAGAACAGACCAGGGACTACAGGCTGGACAAGAAGGCCTCATGGGTGCTTTCAAAACCCACCCTCTACACCCCGTGGTATCATTCCCTGGTAGCAGGAGAGCCGGCTCAGCAGTAACCCTCATGGAACATTCCTCATGGTGCTAAGGCTTTTTTAGATGCATTATTATATTTAAACCTCACGACCACCCATAAGGAGAAGACTGTGATTATCCCTGTTTCATAGAGGGACAGACTGGGGCCTAGAGATGTAAAATACAGTAGAGGTTCCCACTGCTGCTGACAACTGAGGCAGGGAAGGACCTTACAGGAGAACCCCGTCTACTCCTGGGGAGTTTGGAACCTGATGGAGGTTGAAGTTGGCTGCAGTTTACCAGAGTAGGATTTGGCCAGGCCACGTGAGGCTTGGAGGACAGGCCAGGCGAGGCAACCTTTGGTCCTCCAGGACTGCTGGCACTCAGAAGTCATGTGTGGAATGTGGAGGGCAGTGAGGAGGGGCTGGGGGGCAGGGGGGACTAAGGTCTGCCTGGGAACGCAATGGCAGTAGGATGAAGGAAGCTTGATGTGGACTCGCCTGCCTCTTGGGATCACCCTGTGTCCAGTCCCTGCCCTGGCTGCCTGGCCTGCTATGAGAACATCCTATCTGCAGTCATATGACAGGGAAGAGGCATGGCACAGCTTGCGGGGATGTTGTGATTCTGTGAGCTTTCTGGGCAGGCAAAGATCCCCTCATTTCTTAGCAGCCTGTGCCATCCAATCCCACCTAACCCTAGCAGCTGAAGGCCTGGGATCCTGCTGGCGGAGGCCTGCAGGGATTCCTGGGAGGAGCTGAATGGGCCATGGCAGGCTGAGAGGCTGCAGCCACTTGGGCTGGGGAATCTGAGGATTCCACAGACCCTATTTATGGGACATCATTAATCTAACAGATAACATGCAAATAATTTTTTTGTAATCTGTTGCAGGATCTTTGAAGATTTAGAATACAACTGGAACATATGGCTTCACCTTCTCCAAGTTAGTCTAAACATGAGGCCTGACAGTAAAGTTCAGTGAACGCGTCCTACTAAAAGTACTGCATACCTCCCTGCTGAATATCACCACGGTCACCTTGAGGTACTCCCCTGGGGGAGCTATGCACTGATGCTGGTGCTTAGTCCACCCTTAAAGCCATTTTGAAATTCTTTTCCTGGAATGACCATCAGAGCTGTCATTGTACAACTAAGTTTGCAAACTTGCCACCATGTGCATACACTGGTAGCACCATACAAACAACTTGGTAATATTTCAGAACCTTGGCATATCAGTGTCTCACAGCTGTGTTTGTGTGACAGTGTTTTGCTGAATAGTGTTCATTATTGTTGTGTGTTTTTGTGCGCCGTACAATAACTGTCCCACCCGGGCCTGCCTGCCCAGGAGACATGGAGCCCCCCAACCAGGGAGTGTGCCACGTTTGTCTTGCTGCCCAGGCCTGGCTGGACATGTGCAAGGCCCCTCCCTGTCTGTGTTTCAAGATTCGGATTCAAGAGGCAGACCCCTTACTGGGCCCAGAAGGTGGGTGATGAGGGGGCTGGGGGGGTTAAGCAGCCGCTGACCTTGCGGTGCTGCTCATAGTTCCGGATAAAGTCACGGAGCTGCTCCTCACGGCTTTCCAGCGTGGCATACAGCTGCTGCATCTGGCTCACCAGGTCCGTCTTCTCGCCCTTTAAGCGCTTCCGGTCGGCTTTCATGGCTGGGGACAGAAGAGTGAGTTAGCTTGAGACCTTCACTGTCTCCTCCAGATGCCCAAGTGCTGAGAGGGGCATTAACACTGTCGCCTCTTTAACAGAAGAGAGAAAAGGGCTGGCACAGAAGGATGAAGTATCCCTCTCTAGCTCCCATGTCGCCCAGTAATTTTCCCTGGATTCAAACCCAGGTCCAACTGTGTCTAGTGCCCCTATTCTCACCTCTTATATTGATCGATCAAACCAGGGGAGTGAGTGCTTCTTTAAATGTCCTTCCCAGCCCTGAGCTAACTGGGTCCCCAGTGTTGAGGAGCTGAAGCCTGTTGAGCTCCTGATCCCACAGTCCAGGGAGCTGGAAGCCCTGACTCCTGGCCAAAATGAACCCTCTGGGCCATGCCGAGCCCATTGGAACCACTCAATCCAGTCTGTCAATCACCTGAGAAATGTTGGATTAAAAATGTGCACCAAGGGTGGTGCCTGTGGCTCAAAAGAGTGGGGTGCCGGCTCCATATACCAAAGGTGGTGGGTTCAAACCCAGCCCCAGCCAAAAAAACTGCAAAAAAAAAAAAAAAGTGCACCAAGATTGACACTAAAAGTATGAGTGACGATATGCAAATTATATCTCAATAAAGTTGTTAAACCAACCAAACACGCAGTGTCTCCTGCAAGGCAGCGTGACTTCTGCTCTCCCCAGCCCTGTCTCCTCAGGGGATGGTGCAAGCTCAGGGCTCAGCCTGCAAGGAGGGCTCCGCTTCCATTCCCAGAAGCCCCCAGAGTGCCATCTCCTTCCTAGAGAGAATCCTGAGGAGTGGTTTCTAACCTCTCCCTGAGTGCTCCTTGTGGAGCAGGGGGTGGGGGTGGGGTTGAGGGGAAGTAACCTTGGGTAACCCTGAGTCTAGAAGCTGCTAGCCTGAAAAGGCACAGAGTGGCTAAGTCATTTGCCTAAAGCCACACAGCCATGTCTGACCCCAAAGCCTACACACTTGACCTCACAATATGCTGTCTCCATAGTGAAGCCCCCCAAACCTGGAGGCCTCTGGCCCCATGGCAAGCTGAGGGTAGAAATATGGGGTGGGCAAAGGCATGTCATGGATATAGTATCCTGCAAACTCAGTCTGCGTATGTGAAAGAGTTGGGAACACTAGCCATGGCCTGGGGACCCCAAGATCCTGGCCTCATGCCTGACATAAACTGATATCCTTCTAGTCCTGCAGGGCCCTTTTCATCCTCCTGCCCTTTGCCCCTCATCTGGATATAACAGGGTGGGAGGCAGTCAGCTGGGACCGTGCCATCCTGTGCACAGAGCCTTGGGGAACAGACTTATGCAGGGGGCCTCCGTCTTGGTGGCCCTTTAAATTCCAGCTTTGAGCTTCCTGGATCCCAGCTGGGTCTGACCCTTTCCCAGCCAGCATAGAAGAGCAGCAACTTGGGTCACCAGGGCTGGAATTTCAGGCCTGCTGGGCCGGAACTTTAAAGGGCAGGGGGTACACCCTGCAGGCCTTGCGGGTGGGCAGGAGGGGGACGCAGTTGGGCTGGTTTTATGCCCTGACCTCCAACCTAGTATGGCCACATTCCTGGTGGACCTTACTTTAAGAAAACCCAGTATCTAAAGATATAACTAGGTCAGAAGGCACCTTGCAGGAGAGCAGGGCCCTGCTGTCACTGATGAATTGAAAATTTCCATTTGCACACTCTCACGGGACTTGGAGGTACTCCTGTGAGGTGGGTGTGCGTGTGGGTCTGTTTAATCACCCCATCTAACAGAGGAGGAAACTAACACCACACAGCCAGTCAATGGGGTTAAACTGGTAGCCCATATTCAGTCTCAGGCTGGTTTGGGGCTTGACAACAGCAGGGAAGTTATGTTGAGCTTGGGGAGTGGCTGAGGGCGGGGTGCTGATCCCAGCGATGTTACTGATGTTACCATGGTGGCTTCCGGGGAGCCTCTAATGGCCCTCCTGACCCAGTGGGGAGAACCTGGTGCCAAGCAAGCTGCATGGCTCCCCCCAGGGGGTTACGCCTCTGCCTGCTGGGTGGAAATTAAACCCCTTTGGGCTCTGACTTGTTGCCTGCATGGACACCACCTGGATGAAAACCAAACTCCAGCCTTTGCTCTTGGCAAGTGGAGATGGGGAGGGACACCACTTCAACCCCCCTAATGGGACGGTCCTGGGAGTTTTCTGACTTGTGTCAAACGGCCTTTGAGGGGGTGATGGTGCAACTTCTTGCTGATCTATCCTCATATCATCTGCCCAGTGGGCCGAGCAGAGTCTCTGTGTGTGCCCATATCTCTGTGTGCACTGCGGGGGGGGGGGGGGGGGGGGGGCTCTACTTTTTGCCCTGTGCTTTTGCTTTTTTTTTTTTTTAGACAGTCTTACTATGTCATCCTTGGTAGAGTACCGTGGCATCACAGCTCACAGTAACTTCAAACTCCTGGGCTTAGGCGATTCTTTTGCCTCAGCCTCCCAAGCAGTTGGGACTACAGGCACCTGCCACAATGCCTGGATTTTTTTTGTTGTTCTTGTTTTTGTTTATTTAGCCCACACCAGGTTTGAACCCACCAGCCCAGCACATGTAGCCAAAGCCCTAACCACTGAGCTATGGGCACCAAGCCAAGATTAGTAGTTTCTCAGAGGAGACTTAGAGCTCCCCAGCAAATTGCTCAGTTAAGCACCTACTGTGTGCCAGGCTGAGCCAGACATGGTCCCTGCCCGTGGGCGGCTGACCATCTATTAGAGGACGCACATGGGTAACGCTTGTATCTGTCCAGCTTCCTCTTTACCAAGACAACTCCAATTTTGTTTGGACAGGGCAATGTGTCCAGCTAAAACATTCAATTTCCCAAGTTCTGCCGCAGATGCAAGGGCATGCATGTCACAGTTTGGCCACTAAGATGTACCCAGGCATCTTGGGAGCACAAGGATAGAATACATGGGGAGCAGGAAGAAAACCAGGAGGCCGGATCTCGGATGGCCCCACTCAGCCAGGATTCCTTCTAACAGGAGAAACCAAAGCCCAACGCTTGTGGGGTCTCCTGGGACAGGCAGCCCAACACACTCACGCCTCACTGACGCGTCAGGGCAGGCTGTGAGCGGTGCTGTCATCCAGCCCACTTCCAGAGGCCTCCCTCCATGCTTCCCTCCTGTGAATATGCCAGGAAGATCTTTGCTCTGCCTAACTCTGGCCCTGCCACGCCAGGGACCAAGAAAACGCGAAAGCTGACTCTCTGGCAAAGAACACTCAGTACAGATCAACTGGAAATGACCACAAGGCATCTTTGGACCCATCGTGCAGGCAGAGAGGTGCGGTTTGTACACAGCTGGAGGTGAGAATCTGTGCAAACCAGGAGGTTGGCACGACGGACACCCAAGAAACTACTTAAAATCTGTACAGTCGTAGCTATGAAAATGACACCATGGGACTCCCCCCTCCTTTTCTCTTTCATCACTCTGCTCTTGTCTTTCCTTCCAAACCCATTTCTGACAGTCTCCAAAGGCTCCTGATGTGAGGCAAGTGGCCGGCCTATGTCTCTCAGGGACCGGGCCCCGGCCCCGGCTTGGTTTATAGCTCTCCAGCACTCTGTTCACCCTCCCAGGTATCCAGCTTCACCCAGGTGGGTCCCCTGCTAGCAGCCAGGCCACCGGAACCACTGCCATGGTGACGGCAACGAGCGATGTCACCCTGGGTGGGCCCTGCATGATCGTGAAATGAGCTCCTGGGAGTGGGGGGAATCCCAAAGGTGGGAGGAAGGATGTGTAGGGGGGGGACAGACTTAGTTTTCCAACTCAGGAGGTGATCACTTGCATATGCGACACAAGGCCATTACTAGGGGCCTGGGTGCAGCCCAGGACAAATAGCACTTTTCTGAGAATGTCACCTGCTCTCAGGCTTCCACAGTGGACTATTCTTTCTCCCCCAGCTTAGGGTGCCCCACCCCCAATGTGGGATGCAGTGGAACAGTGGCAGCCCCACACTTGACCCCTCCAAGCCAAATTTTTGGTGGGTGGGGACCAAAGAGAGATGACAGGTCTCTGAAGTTATAACTTTGCTCCCCGAGGCAAACCAGATCCTCACTTCTAATTCAGAGGTGAAGAACGGGCACAGCTGACACACACACAGAAAGGTCAGGTTAATTCTCGGCTTTTTGGCTTCTGGGGCCTGTGGCCCTGGAGAGTAAGGATTTTAAAGGGAAATTTTAAACTCAAGGGGTCAGTTTTTCTCCAGCATCCCAGCACAGGGAGGGTGCTTGGTTCTAACTGGGTGTGGGCTTCTAGGTTTCCCACCACTCTGAGCTCAGATAAAGATTTCCAGTCTGGGTGGGACGCCTGGCAAATGTGGGCTCCAAGGCGGGGAGGGAGGTGACCGGCAGTCAGGTGGAACCAGCCATGTATGGCAGTCTCAGCCACTGCCAGCAGGGGGGCCCCCTTTCCCTCTCCATTCAACGCTTCTGACCTGAAGAACCTTTGGGATCTACAGATTCTGGGCCATGAGGGGGACAGGCAGGGGTGTGGAGGTGGGGCCAGAAGGGCCTGGCAAACCAATCTGTGGGACTTGAATCTCTGGACAAATACCCACCAAAATGCAAAGCTGTTCGAGTTCTTCCAGCTCAACTGCCCTCTACAGATGGGGAAACAGAGGCCCAGAGAGGAGAATGCCCGATATCACACAGCGAGTCAGCCCAGCTTTCCTGACTCCCAGGCCAACACAGGTGGATTAGAAGCACTGGCTTAGGATTCTGCCTGAGCTTAATTAAGTCTCTGTTTCCTCATCTGTAGAATGGGAACTGAGACTATAGTGGGCCCCTGGTATTGTGGGAGGTTGGTTCCAGGACCCCCTTGATACCAAAATCAACAGATGTTCAAATCCCTGTTATAAAATGGCCTGTATTTGCATATGACGTACACACATCCTCCTGTATAGTTTGAATAAGTAACCAAGTAAAGAGTTGTTATATTGTTATGGATTTTAGAGAATAATCACAAGAGAAGTCTTGAGCACGTTCAGAAGCAACTATCCACATTTTTTTGCCAAATATTCTGGCTGAGTCCCTGGATGTGGAACACACAGGTCCACAGCGCTACCTGGATGGTAATTCTGCCCCAGCTGTCTTGTCCTGAGTGAACGGTGTGGAGTGGGCTTTGAGCCCTTGGGGAGAAGAGATCCTCAGACACAGATGCACAGTCAGGGAGCCACAATTCCAGTCCTGCTGTCGCCCCTGATTAGCTGAAGGCCTGAGACACCCTATGCACCCTCTCTGAGCTGCCCTTTCCTGAACTGTCCAGCTGCCCGTGATAATCTCCACCTCACAAGGCTCTGTGTATCCAGGTCAGAGCTGGGCTGAATACAGCAGGTGCTCAGTGAGCCTCAGCCTGTCTTCCCGTCTCCCCTCCTCCTAGGGCTCCCAGGCCCGACCTCAGGCTCTAGGAAGCCTGAGGAAATATAGGCGAGCTTGACCAACAGGCTGGGTTCTGAGAAAATAGCCCCTGGGCAGAAAGAAGGGAGGGTGAGACAAAGGGCATCAAGTTCAAGGCCATAGATTTATGGTCTTGGGACTGGTGTACACCGCTTCATTTTGGCTTTTCCTGTTTGGAAGATGAGTAAGGCTGAATTCAGAAGCTGTTAAGAGTTTAGCCTCCTCTAAGAGGTTAACCGGCCTCTTGCCTCCTCAGGTGGTGCTCAGGTAAGAGAAAAGCCAACCCAAGGGGCTGGACAAGTGGCAGACACCACAACAGTAGTGGCTGAGAAAACTGTACCCCGAGCCAGTCCTGGGCAGCTCTGCTCTCACAACCTTCACTTTCTTTTCCTTCTCACTGTGAGGTTAAGGGTGTGGACAGCGCACATAGCTGCTGAGAGGCAGACCTGGAACTTGACCCCTAGGAATTTGATACTTCCATGATCTTTCCAGATGCCCCATAGATCCTTTCTCCAAGTGCACCCCAGAATGTTAGTCAGCATGACCTTTCTAACCTGTTGTCTGGCTATGCCTGAAAAGGCAAGTATCTGAAAGAGGTTCTTTTTTTCCAGTCCCGTGGCTGGGGCAGACATGACTAATCAACCCACGTTCTCTGGGAACCTGGGTTGATTAGGGATGTCTGCCTTGGCAGGGGAAGGAAACACGGCACATTTGCCAATTCTGCTTAAGACAGGGAGGCAGGCAGATGTTAATTGTGACTGATCGGGATTGGTGCCAATTACCAGAGTACTCCATAGAACTAACGCTATCTCTGCTTAACAAAAAGAGTGAAAAACAAGTTACTCAACATGTAGAAAACCAGGCCATTTCAGGCCAGTGACACGGTGGCAAATAAACTCCAACCAGTATGTTTAAAAGTGAGGGAGCAGACTTTATTTCCCTCTATTGGGTCAAAAGTGAAGAATTACTAGGTTTACTTATTTATTTCTATGTCCACCCACGACTAGCAACATGAACTCCTGGAGGGCAGGGACCTGGACAGTATTGGTCACTACTGTGTCCCCAGCAGTGTCGGCACATCAGAAGTGCTCAGGAAATCAGACTGACTCTCAAATGAATGACCAAATGAGGTGGACAGCCTGTGGATGGCGGGCACATGTGCCACAAGGGCAGAAAATGTCTCTTCTTTGCCTGTCTCCTCTTGTCCTCCCTGGGAGGGACAGGCCATGCTAATTTCCCTTGTCCCTTCAGACAGGACCTCAAGTATCGGCTCTGGTGCCTGTGGAGCCAGCCACAATGTGGGAGGAGTTCTTGCCAAGCCGCGCTGGGCTCTGGGAACTGTGTCCACATCCTCTTTTCCTTGCTTCCGCCCAGTCCTGGGCAGGACATGAAAAACCTCAAGGGGACCAAAGCTTCTACTGATGCAGGACACTGGTAGAAGTTTAAGGTGCTCGGGCTGGGGACAGACCCCAGACACTGTGCTTCCAACAGACGTGAGACCCTGGAGTACAGGGACCTGGTCCAGGAGTACAGGGACCAGTTCTCCCATGGGGTCACCACTGTGCCTTCCATTTACCTAGAAACTGAGGCCTCCCTTTGTTACGAGAGCCCCTTGCACTTGGCAGGTGTCTGCCACTGACTTTTCCCCAGCATCACATACCGTGCAGTTCTCATGTCTTTAACAGAAAACACTCCTTTGACCCCACTTTCCTCTTAGGCTCTCATCTCATTTCTTTTCTCCCTTTTGGAGCAAAAATGCTTGAAAGGATTGTCTACGTCACTGTATCCATCACACCTCTTCACACTGGTCTTCTCTGACAACCTCCAAGCTGTGAACCCCACCCTCTCCGTCTGATGTCTTCCACCGGTGACAGGTGACACTTGGCCTCCAGGGCCCACACCCTTGGTCTCTTCTCATCTCTGACTGCTCTGTCTTGGGCTCTTTTTCTGGGCTCTGTTTACTTATGACTTCTGAGCACTGGAGGCGTCAGTCTAACCAGAGGCTGATGTCCCCCAACTGGCCAGCTCCCAAGGGATCTCACCCCAGATTCAAGAGCCAAGAGTGTTTGCAACTCTTCTTGGGCATTTAATGGCACCTTGAACTTAACACATCCGAGAGTATGTCCTCAACCAGTCTCCCCAACAACTTGCTCCTCTTAATACTCCCAAACTCAGTTCATAGTGACCTCAGCCTCCCAGCTGGTCTGGTGCTAATCTCTGGAATCTTCCTTGACCTTCCTTCCTGCGTGCACCACAGCGCTATGCACCCAGCCACACCAGCTCTACCTTTGCTGTGGCACCAGGATCTGGCCCCTTCTCACCTCTCTCTTTGTCACCCCCCTCCTGCAGCTGGGTCACGTGGCAGCCTCCAAGCTGGGCTCCCAAACCTCCAGTCTACATCACCTCGGCAGTGGAGTGGTCCCCTTAACAGGGAAGCCAGACCATAATGCTTCTTTCTTCTCTCCCACCGTTTCCAGTGCACCCCAGGGGGAGCACAGAGTCCCCTATGGTCCACAAGGGCTCCTGCGATCTGCCTCCCACCCCCACCCACCTGACTTCATCGGCCCCTGCCATATTCTAGGGTGATTACCCTGGCCTGCTTGCTGTTTACACGGACACACCCCCTCCTTCCTCAGGGCCTCTGCACTGGCTGTTCCCTCTGCCCGAATGTTCTTCCTCCCCCACCTGCCCTCCTGTTCTTTGAAACATTACTTTCTCAGCCGTCTTCCCCAGGCCCCTCCCTGTTTTCTTTTTCTCCTTTGAACTGGCCACCACCTGACACTCTGCATTCTGTGTTCACGGTGGGAAATGGCCATTTAAGCATCTCCTCCTCTTCCCTGGAGGCCGTACTCTGTCCCCCCGCCCCAAGGATTCAACGCAGCTGTCTCCTGGACTTCTAAGCCCACAGCTCATGCCAGGGGTGCCAGGGGTGCCCACGGCCCAGCCCCAAAGGACTCTGCACCAGCAGCCTGGAAGCCAGACCCAGAGCTCAGGACCTACCGCCTCCCAGACTAACCTGGAATCTTCTTGAAGTCAGGGCCTGGGCCGCATCTGAGACTATTTCTAGGAGTTGGCACTTGGCCCAACACGTGGCAGGTAAAAGAAATGGTGAACAGGAGAGTTGGGGACTCAAGTGGGGTGCAGGAGGCTCCATGCTCACCACTTCCAAATATCTAAGCTGCCCTTCCCTGGCCCCCCAGCTCAGGCACCTGGGTAAAGCTGCAGGTGTGCCTGGGGCCATGGCAGACCGTCAGTCAGAGAGGTGGGTGTGTGGGGACATTGACCACCTGCCCCCCTACAGGGGGTAGCTGTTCCATGACTGAATGGGGCCCAGTAGTGCTACATCTCCCAAATTTTCCAGAGAATTCCAAATCCCAGAAGATCATTATTTTTACTTAAATGTTTCCTGATGTTTTAAAACTTGAAATTAATTGCAAAGTCAACCACGTCTGTGGCTGCAGCTAGGTGCTGCCTGCTGATCTGAGTGGGTCTGTGGAAGATGGGGCAGGAGCGATCTGGGCCCCTGAGGGGCCAGGCTTGAAAGACAGAGACCTACGCCGGCAGCCCGGCTCTGCCATGCATTAGCTGTGTGACCTGGGGGAAGTTCCTTAACCTCTCTGTGCCTTTTTCCTCATGTGTAAAATGGGAGTAATCCTCTCTATCTCACTGTATGGCTGTGAGCATTAAATGAGCACTACAGCTCTTCACTGCAAGGCTTGGTTAACCCCGCAGAGTGACTGCTTAGTGGTCAGTGCTGGCTCAGAGTGGCCCAGTCAGTCCTGAGAAGGAATGGCACCCCAGCAGGGAGTCTGAGCAGAGGTTACTAGAGCCCTTGATGGCTTCTGGGGGGACTGCAAGGCCTCCTCGCCTGGCTGCCTGGGATCAGGACTCACAAGAGGGGAAGTGGGGAAGGGCCAGGCCAGGCCCCAGGAGGGATCAGAAGCCTGGGGATTGACAGAGTGTGACCAGAGGGGCTGCAGGGCACCAGGGCCCTCCACAGCCTGGCAACTGTAGTGGGGCAGGCCGCCAGGGAAGCGCTCAGAGCTCACCTGTAAGCCAGGAGGGTGAGGGGCCCAGGGACCCAGGCTGGGCTTCCTACTTCTCCCGTGGGGGGTTGGAGGGAGCAGAGGGGGCAGGACCAGTAGGAGGGAAATGGGAGAGGCTGGTGGTTGTTTTCCAGTCTCTGAAGGGGAGTCCAGGAAAAGTCCTCCTTCCTCCCAATCACCACTAAAAATAGTGGCAGGGCATGGGCCCGGAACACAGACATTCCCTGGGGTGGGGGGAGGCATGGAGAGTTCTGGAGATGCAGCATCAGGCACAGGCCCACATTCACACAGTGAAGACTGTTTTCAGAGTCTCATGTTGGTGTGTGAGGCCCTTTCTCAGGCAAGCTGATGGCTCAGGCTCTGTCCTAAGGGCGCGGGGAGGAAGAGGAGACAGAGGTGGCAAGGCACGGCTGGTGGACAGGGAGCAGGACATCAGGGTGGCAGCCATCATGCCGTGTGGCCCTGGGAACTCAGGCACTTTCTCTGGGCTTTAGTGTCCTACCCTCAACTGTCCATCAGGGCACACTGTGGATTGGAGACTGATCTTGCCACCCCTGCCTGCCCCTCCTCCACCTCGAGACCTGTGGGGCTATTTAAGGTGGATGCAGGTGGCAGCCTGGAAGCCATAGGTCAGCCTGGGGCCAGACCACCTGGACTCCAAGCCAGCTCTGCCCCTCCCAGCTGTGGCACCTGAGCAAGCTGCATCATGCCAGCCTCGGTGCCCTCTGTGACAGAGGGACAAGAAGAGCTCCTACCCAGGCACGTGTCCAATGAGCATGCACCCAAGTTTGCCTGCAGAGCTCACCATGGCACCAGTGGTAAAAGCTCCAAGCTGGAAACTCCCCGTGTGCCTTTCGCCAGGAGAATGGCTGCACCACCGTGTCCCTTTAAACAGTCCTGTGAGAATGAGCAAGTTACGGTCCCATAAGAGGTGGTGGACAGAACGGCTCGCTAGGTGAGCGTGGACGGGGCTGTGCAGTATGTGCAGAGCTGGCAGCATCTACTGGGGGAGAAGTCAGCGTTGGGAGAGTGAGAGGAAGGTGGCCCTGGGGTGGGGAGAGGGAGGGTCTGGGAAGCTAATGATGTCCCACTGCTTGATCCAGCTGCCAGTCACATAGGTGTGTTCAAGTTTGGGACGATTCACCAAGATATAAACAAGGTTTGCACTTTTCTATATTATGTGAGACTTTAATAAAAGCTTCATAAACCACTTCTACTTCATAGCAGCGCTGGCGTGTGTGGGGAAGGCAGTAAGTTTTGGCTCGTGGCATCTGGGAAGGGCCTGCTGACCTCACTATATCAAGGGACACCCCCAGGATGTGGGAGTGAGGTGGGAGAGCTCCAGGTGGGGCCAGTTGGGCAGCTGTCCATACCATGAATCTGGGGGCCAGGGACAGACCGTGAGCTCTGGCCTGGGCCCCGGTTCAAGTGTTGCCTGGGCTGTGACAGCGTCGATAGCTAAGGGGGAGGACTTTCAGGAGGGGCCAGACAGTACTTGGCACAGGAAGGTTGGTGGGCTTCCCCAGCACCAATGATGACAAGGGTAGCAGTCTCAGAATTCCCGGAGAATTTCCCTTGGGGGAGGTGTTGCTCTCTGCTTTAGATGTTTGCCCTGTTTCCTCCAGCAATCCTGTAATACAGGGGTGTCCAAACTTTTCTTTTCTGCTGTACATTGGAAGAATAAGAGTTGTCTTGGGTTGTGCCGTAAATATGCCAACACTGACGGAAGCTGATTAGCAAAAAAAAAGCTCCGTGCATACTTTTTTGCGAACTACGCATCCAATATCACAGATGAACTAAAAAAGTCCTCAGAACATCAGCATGTAGGTTGGATACTCCTGCTATAACACCCTGCCATGCTAGAAAAAAATTCTTCCTTGGGGCCATGGTGTTTCATTAGGTCAAGAGACATGGGAGTTATACACGGTTCACGAGGCCTCCGGCCTCAAAATTAGCCTAAGTTAAATACGACTCACAGGGCAGTTAACGTGATAAGGTGGTTTCCAATGTTGCCTCCAGTTTACAAGTGAGGACACTGAGGCAAAGAAAGGTTAGGCTGATCCAGCTGGTAAGAGGTAGAGACTGGGTCTGGGTCAGAGCCCTGCCTTAACCTCACCCAAGTGGGCAGTGCCCAGTGCCACATGACTGCCCTGGATCTTGGCCTTGGGCACGGCAGGGGGCTGCAGCTGGGAGGAGTGGTGCTTGGTGGTCCCATCTCATGAGATCTGCTACCTCCCTGCAGGCCCCAGCCCTAGTTCTCCCTGGAAGTGGGATTGGAGGTGGATACAGGGTCCCTTTAGGGACCCAGGATGGCTGCTAGGATAACGTGAGTCTCGGTCCAAGTGGAACTCATGGCAGGACATTGAAGATTTGAGTCCTGTTCAGCCCACCATCAGCCATGTGGCCTTCAGAAACCCAGCAACCTCTCAGAGCCTCAGTGTTCAACTCTGTAGAATGGGTACAATGAAACCTCTCCAACTCCATAGGCTGGAATATCTGAGGATGAGCTATAGAAATTTCAAAGGTGTGAAGATAGCTATCACTGGGCAGGGGGCAACTCCTGGGGGCCTGCAGCTGCCTACCCCAGGCCAGAGCCCATCTAGGCAGACAGGCCTGTCTACTTCTGGCATTAAGTGTCAATGAGCCACCGTGGCACAGCACCCAAGTTACGCTCTCAGCTTCCCTTTCAAGTCTCGAAATTCGCACGCCGATCTTCATTTGTCCGACTTGTGTGAAATTCTCACAATTGCTTCCTAATTAGGTCGAAGAAGAAAGGAGTGTTTTTTATTACTTCCTAAATCCTCCAGCAACAATAATTATTATTTTTTACTTTTGTGATCCTGTCTTTGATCTTCCCCTCTTCTGGGGACCCTGTCACTGCAGCTGACAAGATGTACACCAAGAAATCACAGCAATCACAGAGAAGGATTTTCCGTCTTGTCCAGCTGACGGCTGCTTCCTCTATGGTGTAACCGGAAATGGGAGGCCTCGGCCTCCACCAACTCCTGGCCAGCTCCCTGGAGCTACCTGACGCCATCCCTTTAATTGGAAGGGTGCAAGAGTTTTACAGCAAGACTAGAAGTCTACTGCAATTAAGACCTCTATAAAATATTTAGACCGTCGTGCCCAGATATATTAATGATTATACATTTAAATGTTAATGAGTATAATTAGATGAGAGATTAGCTGAGCCTGTCACTAAATATATATTTAGGACTGATAAACTATCGCAGTGTAAAATTACACGTGTGAGCAGATGTACACACTTAACACTTCTCTCAAGGACTTTGACTAGTCGTAGAGAAAAAAAGCTCAAAGAATGGCCAAGAAAAAGGAGGGGGGCGCAGGAAGTTAGCAGGCTGAGGGAAGGCAGGGAGATCAGAGAGGGAGGACCCTAAAGACCCCATAGGGTTCTTGGAAATTGCAAAGATCAAATAAGTTGGGGCATATGAAAATTTGCACACCTCCGTGGATGGAGAACTCATTACACCACTAAGAACAGCTGGTTTCAGCTCTAACAATCACATTCTAGAGGCAGGGTCATGCAAATGAGTTGTAGGGGTGAAACAGAAGTCTCCCCCAGAACTCTAAGGCTTTAAATTTAATCAAAGGGAACTAATGAGATCACAGTATCTGCTTTAAAACAACAAATCATCCCCTAGGTCAAGAACAAGATGAGCAGAACTTGGCCACGGCCTTATCAAGAGAAAGGCTCACACGTGTATTTGTTAATTCAGCAGACGCTGTGGGCACCTCTGTGCCAGGCGCTGAGCTGGGCTGGGGAAGGCGGGTACACAGACAGATACGGTCTTTATTCTGATGGAGGTTCTGCTGGAGCGAGGGAGACAGACACACACATGACACATGTTTAATTATTATTTCAGTGCAATTATTTAAACACAAGCTGAGGTCAGCGCAGGGAAGTAAATAAACAGGGAATCCGTGGGCAGTGGGTGGCACTATCTAGGAAGGATGGACAAGAAGCCAGGCAGGCCAGGAGAGGAGGAAGAGTGTTCCAGCGGGAGGAAAAGCAAATGCAAAGGTCCCGAGGCAGCAGAGAACTCGGTAATTTCTAGAAGTGAAGACCAGTGTGGCTAGAAGGCCAGGACACGAAGGCCAGGAGGGGCCTGAGCACAGGAGTCTGGGGTTTCCCTGAAAGGACGAGGAAAGCTTGTATCTATTTCCTGTGGCGGCGAGAACACAAGACCACAACCTCGGGGGCAAATTTGTTCTCTTGTGTTCTAGAGTCTGGAAGCTTGAAATCGAGGGCCATGTCCCCTTCAACGTCTCTTGCAGCTTCTGGGCTCGCTGGCAATCCCTGGCACTCCTTGACGTGTCAGCCTCTGTCTTCTCCCCACCTTCCTTCCTAGGTTCCTCTTGTCCCCTCTCTTCCAAGGACACTTGTCCAGGATGACCTCATCTCAAGATCCTCACCTTATCTGTCAAGATGCTTTTTCCAAATGAGGCCACAGTCATAGGTTCCGGGTGGACACACCTGCTGAGGGGCCACCATTCAACCCACTGCAGCAGGGAAGGGGTTAAGTGAGGGTACTTTGCCTTCTGCTCACTCTGGCTGCCTTGTGGATCTGCAGTGGGCACACGTGGAGGGGACGCCAGCCAGGGCTTTGTCATCACCCAGGGAGCTGGGAAGAAATAGGTGTACCCAACCAGAAGGGAGGCGGTCACCAGGAAACTCGTAAAATATGGTGGAGAGAGGTCAGTGAGGTGCCAGACCAAGCAAGGGCCCAGACCTGCCCAGTGATGGTTTGTCTTGAGTTGACACCACCCTGGGAGACAGATGGAAGCTCCAAGTCATCATAGTTCAGGTACGCTGGCAGCCACAAAGGCCACCTCAGGCCTTATACTCCATGCAATGGAGAGCTCTAGACACACAGCACATCAGGCAGCTACATTTTCCCTTGAGATGTGATTTATTGGCACGGTGGGTTAGACATCAGGCTCTCATGACTTTGATTTATGTGAGTCTGTCATAAAAAGTCTAATTGTTTGGTGCTGAAGAATAGAATGTGGGATTGCAGGGAAAATGCTACTCCCTCCCGGCCATCACAGCGCATCTAGGTCATATAAACTTGTTAGAAAAGTAGTCTTTATTTAGTGCTTACTGTGTGTCACAGGTGTTCTAAGACCCTATATATACTACTAATCCTTATAATAACCCTATGAATAAGGTGCTATTATCATCATCATTATACTGTTAGTCCCATTTTATAGATGAGAAAACTGAGGCAGAGAGATTAGCTTATGTAGCTAAGGTTCCATCATAGAAAAGCACCAGCTTTCAGAAGCTTATTTCTCATGACCCAGGAAAACAATTTAGCCAGAGCCAGGGACACCGAGGGCGGGGATTTGGCCTGAGCCCTACACACTGACTGATGACCATCCCTTTAGAATTGCTGCCAGCTCTCAGACAAGTGCCCTCTTTTGCCTCTAAGCAAGAGACATGTGCCAAGATGTTTCCCAAGAGGGTGGCTTTCTGGACAGTGACAAATGCCAGCATTCCAGGAGGCATCAAATGCCTTCTACACAGAAAGCACACAGCTGAGTTCTGGGTCTCTCTCAGTGTGCTTGAAAGACCCTGCCGTGAAAAGTGTGTCCAGTAGAGCTCGACGGGTTAATCTGGGGACTTGGCCTGAAGAGGGTGTGACAATGAAGAAGGTGATAGAATTATATAAAATAACAACAGTAGCAGCAATAATGACCATACCCAACCTCTGGCAGGAAGCACTGTGTGTAGCAAAATATTTTCCAATCATTCCTGGAAGCACCCTGTGAGGTGGGCAGAGAGACCCACAGTCCCATTTTACAGAGCAGAAGCTGAGGCTCAGGAAGTCAACGTCAAGCCTGGCATGACGGCCCATGCCTGAAACCCTAGCATTTTGGAAGGATCGCTTGAAGCTAGGATTTTGAGACTAGCCTGGGCAACACAGTGAGACCCTATCTCTAAAAAAAAAGAAAAGAAAAGAAAAGAAAGCAAGCAAGCAAGGCACAGTGGTGCATGCCAGTAGTCCTAGCTATTCAGGAGGCCGAGGAAGGAGGATGGCTTGAGCCTAGGAGTTTGAGGCTGCAGTGATCTATGGGTGTACCACTGCACCCTAGCCAGGGCAACAGAGTAAGACCCTATCTCTAAAAAAAAAAAAAGAGAGAGAGAGAGAGAGAGAGAAAGAAAGAAGAAATTCAAAGTCACCTGCTCACAAATGAATCAGAGACAGAGCTTGGGGTTCAAATGACAGGTTTCTGAACCTTCCAGGGGTGTCCAACGTTTTTTCTTCTCTGCCTCACTTTGGAAGAAGAGTTGTCTTGGGCCACACACTAAATACACAAACACTCTCTAGAGCTACGAGCAAATAAAAGGTCCATGCATACTTTTTGTGATATCCGACACTACAGATAAGCAAAAAAAAAAAAAGCTTCACAAAATCGGCATGCGGCCTATGGCCACAAGTTGGACGCCCCTGCTGGACAAACTCTCTCCATGACTCCTCAAATCCTACAGATATGGATGACTCTGGGCAGAGGTAGCCTGAGGGATTCCGGATTTATCAAGAAGGACCAAAAGCTGAGACTCATCCCCTTTCCCAGACAGGACAGTGAATCAGCTCTTAGTTCTTGCTCAGCCTAGGAGTCTGGGTCAGTGGTTTCTCCTGGGAAAAAACCATTCCTTGGAATGAGCTCCAGTCTCCTAAGGGGAGGCTCTCCGCCCTCCGTTCACTTGAGCATCCTTCCTGTGTAAACGGAGAGATAGGTAAGCAAAGAGCTGAGCTACAGAATAATTATCTCTAACATGCCGCAGGGCCTTTGCACTTGCCGTTCACACTGCCTCAGTTGCCCTCTCCACCTCCACAAGCCTAACCACAGGGCCCATTCTCCTCCCTCCTTCAGGTCTTGGCTCATAGTCAGCTTTTTGGAGAAGTCTTTACTCTCTTCCCCATTTCTAAACTTGTAAGTTGCCAGATCCCCCAGCATGGACCATGTTCCTTCCATACGTACTGTTTTTCTTAAAGCTCCTTTCCTACCTGTTATCATCTATATTTTGCATTGACTTGTCTATTATCTGCCTCCCTCTTTCTCCACCAGCATAAAAGGGACACAGAAGTGAGGATTCAGCCTATTTTGTTTCCTGCTATTTCCGCAGCAGGACACACAGAACGCGCTCAACTAATATTTGTGGAAACTTCCCAGTGG
The DNA here is from genome assembly GCF_000181295.1 of Otolemur garnettii. Classification (NCBI taxonomy): domain Eukaryota; kingdom Metazoa; phylum Chordata; class Mammalia; order Primates; family Galagidae; genus Otolemur; species Otolemur garnettii. The sequence goes on from NW_003852404.1 coordinate 8,868,964, forward strand.
CCACAGCGGAGAGGGGTGCAGGGTGCAGAAGGGAATGAAGGCAGGAGAGGCAACCAGGCGGGATCCCGGAGCTTCCAGGCCGGGCCAGTGGAGGCTGGGGACATTCTAGGAGAGGGGATGGCGTCTGCAGGCCCACAGACACCTGGGGAAACCTGGCATGTTGGGAGCCACATTTCATTCAGTGTAGCCTGAGCTTGGCTAAATGGAGAGCTGGGAAGAAGTGCTCCCCGCTGGACAGCTGGCTGAAAGCTCTGCGGTCAGTATGCTGGGACCATGCCTGGTGCCTTGCGCTGGGCTGAAGCAAACTTGCTGACTCCATGCTTTCCTGGGCAGAGGTTTTTAAGGTGTCCATTCTGTGTGTGTCTTACCTCCTTGCTTCTTGTGCTATGACCTGCAGCAGGGGCCTGGAAGCAACTGGGGTTGTTTCTCCATAAGGCAAAAAACCCAAGAAGAGATAACTTCTGTCTCCAAGCACAGAGTGTCCCACCAAACCAGGAGCGAGGCACTGACCATCCTCCATCCCCATTCCTGCTTGTGATGGAAGAGATGTGGACTTAAGTGGGTCTATTTAGGGTACCTTTTCTAACACTGAGGGCCGGAGTGTGTGGTCAGTCCCACAGGTCCCCACGGGAGGCCTCTTTCTCTGCTGCAGCTGGCCAGACCGGTTGGTAGGAGCAGATGTCTGTACCTGACTGCCTAGTGCGTTCAAGTCCCGGCTCCTCTACTTACTAGCTAGGTGATTTTGGGGAGAGTTTATTTCTTTATCCTTCCATTTCCCAGCACCTAACTCACAGGCTCTCACTCCAGAGAGTCAAATGTAGTCACACAAGCTGAGTCCCTGCAGCAGTGCCCACGGGGCCGGCTGCCATCATGACCAGCAGATGCTGAGAACGGACGCAGCCTGAGGCTGGGAGGCGGACAGAAAGACCCCTCCCAGTTCCAGCAGCCCTGGGGTGCCAGGAGGAGCAAACTCATTCCCACAGAGGATGCGCTGCAGGCTCTGGGGACTGGCTGTGCCTACCACCCACCTTTCTCCTTTTAAACCCAAAGATGCTGAGTGGTGCCCTGCCCCCAGCCCTGTGTGCCCTGTGTTGGCCAGAGGATGGAAGAATCCTAGCTCTTGAGAGATTTATAGCCAGGTCAGGAAGAAAGGGCTGAGTCACGTCTACTGTTTTTTGCTCACTCGTTCATTCAGGCAAACTATATTACCTACTGCCAGGCGGCAACGGCACAGCGCGTTCACACAGAAACGACACCCAAGGTCTGCAACAGTCATCCAGAGCAGGACACAGATAATAAAGGCCATGAGAGCGTATGTGGTGAGGGAGGGTGGGAATCAGAGATGAGTTATACAGATCCCTGGAAAGGCCTCCAGAAAGAAAGGCTCTCCCAGATTTCAGAGGTTTGGGTAAACATGTAACCAACCACTGCCCGAGTCTGCATGGTCTGGTGGCTGGCACTCTGCACCCTCAGAGCTGGACACCTGCCAGACCCTCGGGCATTTCATAAGCAAAAGACGGGGAGCCTATTCAACTCCCAGCCAGGAGCCCTGGATTCTAGAGGTAAGGTGAGCACATGATCACTCTGCCTCTCCACCTGCTTTTGGGCCCAGTGCCTGGGCTTTTACTGATTGACTACAGAGACAGGGCAGGCCCCAACCTCTGGGGCTCAGTCTTCTCATCAGCAAAATGGGAATCAACTTCCTATCTGACTCCAAAGACCAAATCAGCAGGTGTGTGCTCTTCCTTCCCATGTGAACAGCTACCTTCACTTAACACCCTTGGCAATCCTGCCGAACACATCATTTTGGTTATCTGAATTTTCTAAATCGTTCAGCCGTCTGAGTATCTAACTTGACATATGTGTTGCGTGAACCATGTCCTGAGGGTGGAAGCTTTTAAAACACGGTGATGAGCGTGGAGGAGGTGACCTGTTATTCTCACCGGTAAACACGGGAAAGAAATTAAGCCTTTACCCAGGTTTCTTACATGGACGAGATACTGGGTAACCACATAGAAGATGATGGGAGTCTCGGGGAGGAAGCAGGGTACCAGCTCCCACGTGAAGACGGGATGGGAGGAGAGAACGCCGCCATTCTGGACACCCGGATTCAGGAATCGCACACCCAGGGCTGCCAACATCACAAAAGCAATATGATCAGGATAGAATATGCCTCCTGAGGGGAGGAACTAACATCTCCTTTGAAGGAGTCTTGCAAAAAAAGAAAAAAGAAATCAGTAAATATATGAGTCTCAATCTGACCAAGCCTCTAGATGAACCAACCATTTACAAGACATTCAAAGGACAGAAGAACCCGTTAAGAGACACCATGGGGACGCAATTAGCAAGACTCCAGACCCTGGGAAACTTACCAGACAAACCACTGGTTCCTTCAACAAGTAATTAGCAAGAAAAATAGAAAAGAAATGAGGAGCTTTTTGAGTAAAAAAAAAAAAGACTTAAAAAAAAGGCATTTCAACTAATCACACTGTGGGGATATCTAGATCTTGATTCCAAAATATATAAACTTAGGAATAAAACAGGACATTTGGATAATAACGAAGTATCTGATCATTCCCCACCTCCCAGTGGGATAATAGTTTGTAGGCTGTGTTTCCTAAAAAGAGTCCTTATCTTTTTAAGTATTTACTAAAATATTTATAAATGGTGGGATACATTCAGGATTTGCTTCAAAACAATAGAAAGAAGAGAAAGAAGGCAGAATCAGTCCCTGGGGCCAGGTGATGGATACCTGAGATTCATTACATTATTCTATTGACTTCCACATATGACACACATTTGCCATAATTAAAAGAAAAGTCACGAGGCTAGCAGAGGACAGTTTATGTCTCAGCTGTAAAGTTGGCTGGTCAGTAGTCTCTTTCTCTCTCTTCCTTTGCTGTCCTGCCTGCTTGGGTGGTCAAAGTGGCCTCTCCTGTCTCCTCTAAGACTCACCCCACAGCAGCTGTGTGTAAACTGCAAGTCACCCCTGCCTAAGCAAGGGGTGTCAGGCGTGCAATAGTACCGGTGCTGTAACTCTGGTTCTGCCGATCCCAGGCAGGCTTCCCATCCTTCCTGGTGCTCGGTGTGCTCAGGGGGCGCTGAGATGCCTCATGCCTGGGTCCTGAACAAGCAGCCCTAAGTTACAGCTCCCATCCCTCACTTCCAGCAGGATACTGGGTACAACGGGGAGAAGCAATTGGTGCTGCCACGAATACGTGGCACCATCTCTTAGCACGTCACCCTGGGCTCCAGGACTGGGTCTGGTGGCTCCCACCTGTAATCCTAGCCCTCTGGGAGCTTGAGGTGGGTGGACTGCTTGACCTCAGGAGTTCCAGACCTGCCTGAACAGGATCAAGACCCAGTCTCTAAAAATAGCCAGGCATTGCAGTGGGCACCTGTAGTCTCAGCTACTTGGGAGGCTGAGGCAAGGGAATCTTTTAAGCTCAGGAGTTTGAGGTTGCTCTGAGCTATGATGCCACAGCACTATACCAAGGGTGACAAAGTAAAACTCTGTCTCAAAAAAAAAAAAAAAAATCTCTCTGCCTTTGCAGACCATGCCCAGGATGTCACCTGGGTAGTCTGTCCATGCATGGACAGCAGGCTGATGGGGCTTCCCAGCTGGAGGGAAGAGGGGGGGCCAGGGCTTACCCCAGGGAGCCTGTAGACTCCTGAAAAACTGGTGACTCAGCACGCAGCATTTATTTACTTCTACAACAGAGAAAAGCATCTGACCTCTTAAGGAAACAAAAGTGAAGAATTTCCTGCCTGATTGTCCAGCAGGGAATAACAGGAACTGAGCTGGTTACAGCCCAAACAAACAGCCCTGAATGATGAGGATGACGAGGAGGCTTTGTGGGGAGGTCTGTGGGTGGGGGTTGGGGGGTGGGATTTCACCCCACCATGAGCCAGAGCTCCTGGGCCCACAGGGACCATCGAGGACCTGGGCTCTCTCTCGGGATGATAGCAGGGTCTAACGCAGCCCATGAACTTGGCAGGCAGATGGCATAAACTAGAAAGAGCCTTAGATTTAGAGCCGCATCCCAGGCCAGAAGCCCTGGGCCCCCGTGCAGATCACATAACCTGTGCTCTCGGATCCTGCCCATTCCACGGGGTGTTCTAAAGGCTCACGTGAAATGATTTCTGTGCAGTGCTCTGCAAACACGGTGGGGCACTGTCCCTCTTTGGCGTAGATAGATCACTCATGGGTACCAGTGTTCCCATTTTATGAATGGAACTCCTTGCCCCTCTGAGCAAAGTAAGGCTCAGGGGGTTAAATGACCTGCTTTTGATCACACAGCTAGTGACAGCCAAGGCCTCTTATTTCAGGCTTGTCTGAGGTCCTGCCTAGTCCAACAAGACCTGTCCTAACCCCTGCAACCTTAGGTCACTCATCATCTTGGGTAAGGCCCTTTCTCCCTGATCAGGATCTTGGGGTCCAGACTCCAAAATGGTGCACCATAGTAGGTGTTCAGTAAATCCTCTTGGACTGAAAGAGCAATCAGTCATCCCTGTCCAACCTGCCTGCTTCTGCTCTGGCATCTTAGGCCAACGTGCTGGGCTCACAGCAATGAGTTTAGCACTGAGTTTCCATGGAGAGAAACTGCCTGTTTCGGTAGGCCAAGGGCGTAGCGCGAACAAAGCCTGCAGGAGCCTCTGTAAGCCTCACGTGTGAGCAAAATAGTTGTTTTATTAAAAAGGGAAAAGGGGCTCAGCGCCTGTGGCTCAAGTGGCTAAGGCGCCACAGCCATATACACCTGAGCTGGCACGTTTGAATCCAGCCCAGGCCTGCCAAACAACAATGACAGCTGCAACCAAAAATAGCCTGGCGCTGTGGCAGGCACCTGTAGTCCCAGCTACTTGGGAGGCAGAGGCAGGAGAAGCACTTGAGCCCAGGAGTAGGAGACTGCTGTGAGCTGTGATGCCATGGCATTCTAGCTAGGGTGGCAGCTTGAGGCTCTGTCTCCAAAAGGCAAAGGGGAAGGAGGTTGACTTTTCTGCCCTAGGAGCCGGCAAGACAGACTCTTCAGTGGACCAGTCTGCTCGCAGGGCCCAGTCCTGTGGCGAGGTCAGGAGACGGCGTGGTTCCCTTCTCACGTTGCTAAGTGGGGTGGGGCTCCAACCTTCTGCACATGGGAGATGCTGCAACATGATAAATCTATCAGGAAAAAAATCTCTTATGCAAATCAAAGCCAAGAAGTTAAACGGGTGGCGGCAATCAGATTTGTTAGCAAGCAGACATATGCGGGAAATGAGGAGTGCGCTCTGTTCACAAACATTCTCCTCCGCTTTGGAATTATCCACTTTGCAGGCCTGTTAAACATCCGTGGTGAAGGCAAGCGGGCAAGCTACCTGCCCGTCAGAGCGGAGACCAGGAAGGGAGGCCTCCTGCTACAGAGTAGGACGGCCGCCCAAGTCCGCCCTGTGTCCTGCCAGAGCTCTGCCTGAGCCCCTACCTAGAACCTCCCTCCTTTTCTGAGTCCAGGCAGGACACAGACAGTTGCTTGGGTAGCAGTGAGGCCTCAGAGAGCCCTGGCCTTAAAGCACAACTTTTCCACCTCCTACCCAGGGGCTTAGTGACTTGACATTCTCATCTGTAAACTGGGAACATAATGTCTGTACCTCATAGAGGTGTTCCTAGGCTTATAAAAAACAAAACACAACAAAGCCCTGCCAGATTTAGAATGCCAGTTCTAACTCTGCTAGCGCTGCAGTTTCTTGGAGGTAAGTTTTGTCAATAGTAAAGGGGATAACTATACCAGTAATACTCCAACCCCACACCCTGGGGTCTGGGTCCTGAGGCCTGCCCAGCCTCCCAGCCTGCTAACTCTCACGTTACCCAGGGGCATATCCACAAGTGCCTGCGGAGCTCTGGCAGAGGCTTGGCCCCTAGACAGAACTGAGTAAATACAGCTACTAGTATTAGTACTGTCATTAGTATAATCAGTACTAATAGTACCATTATTAGTACCGTCGTTTCTTCCCTAGAAACTTCTAAACCCGCAGCCCCTGCTGTATCTTATCCTTTCCTGCTTAGCACCAACCACCAGATCATACGCAGTTGTTACTATTGTCACAAACTGGCAACACAGGAGTCAGTCAACAGAAGGAACTTGGCCTACCGTACAGATCTGTACATGTAGTGCATGTCCGTCTATGAAAATCAGGTCCTCTTAAGCAGGTGGCCGATGAAGGGAGGTGTCAGCTACGGAGGCTCTACTGTATTTTACTTAGGTCTCTTGCCTGTCGTCTGCTTTGTCAACTGCTGTATCCCCCAGGCCTAAAGCAGTGCTGGAACATAGTAGGTGCTCAGTAAATCCTCTTGGACTGAATGAGCAGTGAGTCATCCCTGCCCAGCCTGCCTGCTTCTGCTCTGGCACCTGGGCAGTCAGCCCCGAGCACAGGATGAAATATGCTGGGGGAAGAACCAGGAGAAAGACCCTGCCCTTCCAGAAGGGCTCATGCTGCACACGGCTTGTCCCACCTGCTGTCAGGACCTGCCCCTGTCTTTCTTGCTCCCACCTAGTCTAATTCAGTCAGAACTCAGCAAGCAGGTCCTATGTGCAAACTCTCTGCTAGGTCACACCAAACCCCAGCAGGCAGGCAGCAGGCTCCTCCCTTCCCTCAGCCCAGCAAAGACAAACCCCCCATGGCCAGGAGGGCACTGTCCGCCTACCTCTAGTCCCGTCCCCAGGCACAGGAAAACTCCTTCATCTAGACAAGACATTAGATGCAAAAGTGTTCTGTAAACTAAAGTATCTGGCCTTTCGTTTCTATCCATGAAGAGGCCATCAGTGCCCCTAGACTGGCCAGCAGGTAGGCTGGCAGGGCATCCAGCACCCCAAGTCTGTGGACTCTGGAGTATTCTTACCACTGTGCACTGATTTCTGCAGAATGCCCAGGCCCTTCTGCACGGTGTACATCCTCAGACCTGGGAAGCTGCCCGGTGTAAGAACCAATAATTCAGGCACCATCAAGGAAAGAGGAACACAATCAATTAACTTTGATGCATCACTTGGGGGGATGTGGCTAAAATGCAAAAAAGAATTCATTTTGGAAATGATGAAGTACAGAAGGTTCTCATCTAGACAGCCTTGCGAGGTCTGATTGTGCAGATGAGGAAACTGTGGCTTAGCCAGGCTGAGGGATTAGCTCAGGATCACACAGCTCATACAAGGCGTGGTCTGACATAAGCCAGGGATTGGGACACTTGGCCCCAGATCTGTTCACCGCTCTGTGCCTCTGACCTACGTATGCCCAGCACCTTCACAGGGCTGAGAACACAGATTCAGAGGAATGTCCTTTAAAGGGGAAAGGGAGGAGGAAGTGCTGTGCTTCTCCAGAAGGGCCGGACCTACGACTGCCACCAGCAATCAAGGCACACAGGGGCAACTCCTGGGGCAGGCGTGTGTGTGAAGGGGGACACAGGAGGGGTGCCTGGGGGCAGAGGTGAACACAGCTTCTACCTGAGGGAGCGATACAGCAAGCAGGTGCATTTATAACACACCTGGGGGATGTTATCCAAAGGGGGTGGGGTTGCACGATTCTGAACTGAGAGGCAAGAAAACTGAAAAGGAAAGGGTGAACCACGAGGACCTATATGCAATACCTGTCCCCCCATTTCTACATCCCCCATTTAAGATCAAACTTGAGTGCAGAGGACACAGCCTAAAAAACTCCCTTTTGGTTCCCATCCCTTGGGAAGCAGCCATCCCTTGGCCAAACCCATTGGGCCGAATGGATTTTTTTGTTTTGTTTTTTCAAATGACTTCCATTTTATTTTTTAAAAACAGCTTTACTGAGGTACAAGTGACACAGACTAACCTGCATGTAATTTGAAGTGTGTAATCAGATAAGCTTTGACACACCATTCAAGATAATGAATCCATTCATAGCCCCTCAAAGCAGTGAATGAATTTCTGCCCACACTCCTGAACACAAGTTACCAGGGTCTCTGCCAACTGGGGAACAGAGATGAAATGGCGAACCTGGCACTCCCAGGATGCAGGCTCTGCGCTCGGCGTTTTACGCACATTATCCCACCTCGGAAAGCTCCAGAGGGGAGCACCCACGTCACCCAGTGTCACCCCCCAGGCAGGAAGCTGCAGGGCTAACAAGTGCCCCGTAAGCCAAGTCCAAATCCCAGCTCTGCCCCTTCCCAGCTGTATGGCCTCAGGCATCTTCCTCCATCCCTCTGTGCCCTATTTCACTGGGTAAGAGCACCCTCTTCAGGTTTTATGTGAATGAGTGGGGGTGTATGTATTAAAAGAGTTCATATCCACTTAGAGGACATGCCATCAATTTCTCTGAATGGGGAAACAGAGGTTCCGGGAAGGTAAGTGACTCACTCAAGGTCATTCACAGAGTCATCAGCCAAGCCAGGTTTACAACTTGGGCAGTCTGATTCCAAGCTGGCTAACCTTGAAGCTGTCCTTTTTAGGAGGGCACGGAGCACTCAGAACCCAACGTAGGTGTCTTCACCTCTGGGGCTGTAGCCCCCGTTTCCCGGCTGGCTCCCAGCCCACTTGACCAGCCAATGGTGTTAGCAGGCTATGCACACAGATTTCTCTCTGCAGACTCAACCTACTGCTCCCGGGCTGGTTCCCCTTTGACATTTGGTGTCCTCCACAAACACTACAAGTGAATCTTGGCTGGGGCGGGCCTTGGCTGGGAGAGAGAATGGCCCCTGTGGCTGCTGATTAGTTAGGATTCTGGCTTTGCAGGACCCAGTGGGATGCTGCCAGAAGAACTGACGTCCCCCCACTAAATGGCCCACCTGTGGAAGAGAGCACGATGTTCACGGACCTCACGGACCTCCTAAATAATGATTAACATCATGAGAAAATGCTGCTCCTGGCAGAGGTTGACCCTGGAGGCTGGGAGCCTCCCAGCTGTGGAAAGAGACACGTGTCCATGCTCAGGGTGGAGAGAAGTCGGTCCAGCTGACAAAACAAGCATGGTGGCTCCCCTGATGGAGCAGTGCCACGTGCCAGGCTCTGTGCTAAGTGCTCTGTGGGCCCTCTGCTCAGAGTCCAGGGGGTAGAGACCACTGTTCTCTCCTTTAACAGATGAGGAAACTAAAGCTCCGCCAAATTTTACCCACAACTGTACCGGCACCTTCGCTGGGTTTGGGGAGGCTGGGATTTGAATCTAGGTTTCCTAACATTGATCCAAACATACAGTCACCATGCCCGGCCTTCGGGCCTTTCCCTGCAGAGAAGCAAACAGTATATACAGCTGAATTAACATTTTTGTGCTTACTGGACGATCGGAGCCGGGCTAGATGCCTTTACTTCCTCAAAAATTCTTGCCAACAATTCTAAGAATGAACCGTGCTTTGCAGATGGGTTACTGGAGGCCCAGAGGGGTAAAGCAGCCGAGCAGGGATTGGTCACAAGTTGGGCTGGTGACCTCATGTGCCCTTTCCATGCAGCCCTACCTTGGGGTGAGATGCTCCCAGGAGGAAGGGGGCGTTGGCTTGTGTGTTAGGTTCCTATGGCTGCGCTAACAGATTAACAAAAAGTGTGGCTTAAAACAACAGATTTATTATCTTACAGTTCTATGGGTCAGAAGTCCGATTAGGTTTCAATAGGCCAGAATCAGGGTGTTGACAGACCTGCGCTCTTCCTCGAGGCTCGAGAGGAGACCTTGTTTTCTTTAACAGGTTTACTTAATTGTTGTAAATTTGAGCTGCTGAAACTTGTTCACTGAAACATTTTGACTCACATTAATTAGTGCTTCACATCCCTGCAGTTACATTAAAAATTCACACACAAATGAAAATGGAAAAACTGCCAGTAACTGATTTCTGTCCCCTGGTTTTTCAGTCGCAATCACATACTTAAGTATCTTTTGAACCTATGGAAGAAAAAACAAATCTAACATTCAGAACTACCGATAACAGGAAGAAGAGAATTTTTTTTTTTGATAGCGAAATGTTTTCCCATCGTAGTGGACTCTCAAGCATGTTCTCTATGTAGGTGGCTGGCTAGCTGGATGTCTTCTGGTGTAAGTGTTACATGTTTGGCATGGACAGCACACAGGTTGGTGTCTTCAGAAAGGCCAACCCCGTTTTCTTGTCTTTTCCAGCCTTTAGAGGCCGTCGGCATCCCTTGGCTTGTGGCTCCCTCCCTCCAGCCTCAAAGTTAGCAAGGTGGCAGCTCTAAGTCTCTGATTGACTTCTGCCTCCAACACTGTACCTCATTCCCCCCTCTGCCTCACCTGCCTCTCTTTTATAAAGAACCCTGTGATTACCCCAGGCCTCCTGGATAACCCAGGGTAATCTCCCTATCTCAAGATCCTTAAGTCACATCTGCAAAGTCCCTTTTATCATACAGAGTAACACATTCACAAGTTCCAGGGATTTCTATGTGGACATCTTTGGGGGGGACTTATTCAGCTAACCACAGGCTAGGATTGTTGTGTCCACCCCACCAGCCACCCCGGGGGGCCAAGTTCAGCAGGCAGGAAGAAGTGAAGCTAAGCAAGGCCGATTAACAGTGCTCCACGTGCAGTGGGAGCAGGGCTGGGGGTGGGGAGGCCCAGGGCAGAGTGCCCACTTGCCTCCGGTCGTCCGTGCCTGGCTCAAGCTGGGGCTACAGGGACAGGCTTGTTCCTCGAAGAGCAGTATTATTATATACTTTTAAGTTCTAAAAATACCACCGTGTTGCTAAACAAATACCGGCGCTCTTGTGAAATGAAGGAACGACATGAAAGGCCTGGCAAGGGGCACCCGGAGATTCCGATCTGCAAGCAGATCGAGGCAGCTCCCTCTGCCCAAGCAGCCAAAAGCCATTTCCGACATCGTCCCAGAGCTCAAGGCCAAGGTCAGGCTCTGGACATGAGCCAGCGCCCGGGGCCTCCAGCCCCGGTTTGGAGGAAACAACAGAGAAAGCGAGTAAACAAACATCTTCGGGAGCTTCAGGGTGGGGCTTTCACTTGCTACCCCTGCCTTTTCTTCCAAGCAACACTGCAAAGCGGGAGGGAATTAGGATGGCCATGGACCCAGGGTAAAATAAAGGCTCAGGGGAGCTGCAGTGACTTGCCCAGAGTCATAAGGCAGCAAGAATCCGACCAGATCCACTTGATTCCAGTAACCTTTCTGATTCTCCACCCGAACTGTCACCAGGTTCAACACCTGAACTTGACAAATACTTGTTGACCATTGTTCCCAGCCAGACGGCAAAGTGGCTGGTCGTGCCAAGTCCTTGAGTCTGACAGCCAGGGTCTGAATCCAGGCTCTACCATGCTAGGGGAGCTGCAGGTCTCTGTGCCTCAGTTTCTCTGACTAAAGTTGAATCAATAAAAGCATCTCCTCCTGGGGTGCTGTGAGGGTTTAAGGCGTTAACTCGGGTTTAAGGCGTTACTCGGGTAGACGGTTTGGGCTGGAGTAGTGCCACACCCAGAGGAAATCCCCAAAGTCTCCATTCCCAGACTTCTGGATGGGCTTTCTCTGGCCATCTCCTGAGCAGGAGTCAGACACACCACTATCTATTATTGTGCTGAGGCAGACAGAGCAGAGAAGGCCGAGGCTTCCAAACCACAGATAATGCCCAAGCCCACCCAGGCTAATCTTTGGAGCACCTTTTAGCCACAAAACCATGCAAACCATCAGCGAGTCAGTTAGCAGAGGGAGAGTGGCCACCTCCCACCCTGTCCCAAGTCAGCTGCGGGGCCGGTGGGGCAGCTTGCGTGCTCATCAGGGACCGTCGGACAGGATAAAAGGCTGGAGAGTATCCAGGGTCCTCCTCGCTCCTGGGCACAGACCCACATTTCTACTTCCCGTCTGCCTCATTCCAAACCAGACAGACCTACCCTGCTGGACAGTAAGTCGCTGAGTGCCACGTGTGTCCAGGTGCTGTGTCTGAGTACCTCACATCCATTATCTCACTAAAACCTGCGAGTTGGAAGGTCTAACCCCATTTTATAGATGTGGAAGCGGTAGCTGAGAGTGGTTAAGCAATTTGCCCAAAGCCACACAGCAGCCAAGCAGTGGCGCTGGGATCTGATCAGGTCTGCTGGACTCCTTTGCTCTGCAAGGCCCCACTAGACCCCAGGTGCCTGCAGGGGGCAGGGGATGCTGGAAAAGAAAATTCCAGGCCCAGGGATCAGCGAAGCACAAGGCGCCCAAGGAATGAATGGCCACAGGGCACCTGGGAAACAGAAAGGACAGTGTGACTGAGCCCCCGGGGAGATGAGGTAAGACAGGGAGGGCACAATGGGGGGGGAGGGGCAAGGCTCCCACAGCAAAGCTCTTTGGAAAGACCAGCCCTTCCTCCTGGGGCTGTGAGAGGCAGGCGAGGTTGGCCTGCATCCTGCAGAGAGGACCCGTGAGACATGCAAAGAGGACACAGGGCCTCCCATTGGCCGCCTAGTCACGTGGGCTCCAGGAAGGTGTTGCCACAAGACTTCTCCCCATGCTAGGCTGGGCTGGGTGTAGTCAGGGGACCTGGTCTGGCTCTGAACCTGGGGAGGGCACTGGTAGCCTTCTCAGTGTGTCACCTGCTCCCCTACATTCCTCCTGCACGCGCTGTAGGCCTGGCCCTGTGCTGGGCCTGATGATAGCAGGATGACTAAGCCACAGTCCCTGCCCCTGAGGCCCCAGTGACGTGGGTGAGGAGACAGCCGCACACTATGTTAAAATCAGGGTGTCAGGACCCAGCCCAGACGGGACCCAGGGAGCAGAGAGGCGGGAGTGAGTCAGGCTGCTGGCCGGGCTGGGTGGAGAGCGGTCTGGGTGGAGAACAGCACAGGGGAAGGGAAGGGGAAGGCCCACCCTGCATGAGGCTGGGGGCAGCCAAGTGAGTTCCGATGTCACAAAGAGCCTGGAAACTGCCGTGCACACCTGAGTCCACCACATGGGGAGCAAAGCAGAGACAAACAGCAGCCTTCCCAGGAGCCTGCAGAAGGGCAGCCCGGGGGCAGCACCCGCTGTCTATGGGGTAGCCGTCCTGGAGCAGTACCAGCCTTGGTGGCCAGGCCGGCTTGTTTTCTAGGACAAGCTCCAAATCCACCCTGTGAAAGTTTCCAACTTTTAACTGGTGGCAACACATTCAAAAATTAAAAAAGCCCCCATGCAGGCTCAAGGAAACCTATCTGTGGGTCACTACTTTTAGAGGACAGAACAAACGAAGGTAAATATAAGTTAGGGAAGACGCTCACAGGCACTTGGGCGGAGTGGAGGGGGCTCCCTGAAGCGTCTTTGGGAAGGAGTCAGAGAGGAGAGAGCTGAGCAGAGCTAATGCAAGACCCCCACGGCACCACAGACGCCCGATTTGGCCCCTGCTTACTCTCCATGCAACTGACGGGGGTCCACGTCCTATCTCCAGTCTCTTCTGACAGCAAAGGGAAGGGGCAGAAGCTTGGCCCAGGAGACTGTCCCCAGAGCTGCTGGTCTAAGATAACTGGGATCCAGAGCAGAGGATGCCAAGCTGGCTTCTGCAGGGAACTCTGGGGAAAAGTCGCGGGAGTTTAGGACAGCCAGGCTGGCCCTGGCATTCCAGCAGGAACAGGCTCTAAGGCATTGCCTGGAAAAGACACACCCTCTTCCAGCCCCTCCCTTTCTGCTGGGGCAGCTGCCCTCTGGCCACCTTCCTAGTGTCAAATAAAAGGCGGACACAAAGTTCATGTGCAATTTACTATGCTAAGCTATTTTAAATTGCACACAGACTTTACGTCCACCCTGTCAGGCATCCTCAAACTATGTCCTGAGGGCCACATGCAGCCCGCCTAGGACATTTATCCGGCCCACTGGGTGTTTTTGCCGCTGCTACCTGTCCTGATTAGCAGCCCACTCGTCCCAGGGCCCACAGTCCAGCCCTCCAATGGTCTGAGGGACAGTGAACTGGTCCCCTGTTTAAAAAGTTTGAGGGGCTCGGCGCCTGTGGCTCAAGTGGCTAAGGCGCCAGCCACATACACCTAAGGTGGCGGGTTCGAATCTAGCCCGGGCCCACCAAACAACAATGACGGCTGCAACCAAAAAATAGCCAGGCATTGTGGCGGGCGCTTGTGGTTCCAGCTACTTGGGAGGCTGAGGCAGGAGACTCACTTGAGCCCAGGAGTTGGAGGTTGCTGTGAGCTGTGATGCCACAGCACTTTACCCAGGGGGACAGCTTGAGGCTCTGTCTCAAAAAAAAAAAAAAAAAAGCTTGAGGACCCCCTCTGTATATAATGAGTTTTCCTAATACTCAGCCTCCTCGTGCAATCAAGGAGAACCACCTGCTCTTGAGCTCTGCTGCAGCAGTGAGGGCCTTAGTGACCCACAGCTCCCTCTGTGCTGGGTCTGATGCAAGGCATGGTGGGCAAGAAGGGGGTGACGAGTGTCCCTTCAGTCCTGTGGACTGCTAAGCTCAGGGCAGAGGGCTGAACTGACATTAGTCAATCCTCACCACCCCGTGACCAGGCAGGTTCTACTATGCCCATTTTCCGGATCAATAAACCGAGCCTTGGAAGGGCTGACTGACTGGTGCAAGGTGCCAAGATGCCGTAAGCCAGACCAGGTCCCCACCCTCCATGTGGTTTTGCTTCCAGCAACCAGAGAGAAGACCCCAGGAAGATACCTAAGTGGCAGTTCCCGGCCTGAGAGGAAGAGAAAGAGAAACGAGCAAAACCCCAAAGATTGTGCAACTGCCTCGCTCCAAATACAAAGACAAATATTCCCACAGTGACCCTGAGTCACTGAGAAACGCTGAACTGTGCTCCTCTGAGCCTGTCCAGGAAGGAGGGGTGCACGGGGCTCAGGAAACCTTGCTCTCACGATGGCAAAACGGAACCACAGTTGTTCCAGTACCCAGACCTGGGCCTCTGGAAATACCTGTTGAAGGAGGTGGGACAAAGTGTGGCAGACATCGGGCAATTGCAACTACCGGCAAAGGTCACATGTGGGGACTCCCCCAAGAGCCCAGATGAAGGGACAGGGTCTGACATGCAGGGGTGCACGTGTGCCCAGGGTTGCCAGGGCTGAGAAGCCCCCCAGGGCCACGGCCTGCATCCAGTACTTCCTTAGTACTCCTTCCTTCTCCTCACGGCCTGACCTGATTCCATAGTCCCTGCTGCCAGAGGCTCATCTGAGGATTCCCTGCAGAGGGGACCTGCTTTTGTGGCCCAGAGGCCAAGGGATCAGAGCAGGAAAGTGTGGGATGCTCACTTTGGGCCCCAGCAGGGGAGGCAGCTATGCCTGGGAGGACGCCTTAAACTGTAGGGACACCTTGCAGGGATACTCAGAAGTACCAACAACCTCCCTTCCAGATGGAGCACCTGCCCCCGGTCTCCGCCCACCCCAAATAAAATCTCCTTGTCCTTCAAGTCCAGCTCCAATACCGTAACCCCCCAGGTCACTAGGGCTCAAAGTTCTCTCTCCTGCCTTGAACATGGGAGATCATTACTTACCTGGGGTCTTGTGACCTATCTCACATCAGACTCAACAAATGCATCCCAGGATGGGCTGAGCATTAGAATAACGGCAGGTGAAGGGGACTGTGAATGAGCTGGCAGGGCTGAGACCAGATCTCCAGACTCCTGGCGGAAGAACTCTTTCCATCAGGGACAGCCACCTTATTACTGTGAAACCTCTGCTGGGTATAGAAAGGCTTCTAGAAGGGTGCCTAGGCGTTCTACTTTTGAAATGCCAAAGGTCTGTTCCTAGGACGGGTTGTTTACAAGCCCAAAGAGATAAGCCTTCAAGCCATGGCCAACAGCATTGGTGAGGTGCTGCTGGGTTTCAGGTCTCTGAAAGCAGCTCTTTAAATCTGGAGCCCAGCTCCTCACTGGGTGACAGCAGGGACTGGTCCTTATTTGTCTTAGTATCATTTCTCCAAGCTCTCAGCACAGGCAGGCACCCTGTTTGCGTGGGGTGAGGGACTTAACTCTGGATGCTCTCTGAACATCAGAGGTGTGTCCTTCTGCTGCTATAGGGGAACCTAATTCCTGGGAGACACAGATCCTGTCTCCTTCCTCTCAAACCTTGTCCCTTCTTCTCCCCCAGGAAGACACAAGGGGAGAGAGGCTCATCAAAGATTCACTGGCAGAGATGTGTGTGGTTTTGGAAACAAAAACCTATTATGTGCTGTGTGCTTTGCTAGGGACCCAGTAGCAGATGAGCCACCAGAGTGCGTGCCCACGTGGCACCTGTACACATGGGACTTGCTGTCAATTCTGGACAGGGCCCACCCTTCTCCCAGGAATAGAATAAAGTTAAAAACCGAAGACATGGCTCGGCACCTGCAGCATAGTGGTTATGGTGCCAGCCACATGCATTGAGGCTGGCGGGTGTGAGCCTGGCCTGGGCCAGCTAAACAGCAATGACAACAACAACAACAAAAATAGCCGGGTGTTGTGGCGGGCACCTGTAGTCCCAGCTACTTGGGAGGCTGAGGCAAGAGAATTGCTTAAGCCCAAGAGTTTGAGGTTGCTGTGAGCTGTGATGCTGTGGCACTCTCCCAAGAGCGACAAAGTGAGACTCTGTCTCAAAAAAAAACCCAAAGACATCTGGCAAAAAGAGATGTGTCCTGGAGGCCACAGAGAGGGTGACAAATCCACCCCACAGCTCTTCAAAGAAAATACCAAGGGACACCCAGGCAAGAGGAAGCTGCCATGTTTAATTTTTTGATCCTCCTTAGCTGGAAGGCCAGAATCTAGGCTGTCCCACCTCCCTAGAGGTTTGGTGCTCAAAGCATCAGTGGATCCTGCTGAGGTCAAGACACCTGGGACCAGGCTCCATTGTCTGGGGCTGGCCCAGGGGGAACATGCTGCAGGGCTGACCAGAAGGGCCTGGTCACCCAGCTCCATATGCCCGAGGGCCAGCCCAGCCTCTCTGGCCCTGTGCTTAGGTAGACCTGGAGATGTGCACCCATGTACACAGTTTCCCAAATGGACAGACATAGGATCTAAAGGTCATCAAAAAGAAGACGCCGAAGGCTCCTGGGGTGAGGCCATCCTAGTCACCTAGGGGGAGACTTCCTGCACCTACATTCCTCTGGCTGCAAAGAAGGAAGTGGACAAGGTTAATAGCAGAGAATGTTAGTCTGCCAGTGCCGTCGTAAGGAAGCTGAACAGTTCTAGAGACCAGCAGTCCAAGGCCAAGGTGTCAGCAGGGTTGGTTCCTTCCGAGGGCAGCAGGAAGAACCTGCTCCAGGCCTCTCTCCTGCTTCTGGCAGCTGCTGGCGATCTTTGGGGTTCCTTAGCTTGCAGAGGCACCACCCTAATATCAACCTTCACCTCCAGCCAGTGTTCTCCCCGGATGCATGTGTGTGTCCAAGTATCCCCCTTTTGTAAGGACACCAGTCAAACCGGAGCTGGGCTCACCTCACTAGAGCATGACCTCATCTTTAACTAACTACATTTGCACTGATACCACCTCTAAGGCCACACTCTTAGGTCCTGGGGGTTGGGACCTCAGCTTAGGAATTTTTAGGGGACAAAACTCAACACATTAACACACAAGAAGAGCAGGGGTGGCCAATGTTTGCTGCAAAAAGCTAGTCAGTCAGTATTTATGGGTTCTCCTGACTTTGCTGTGCCCACCCAACTCTGCAGCTGTAGCTCAAAGCAGCCTTAGCAAATCTGTAAACAAATGGGCTTGGCTGTGTTCCAATAAACCTTTATTTACAAAAACAGGTGGCAGCTGGATTTGGCCTGCAGAGGCTATAGTTTGCTGACCCCTGCCCTTAGGGATCAACCCTGGACTTTGGAATAAGAGGGGCTTGCTTCCGGATTAAAATCTGGGTGGCTCTGAGCAGGCTGTGGAATCTCTCTCAGCCCAGGTTTTCCATGCGCACAGCAGTGAGACAACACCTAGCTCAGAGAGCTGCTGCTTCATCATCAATTCCCATCTCCTCGGGCTCCAGAGCAAGGCGCCTTCTGCAGCCGGCACCGTTTGCTCTCATCCAACACATGATGCTGGATTCTGACAAGGAGCAGCCGTGTGTTTTTCTAACCCACAGGGGCGGCAGCAGCTGCAGACTTGGGAGAATGGAGGGGAATGAGGATGGTCAACACCTACCCAGCAAGCACTTCCCAGAGCCGTGCTGAGCACGCCACAGGCATGATCTAGGCCATCCGCACAGCCCCATACCTAGCCGGTTCCAGTCTCACTCCCACACTGCAGGATGAGGAGGCTGAGTCTCGGAGGGGCTGAGTGGCTGGATCGAGGTCTGGCAGATGCTATGCCCAGGCCAGGATTTGAACCCAGAGCCCATAGTCCCAACCCCTATAAGGTACTGCCCCCATCGTCTAATGATGACACAGACAAGTGCCACTCTACTTTCTAAAGTATAAAGGTAAATATTCCCACAGTGACCCTGAGTCATTGAGAAATGCTAAACTGTGCTCCTCTGAGCCTGTCTGGGAAGGTGGGCTGCACAGGGCTCAGGAAACCTTGTTCTCATAGATGGCAAAATGGAACCACAATTGCCCCAGTCCCCAGACCTGGGCCTCTGGAAATACCAGTTGGAGGAGCTGGTGCAAAGTGTGGCAGACAGAGGGCAACTGCAACTACCAGCAAAGGTCAGGTGTGGGGACCTCCACCAAGAGCCCAGATGAAGGGAGAGGGTCTTGCATGCAGTGGTGCACGTGTTGCCATGGCTGAGAACCCCCCAGGGTAGTGGCCTGCATCCCGTATTTCCTCAGCACTCTTCCCTTCTCCGTGACCCAATTCAACGGCCCCTGCTGCCGAGCTGCGCCTCTTACAGTCTGACCTCTACCCAGGCCAAGGGTGGCTCTTGTGGACTAGGAGGCTGTCAGCAGAGTGAGAACCCCACCCCCAAAGACTCTAACGAGAACAGAGACACAGCTGGCTGGCCGGACCTTACAAGCCCAGTCAGTGCCACGTCCTGGTTACCGAATGTAACCTGGGGTTATTGGATTTCCTGGTACTGAGAGAACCAGAGCCCAGGAAGGCAATTCTGAGAGTGCCGTGTCATTACCCTGAGTGCAGCCGCCCCGTTTTTAATCACCGTTCCCTACAGCAGGGCTGGGCTGGGCAGAGTCTGCCTGGCAGCCCTCATTCCTTAAGTGCACCCCAGATCGGCTTTGGCTGAGCCAGCAGGGTGGGGAAGGAAAACGGAGATGCCTGTGGGGGCTCCGCCTCTGCCTGGGAATGTGGCCTGGCTCTCTCAGCCCTGGCCTGCTGCCTGCTGGGGAGGAAGCCAGGGGAGGAGGAAGAGACCGTGGTGGTGCAGATCCAGCTGGGCTGGGGGCCTGAGTCTTCTTCCCTTAAGGAGAACCCCACTGTGTGTCTTTATCCTCCCTCCTGCCTTGGCCATAGGTTTCCCAGTTCCCACCCTATACCCCAGTTTGATCCCATCACTCCCTGCCTAAAGCCCACTAGGGCTCCTAGCACCCTCAGGCTGGAGCCAGCCCCACTCGCCCCAGGGGCCCAAACTCGACTCCTGCTGGTGTCCCCCTCTCTTTTCTTTCCATCTCACTGGCCAGGTGTCCTGTGCATTCTCCAACCAGGCCCGGGCTTCCATCAAGTCTGCTGGGGGACCTGTACCCCACCGAGCACATAGTCTCTCCTCAACGCAGTAGCCAGAGGGGCTGCTTCAAAATGCAAATGAGATCGAGTGGCCTCCCTGCCTCATACCATGTGGATCATGAAGTTCAAGTCCCTTATCCAGCACTGCAGAGCTCCCCCCATGAAACCTCCTCTCACCTCATCTCTCCCTCCCTCTCCTGTCCTTCCTCCTCCTGCTAAGCTGACTTCCCTGTCATTCCTGCCCCAGCCTCTGCTCTGCCTGGCAGGTGCCTCCCCTGGGCACAGGGCTGCCTCCTTCCCGTCGGTCTTGGGTTAAAGGTCTCCGTTCCAGAGAGACCTTCCCCAGCCATCGTGTGCAAAGGAGCCTCCCTGTTTGAATCCTTCAGGTCACGTACCACCATCTCAGCTTTTTCCCATCTGTTCACCAATTTACTACTCATTTCCCCTTGATACCTCCCGGGCTGGAGGAGGCTGCCCAGTTTGCTCTGCTCCCTGGGATCCTGTACCCACTGTCCCTGGCCCGGCATGCTACAGAGGTCAGCTGATATTTCTGGAATGAGTGATGATTTGTTCCTGACACCTGGCAGACTGCCTGCTACTGTAGTTTGATTCAACCGAATAAACAGCAGCAGCCACTCACTGTTAATTGAAGACCTACTAATTGATTAAGGAGGTGAGCTCCTGGACCCAGCTGGGACCCCATCAGGGCCCCAAACGAACAAGTGACCCTTTTCCTTAGATTCTGAGTTGAGCCCCACTTTCCTGAAGTGATCTCAAAATAAGATGACAGGTGATATATCCCCTTGAAGTCCTTTGAGTCCCACTCAAGGGACATGATGTAGGGACCATGCCAGTGACCACCATCAGACACACCAAGTGGACCACGGCAGGCCCGACCCCGGCTGGCACCAAGGAGGCCCACGGACCTGCCTAGAATGCACCAACCTGGAAAAGCAGCAGGTCAGCACTTCCTGGGATTTGCTGCTTTGCTACTAAAATATTCATAAAGAGAAGTATTATCACTGTACATGAGTTTCCTATCTGCAAATGAGGATTTACATCTGTTCCCAGGGCTGGGCCGGTACAGGACATGCAGTGGTGAGGTGTTGTTTTTGCAAAAGTGAGGCTGTCAGATTGCTGCAGCCAGAAAGACAAGTACCTGAGCCAAGAGTGTCTGGAGAAATCCAGGTTCTCAAAACTGCTGCTGATGTATCTTACTGTCACGTTACTGCTGGTGTAATAAGGTCATCTAACGCACAGACCGGATGCAAGCTTCCCCATTCACCTTCATATAAACCCAAATAAAATCATGTGTTGCATGAACTGTCCTGGCTCCTGATTCTCCTTCAATGTGGAAGGCTCCATTTGCTTTCTGTAGTGTTTTCGTGGCATGGAAGTTTTTGAAGAGTCTGGCCCAGCTGCCCTGCCTTCATCCAGCTAAGTTTTAGGAGACGCGGTGCCCTTCACGCGGCATCCCATCAGGAGCCCCTTGATATCAGTCTGTCCATTACTCAGATTTTCTAGTTCTTTCGTGCCTTCTATATTTGTTAATCAGCATTCATCTTTCTCCTGCGCTTCCCCCTCTTAATCACCTGTTTCTGTCATTATTCTTTTGAATGTTCAATTGTCCCATCTTTGCCAAAGGCAGCCCCTTCCCACCAGTGCCTGGGCCTTGAGGACCCATGTGCCTTTGCCTGCTGAAGGACCAGAGGCTCCAGCCACATTGTACTTTCAATGGCCCAAGGCCTGGATCCTCTGCTTGTCCATGGAGCCCTGGCTCCTTCTCGAAGGAAATAGCATTGAGAAACACAGAGGTGTGGGCCCTAGTGCATGTGCTGCTTTTTGGCCCTTTCTATGATCCTACTTGTAAATCATATATTTATGTCATCAGAAGAGCATATGAATGCGCCAGCTCCAATCCAACACCTTCCCCCACTCCAGAGGCCCTTTTCCTGCCGGGAGAACACTGGTACCTAACAAGATACACCAACACCTTTGCTGCTCTATTCTACAGCAACCAAATAATTCCAGGATGATTACTCCAAAGACCTGCCATCAAATCTAATGTCAAAGCTTCAAGATTTGCTTCCTGTTCTCATAGGCCTTAGGCCAGTGGTTCTCAACCTTCCTAAGGCCACCACCGTTTAATACAGTTCCTGTGGGTCGCCACTCGCAGGTTGAGAACCGCTGCCTTAGACCATCTCCTACAAAGAGTGCACAATGACTTGTGTCGTATTTGCGACGTTTTATCCAGGGTACATCCCGAGAAGTAGGGCTGTACAGGCAAAGGGTACATGCACAGGTGACCTTGCTGCATATAACCAGATTTGCCCCCACAGGGGTCATCTCATTTTGCCTTTCCGCCGGCCACGTGTGCGAGCTGCAGGCTTGCTAACTGAACACGCTGGGGTGTACTTCTGGGTTTTCATCCATCTGAGAGGTGAGCAAAGACATCTCAGTGTTGTTTCAATTTCCATTTCTAAGACTCCCCTTCATCTGATCTGTGCATTTCCAGTCCCGAGACCAAGGCTCCAGCCCTGAGGTCAGGTCCAGGGTTCGTCCTGAGCACCCTAGTTGGGGTAGAAGTGGGGGGTACACAGTCTCACCCTGGCTTGAACAGCAAGCAGGTGGTGTTCAAAATGCAACTCTGGCACCTGGCACAGGAGAAGGGCTGCTTTGGGTGTCTGGAGGCATCTCAGAAGCATGCCCTTCTTGCTTCTGGAATAAAAGGCTGCCAGCTGTCTTTAATAGGCAAACGCAATTTTCTGGCCTTTTGCTCTGATTATCAAGGACAAGCGGCAGGGCTCCAGTCATGGGAGCAGGGGCTTCCTGCACAATGCTTCGAGCAGGCAGCTGAGGGGAGCTGGCCAGAGGGTGCCTGTGTGGGCTGCCTTTACTAATAGGGACCCTGCCTGGTCAGCTAGCACTTGCACTGCCCAGGTCAGGCTCTTGGGCCACACCATGGTGTCTGCAGAAATTCAGGCAGCAGGAAGACCCAGTATTGCCTCCAGTCTTTCCTGACATTACTCCATCACCTCCTGGCTGAACCCAGGCCCTGGAGCCCTTTCAAGATCTCAAAGAACTGAGAACAAGAGTCCCAGCTGCGAGGGGAAATGTAGGGAGACCCCGTGCCATTCCTCCCATGTCCAAGCCTGTCCATTTCCATCTAAAGTCCATTTTAATGGCTCAGAGAAACCTCAGATATCCCAGACAGGTGTTCGGTCTTGATGGCATAATTCAGAAGTGCTGGGTCATAAGCTGGAAATGCCCAGGAGCTGAACCTGGTGCCTCCATCTGCCAGTGTTCCTTCCATCCTTAAGCCTCAGTTATCTGAGCTGGGATGATAACAGAACCCAACTCCCAGGCCTGCAGCGGGGATCAAATGCAGCATGTATGCAGAGAGGCTGGCATACAACTGGTGTGCAATAAATGTTAACTCCATACGGGGGGCAGCTCTGTCTAGACAGCCCACAGCTAACAGACCAAGCTGTCTCTTCTCATGGTGCTTCACTTCTCATTTTCTCCAAGTGACAAAGGTACCCTGGATGGTACCTGGGGCATGGAGGGGTCTTTAGTCTGAGCAAACTTCAGAGTATGGTAGAGAACTTGACAGAAAGGCATCCCTACCCCTTTTTCATCACAAAATTCAAGATGAAACAAGAGGAGATTGCTCCGTATGCCAACCACAACCAATGAAGATGGCCACGACTCACAGCCAGGCTGTCTACGGACAGTTGCAAAGCTGTGCACGGCCCCAAAGTGCCTGGTAAGTGCGTTGGTGTGGAGCTGAGATGCGGCTGGCGCTGTGCAGGTTAGAACAGGGCTGCAGCCACCTGCAGGAGGAAGTGTCTCTCTGCTCCCGCGTCAAGCCCTGACCCTGGGCTGTAATCCCCAGAGACAGGGCCACACACAGGTACCACTGCCTCATCAGCAGGCTATAGGGTCCACAGGACTGTGTTCAATGAGAGAAGAGCACCTTTTCCTCACCTGTCTACAAAGAGGGTGCAGCTTTTTTCTGATTTGTGTAAGGACTCCGTGTAAGCTGGTGGGGTTCTGTTAATACCTAAAAATGTGCCTTTTACAAACTGCAGCTTGCCTCAGTCTACTTTATGAGCAGAACTGTGCTACTGGGTCAAGGTTCCATTTTTTAAAAAATCTGGGTTTTTTTGTTTTTCTTTTTTTTTGACAGAGCCTCACGCTATCGCCCTGGGTAGAGTGCCATTGCATCACAGCTCACAGCAACCTCCAACTCCTGGGCTCAAGCAAGTCTCCTGCCTCAGCCTCCCAAGTAGCTGGGACCACAGGCACCCGCCACAACGCCTGGCTATTTTTTGGTTGTAGCCATCATTGTTGTTTGGCGGGCCTGGGCTGGATTTGAACCTGCCACCTTAGGTGTATGTGGCTGTCGCGTTAGCCACTTGAGCCACAGGCGCCGAGCCTAAAAAATCTGTTTTAGGAACAGCGAGAGTAAAAAGTAAGACTCCCCACTGAGGACTCAGAGTTGGGAGTCTGCCCCCATTGGGCCATGTCACTGTCCTCCAGAAGCCAGGGCTCCAGCTCTGGGCTACTTTCTCCTTCCCCCCTGGGGAAAGGTCTTCCTGGGGAGGCTGCTCTGGCTCTTTGGGACCTGCCCCCAGGCACCTGATGCTCCCCTGGGAGACCATGCAGCCATGGTGATGAGTAATGACGGGTACCAGGATACACCGCCTTGCCAGGGGTCACATGCTCTTGCTGAGGTCACACAGGAGACATACCCACAGGCTAAAAGACACGTGCCTACTCCAGCACCGCACCTCCCTCTCCTGCCTCCATCATTTCCTCCGGAGCCGCCATCCGGAAGCTCTGTTCTCTTGGTGTCCACTGAGGATGGGCTCTGGGATTTAACAGCTCCCTTCTCTACCTCCGCTCCCGCCTGTCTATCACAGCATCGGAACAGCTTCTGAGACGCTCCGTGCCTCTCTGTTGAGGGAAAGATCATGTCTTTTTCGGGTCCATAAAGAACGGAGTGGTGTGCTGTGTCCTCGTAAATCACGATGCTGAATGGGGAGCCGCACGTGGGGCATGCAGATGAGCCTGAAGCCACGTGACGGATGTGCTTCTGGGCGGAGGAGCTGGGGCACGGATGCCGAATGTCACTGCTCCTGTGCAGTGGGGCAGGTGGGCCCCCCCAGCTGCTGCCTTGTGGCCACTTGTGCATCCAGCCCTCACACCTGTGCTTGTGCCATCTTCTGACCAGCCTGGGACCCGTCTGCCCACTCAGACCCCGAATACTGCTTAAGGGCCATAGATCTGTCTGCCTGGCAAAGTCTCAGTTGACACCTACTGTCCCAACACAACTTTTAACAGACCCCTCTTCTCTTGCAAAACTCTCTTGATTTAAACAAGAGCATTCTAAGCTTAGTAAAAGAATCATAGTAAAATAATAGCAGGTGATATTTAACAAATAAGTACTTACTATTTTAACTTATTTCATCTCATTTTCTCAATCAAGGGTAGGTGCTATTAAAATCAAGTATCAAGGGGACAGAGTAACTTGCCCAAGTCCAACTAGAGCAGGCGTCCTCAACCTATTTCCCACGGGCCACATGCAGCCCACCTAGGACATTCATCTGGCCTGCCAGGTGTTTTTGCCGCTGCTGCCTGTCCTGCTTAGCAGCCAACTTGTGCCAGGGCCCACAGTCTGGCCCTCCAACAGTCTGAGGGACAGTGAACTGGCCTCCTGTTTAAAAAGTTTGAGGACCCCTGAACTAGAGGCAGGACTTGAACCTAGGGACACTAATTCCAGCATTCAGCACATCATTGCTGCCTCCCACAGATCCTCAGGGCCCCTCCCCGATCTCACGCATCCAAGCCCCCATGTGCGTCCCCATCCTTGGAAGCTTTTGTTCCTCCAGGATGGGCCTTGTGTGTGCTGATCTCAGAGCCTCCTGTTCATCCAGACTGAACTCCTGAAAGCCAAGGCCACATGCAAAGGGGACAGATGGACCCACAGACTGAGGACACAGCAAGAGCCTGGAAATGCCTAGGATCAGATGATTGCAGGGTCCAGCCCTACTGGGCTCACCTCCTATTTGTCTTTTGGGAGACTTGGCAGGGGAAGGGACCAGAAGAGACCAGACTTGGGGGCCCCAGAGCCTGGTCCCACCTGCTGACCGTATAACCTTGGGCAAGTCACAAGACCTGTCTGAGCGTCTATTCTTCACGTGTAAAGGGGGAGCACAGAGGCGGTCTTGTAGGATGGGGGGAGGACCACATAAGCTGCCATTGGCTCTTCTGGTTGAGGGCACACAGTGGGTGCTCAGTGAAGAGTGGTTCCCTTCTGTTCTGTCACTTCTCTCCCAAGAATTTGGGCTTAACCAAGAACTACAGAAGGCATTCTTCCCTTCTTCAAATAAGTATCTCCCAATTGCTTAAGCAGGGAAATCTCTGCTGGGGAAAGCTCTCTCCCCAGGCCCCACATTCAGTGTAGTATGGCAGAGACAGAGTGTCTCTTATTTTGAGTCACTGCCTTCTTCCTAAACTTCCTATCCCCAAATTATTCACAATCTTCCCCATTTGCGCCTAACACGTTTTGAACAGCAACAGAGGCCACCATGCCTTGGCACCTGATCGTAGTTCTAGGAGCAGATAAGAAAGCCCCCTTTTGCCTTGAAAGCACTTTCTCTTCCCGGGGAGCAAAGCCATGTCCATGCAACCACCCATGGCACCTAGAGCCATCAGCATGCTCAGCGGCCACTGGCCACCAATGCGAAATTGCCCCACCAGTGGGTGTGACAGATCCCAAAGGGGGGAAATGTAGGGGGAAGCGTCAGCCAACAGACACAACTGTCCCACCTACACGATCACACACCTTGACCACGCTGCCCACGATCACATCAATCAAGCTGCCGGGTGCTTTTGAAACTCTAGATGCCTCAGAGAATGTCCAACTTGATTCTTTCTGCTCTTCTTCTGGACCCAGAGGCTCTAACAGGTCCCAAACCACACCCATCCAGAGGCTGGGCTGGAGAGGCTGCTTGCCCAAGCTCTAGGCCATGAAGGTCGGCAAGAATTATTCTGATTCAGGCCATGCCAGCAGAGCATCCGCCCAAGGAAAGAACGATTTTCAGCAAGAACTGGGCACAGCTCGGCGTGAGAGGGGTGAGGAAGGAAGGCCTTTGGAGACACAGCCTTTGCCTAGAACTGACACTCTGCTCTCAAGATGCTCATGTGTCCCCCATGGCAGGTGTGAGTCTGAACAGATGCTGGCCAACACTGAGCACTGCCCAGAAGGCCAGGCGAGAGACCCTGAATGGTCCATTTGAGCAAGCAAGCTTGGAGCCTCTAAGCCAGTTCTCTAACAAACACTCTCTTGGGGACTCCTGCGGGAAAAGTGCCCAGTGTGGTGGGCCTGGCCAGAGCCACCTGGTTGTTCTCTGTTCTGGATGCCAGCAGGGCCGTGCCTGCCCATTCTGCAGCCACCTGAACTGTGGGGAAGAAAGACAGGGGTGTGCCCTTCTCTTCTTCCCACTGACGACATCCACTGCCCGCCCATCCTCGGCAGGTGCACAAACTCAGAGGCCAATGACTCAGAAGCCGGGGAGAGAGACACTCAGACAATGCATTTCATGGGTTCTGGTGGCCGCACAATGGGGAGACAAAGGTCAGTGCTCAAGACAGTGTCCACAGGTTACCTAACCAGAAAATTCAGGGCCAAAGGATGACACCTGAGCATGGGGAACTTTTGGAATCTGGGACAGAGCTGTGGGTGTGTGTGTACCTGTGGAGTGAGCCCTCCCTCTGTTTCCCACCCACGATCCCTACCACTCCCTGGTGACAGTCCTGAGCCTTGCCTCTGTCACATCCCTTTTCTCCCAGCCTTGCTCATTCCTTAGGAACAGGACTGGAAGCAATGCAGTGGCCAAATGACCGACACAGATACTCTTCAGATCCTGATTTCAGGCACTCCCACAGCCCCACCCAGGGGAGTGACAATCCCAAAGACCCCACATTGTTTGCAATCTCAGGCCTTCACCACAGCCCAGTTTCTGGGTACCCTGCCCGGTGCAGCCCAGTGCCGTGCACTGAGTGGGTGAGAGAAGGGCTAACAGTCCCAGGATGGCCAACACTCGCTGAGCTGGGCCCCGTCTCCAGTGCTCGGGTCAGGGCTATCAGCGCACACACTCCTGCCTGAGCCCACGGGTCCTTACCAAAGACCTCTCTTTCCCTGGGCAGTATGCCCTGCTGGAAGAGCCTGAGTCAGAACAATTCTTCCAGGTCTTTCTTTACGGTCGAGAGCTTGGGGGTGAGCAAGGTCTCCAGACTGCAGGGCCTGCCAGTATTAGTGGGCTAAGTGTGGCCAGGTGGGGTACTCAAGTCTAAGTCCTGAGGTCTCTCTGTGTCCGCCTGGCCTCCGCAGCAGGCCGGGCCCAGCGACCTGCCATTCCTTTCCCACTTGTGCAGCGGGCTGCTGATGCCTGGCTTTCTTAGAGGTCCGGCAGGTTTTCCTCCCCACATAGGGATCTTCTCCCTCCCACTCTAGGTATGCTGCTCTTAGCCTTGAGGAACAGGAAGGCAGGAGTGACAATAGGGCTCCTGAGAACTCAGTCCGACCTTCCCATTTTCCAGATGAGGCCTGCAGAGGTTGAGGACCAAAAAGCCATGGGCTTTGGGCTCCTGATTGCTCACTCTGTCGCACCCCCCACCTGATTCATGGGGCCAGTGTAGCCCCAGGGCCATATCATAAATGAGCCACCACTGAAACAACTGTTAGCCCATCCACACACCAGCAGCAGCTCCTGGGGGGCTGTGTAATGTGCTGGCCGGCCAGGCAGGTCTGGGAGCCAGGCAGGCCTCCCATGCTTTAAATGCCACCACCCAGCAGCTCAGTTCTCTGGGCCTCAATCTTCTCGTGTGCAAAACAGAGAAAAACAATACACAGAGCTGCTGAGAGAATAATCTGAAATAATTCATGGGACTTATATTCCATGCATGCCTGGCCCATAAAAATATTTCATAAATATACATATAAACCATATCAATCACATATACGTTAAATAGAATTTTAAAAAATATATTCATGGAGCCATTGGATTTGAATCTTGGTCTTTTCCTAACTGTAGCACTGAGTAGCCGAGCTAGAACAACTCCTTTATAAATTGTTCTGAGTTTGGGTTCAGTGCCCCCCAAATGCCTGTCTTCTTACCTCCATGTCAGGTTCTGAGCACAAAGGCCTGTCCAGCTTGCCTGGTTGTCTGCAGCTCCTGTCTCAGCCGCTGGCCAGCCCAGGTGGCCTGAGCTATTTAAAAAGCTGCACCTGAGCCCAGGACAGGACACTTCTAGCTTTAGACCTGGCTGGTTCTGGAATGTGAGCTCAGGAACTCTAGACACTGGGGCCTCCCAACAGGACAGAGCTCTGCAGATTCTCTGCACCCTGGGGGCTGGCTGTCATGGTCAGCCCCACCCCGAGGACTGCGCCATACTGGGGCTGGGTCCCTGCTGTGACCTGCAGAGAGCAGCACACAGGGAAAGAAGGCAAAGCTCAAAACCACCCGAGCGATGTAGCTTATAAGATGCTGGGATACTCACACATCTGAAACATTCCACATCCCCAGGACTCGGCATCTACTTCATCCTCTTTTTCAAAACAGCTTTACTGGTTGTAAGTGACGTCCAATAAACGCAAACCATTTACCAAGACCTGCCTCACGGATGTGCCCATGAAACCATCACCACAGTCGAGAGAGTGAACAGATCCGTTATCCTCCTTCCCCCATTTCTTCCGTGCTGTGGCAGGATCTGTCGCTATAGATGAGTTACATTTTCTAGTCTCCCATGAATGGAATCACATAGCACATATGGTTGCTCCTTCCAACTCTGCCCCTCGGTATCACGATTTGGAGATCTAGCTGTGTTTTCCCATGTATCCATAGTGTATGCTTTATTACTGAATAGGATTCCACTGTATCCTAGTTTGTTTATTCATCTGCTGACGGACATATGGATGGCTTCCAGTGTTTGGCTGTTGCAAATAAGCCGGTAAGACCAATTGCACACAAGACTTTGTATGGGTGTGTATTTCCCAGGAGAGTAAACACCCAGGAGTGGAGGAGCTGGGGCGTCATCTTAGCCCACTTTCAAATTCCCATTTCCCCCCGGGATCTATTACACAATCCTCTCCTACGCCATACGATTTCCTCTCTGCTCTGTGGCTTATTGCCCGCCTTCTCTCTCCCCTCTGTGGCAGATGGTATTTTTGCAAAGATGGACACAACGGTATCTCCCACGACACATGCTTTTTATAGTGTGGAGTCTGGCTGGTCTGTCAACAACAGAATGTGGCGGAAGTGATGCTAAGTGACTCTTGAGGCTCGGTCCAGAGAAGGCTGACAGCTTGCACTTGGTTTCCTGAAACCCTCTGTGTGGGAGCCCTGCGGCGCCACGGAGAAAGTCTGACTACTGTGCTGGAGGGGCTTCAAATGCTCATGTGGCCGCTGCTCCTAGTGGGGCCCAGCCAGGTCACCAAGGCTCTAGGTACACGAATGAAGCTCGCATGGGCCATCTAGCAGAACACCGCTGAGGGACCCCTGCTACCTCCATGTGGAACCTAAGAATCGCCTGGCCAAGCCCTGCCAAATCCCTGCCTCGCAGGATCACAGGATCTAGGAAAAGTGGTGGGTTTCCTACGCCCCCTAACATTGGGAAGAGGCGTATTACACGGCAGTAAGAACTGGCACACCCTTCTAGAAGGTAAGCGCCGTGAGAAATGGATCTTTTTGATCTATTCTGCTCACAGATATACCTCCAGTGCTCAGAACCATGCCTGGCAAGTGGTGAGACTTCAACAAGTATTTGTTGAATGAATGAATGGGATTCTACTAAGATTGTATTAACACTGAAAAGATTTCTACTGATGGAAAGCAAACACTGGCGCAACGGTGATGGATCTATGTCAGGTGTGGAATTTCAGATCCAAACGCTGAGACTTCCAAGCTGTATGAGCCTCTTTGTGCCTCAGTTTCCCCCAATGTAAAGGCAGGTAAACACATCTATGTCACGGGGTTGTTCTGGGGACAACGGGAAGAGAAGGCGTACGAAGTGGTCAGCACGGAGCTGGCCCCTGGGACGTGCTCAGTAAGGTTTGCTAAACCCGAGGGAAGCTGGGTGGTCCCTGTTCCCCTGCCCTCCCTCTGGTGTTTTGTTCAATGCTCACACGACCCTGCTTCTTCCTCTGCTGACTGTCCATCAGTGACAGCAGATTTCAAAAAAAAAAAAACCACCTTAACAGCCAGGTCCCTGTCTGTGGCTGGGACAGCATTCCCTGGGAAGCCAACCAGGGAATGGAGAATCAGAATCAGGGTTGACGCCTCTTTGTCAGCCTTGACCCTGCATCCATAGCTGCCTCAGACCAGTGCTCAACCAAGCCAAATCTAGCTGCTGCAGAGCGAGCATGCCTCGCTCCACCCCAGGGGCCAGCTCTGAAGATGACCCCTTCCCAGGTTCATGCCAAAGCTCTTCTCCTAGAAGGGAGGTCAGCATGGCTTTGGTTTTCCTGCCACGCTTTCAGGGCCACGTCCTGACCCTGTCACGGCAAGGTGGGCAGGAGGGCTGCATAGTGATGGAGGGCACGCGCCAAAGGGATTGACTGGGGTCAGACGCGAGGCCTTTGGAAAGGGAGCTGCAGAGTCCGGCTTTTCTCACGCCGAGACCTGCCCTCTTCCACTTGGCTAGATCAATTCTGACCTTCCTGGGGATTAATTAAAAGCTGAGGCACAGGGTCTGTAGTCCTTGGTTATACCTTAAATACAGCCTCTGCTGCAGCCCAGACCACTGGCCTTGCCTGGGGTGTGTATGTGTTCAGTGGACTGCACAGGAAAAGACAGAATTGTCTAAGAGACCAGTGTCACAGCATTTATTCCCTGGGACCGTTTCCAGAGCAAAGGCTAGGAACTTATGAGCAAATCCTGGTGCCTCAAGGGGCCTCTGCATGACGGCCAAATGCAGATTTTCTCCTCTTCCTCCTCACTCCCTCATTCTGGCCCCCTCCTCTTTGCTGCTATGCCCCACCTCACCCCAGACCTGCAAAAACCTGCTAAATATCTTCAGAGAACACGGGTTTGGAAATCGTACTTGCTGAGGGTCAAGCCCCGGCTCCAAAACCAACTAGTGAAGGGACCTGAGAATTCCTCAACCTCTCTCATCCCCATTTTTGGGTAACAGGAGTCAGGAACATTATCCATCTAACAGGGGGTGTTGGGAGGATCAATGACTCATGCAGGCAAAGCAATTAAGGGAATGTCTGGCACATCCCAAGCGCTAAATAAATGTTGGCACTTAGTGAATGTCAGCCACAATGATTACTACTCAAAAGGGATGTGGGGTGTCCACACCTCAGTCATCCAGCTACAAAATGGGCATCTAAATTCCCTGCCACGCTGTCCCCTCCCCGCCCCCAATCACCAACAGGGAAGACGGGTTGAGCTCCGGCAAATGTTTCCAAAACAAGTATCAGATATGTGTGGGTGAGTCCTAGGGGGTGTCTGTTGACTTTCAAACAAACCAGTCTTTGCTTTTTCTCAGGACAAGTGGAAGATTTTCCTAATTAGAACCTCAGTGCATAATGGAATCTACTCTAAATCTGCTCGAAGCATGGAAGCAGATGCAGGAAGGCACTTGTTAGGGAGACTGTGTGGGGGACAGGGATGCCCGAAGAAAGGGGAAGATACTGGCTTCCTGTCCAACTCATGCAAAGTCAAGGACTTGGGTTTAAAAGTCCCAGATGAGGGTAAGGACATCAGTCCCTCAGGTACAAAGAAAAACCAACCCTATCACTTAAAAGGCAAAGGAGACAAAGTTTGCTGTAATGTGTAGACTGTCAACCTCCAGAAACTCAAACTCCAGGCAGATTCTGAAAACAGTTCTATTTAAAAGGACCTTTTGTGGCGATCCGTGGTCGGAATGGTTACCAAGGAACTGGCCTTGCGGCGCCCCGCCTCCGTGATCCTGGGTGTGGTCAGGTGACTGGCTTCAACCAGTAAGACATCAGCAAACGTGATTCAGGAAATGGCTTAAAAGCACCTGCGCAAGGTAATCTACCTTGTTGTGAAGGACCTTAATGGGGTTTTGTAAATTTCAAAGCCCCTGTTGGAAGCAGCCTACTCTAGCCCCTGTTGGAAGCAGCCTACTCTAGCCCCTGTTGGAAGCAGCCTACTCTAGCCCCTGTTGGAAGCA
>NW_003852404.1:8901663-8903742 GCF_000181295.1 Otolemur garnettii
CCCTGTTGGAAGCAGCCTACTCTAGCCCCTGTTGGAAGCAGCCTACTCTAGCCCCTGTTGGAAGCAGCCTACTCTAGCCCCTGTTGGAAGCAGCCAGGGTTAGGCTGCTGGAGACAGACTCACGCTCAGCCAGCAGCAAGAGAACCACCAAAGATTCTGGGCATTTCTTCCAGCTGAACATAAATTACTGTCAACTGGATCCAATTCAGAGTCTAAGACGCCTTTTATGAGGCCTCTGTTAACAATATGTACAAGCAGTCGGTGCTATACTGGGAAGACTTTCTGTCTGTAAACTTTCTGGAAGCTTCCACTGAATTCTGAGTTGTACCAACTCAGACTCTTCTACATTGGAGCTGTAGGACAGAGGGATTGTTGGCTCTGGGGGATGGGGGGTTGAGCTGCAGCAGCCACCCCCTCCCCACCCCAGGACCATAGAGCTGGAGGCCTAAGGAACAGGGGCAGCTTTGAACACATGAACTACTAGAGAGGAACCTACGAATCCGACCCAGGGCAACGGGCTACCCAGAAGATGAATGAAACCAGGACCAGAGTGCGGATGTGGGGAGGGAAACAGGAAACCCCAAGTAGCTTCTCAAACCCACACAGCACTGTGATGACAAGGATGTGTGTACAAGACAGCAAGTGGGCACAGACGCCCAAGTAAGGATGACACATCATTCTATTTGACAGCCACTCGGGCCACCTACCTCCCCGCTGTCTGCAGGCCTCGATATACCTACAAAGGCACCAGAGCATGGCTGCACCTGCTGGGAACCTGAAGGACAATGGTTCCTCGGTCCACCAGCACCTCTGGGCTTAAGGCATTGTCTGTAGCCTAGAACCCTTGGAAGCAGGAAGGTCTACATCACAGACTCTCATCAACAAGCGTGGCTGGCCTTTTGAAACCAGTCTGATTCGATCACCTTGCATTGCGTGTGTGCAGTGGGTGGCAGGCATGCCACAGATTCTGGGCAGGGCCTGGATCTCTGGGGGTTTTTTTTGTTTGTTTTGAGACAAGAGTTTCACTTCGTCACCCTTAGTAGGGTGCCGTGGCATCAGAGCTCACAGCAACCTCAAACTCTCGGGCTCACGTGATTCTCTTGCCTTATCGCCTCAGCCTCCCAAGTAGTTGAGACAACACACAATGCCCAGCTATTTTTAGAGGTGAAGTCTCACTCTTGCACAGGCTGGTCCTGAACCGGTGAGCTCAGGCAATCCACCCGCCTAGGTCTCCCAGTGTGCTGGGATTACAGGCCTGAGCCACCTGGCCCAGTCCAGGCCTGGATTCTCTGAACCAAGGCACAGACACAGGGTCGAGTGCAGGGAAGTTTTCAGAAAATGTCCGGCAAATGAGCAAATTAAATAAGAAAGTTTGATTCCTTTCAAAAGGAAAGTTTGAGTTCAATCTGGGACAGGCGACTCCCTTGGAGGTAGCAGAAAAAGTTCCCCAGGCCCACCATAGTATTAAAGGTCCCTCCATCAAAGAAAGGAATCTCTTCTCTGCACTCTGAAAGTATCTGCTTTGTTCAGCTAAGGAAGCCAGCCCTATGCTGGGTGCTGTGCACACAGGGGTCTGTTAGTGAAACAGAACACCCCCATCTGCTAAGACCTACTCAAGGACAGACCCTGCATTAGTCTCCAGCTTCTGCTGTAACAAATTACCATTATTTAATGGCTTCACATAAGACAAACTTCTTATCTTGTGGTTACAGAGGTCAGAAGTCCTAAATGGGTCCCACTAAAATGGCTAAAATTGTGGTGAGGGTAGGATTACACTTTTTCAAGAGGCTCCAGGGGAGAATCAGTTTGCCTTTTCCAGCTTCTAAGGCACCTGCAGTTCTCAGCTGGTGTCCCTCCATTTTCAAAGCCAGCAATGGCAGGGGGCGTCCCCACACTGACTCACTCTGGCCTCTGCCTGAGGTCACATCTCTTTCTAGAACTTTTCTGCCTCCTCTTCCACTTCAAAGGACCCTGGTGATAGGATAATCCAGGCCAGTCTCCTCATCTCAAGGGCATCTGATTAGCAACCTTAGCTCCCCCCTGCTGTGTAACCTAACTCATTCATAGGCTTAGCTCCCC
>NW_003852404.1:8903858-8997960 GCF_000181295.1 Otolemur garnettii
CCCTCTGCTGTGTAACCTAACTCATTCATAGGCTTAGCTCCCCTCTGCAGTGTAACCTAACTCATTCATAGGCTCTAGGAAGGAGGATCTGGATGTCTTTTGGGGGAGGGAGATATCCTGCCAACCACAAACTTTGAGTCCACTGGGCAGTTTCCTAGAAGACACTGAACTTGAACCTGGACTTAAGGAAAGAGTGCCCAGCAAGAGGCTAGGGGAGAAAGAAGCACTGATGCAATGTGCAAAGACCCTGAGGGGACAGAAGGGACATAATACTATAGGCACATTCAGGACTCACATGATGTAAACACAGACCCATCCACCCACATGGTGTAGACACACATATACGCTAGAAAGACAGGGACCAGGCTGCAAAGGCAGGGGGGTGGGGAAGGGAAATGGGGACATTCCAAGATACCCCACTTCTCATAGTGACTCCTACAGGGTCCCTGGGCTTCTCAGTGGGGCCCCTGAGGGTCACCATTATCCTCTCCCACCATCCCCTGCAGCAAAGCCTCAGCATCAGGGGTCCTGGCCCACCCCCATACACAGACCCATTTCTTGCCTTTGTTCCAGCTGTTTCCCTAAAGTAAAACCCTCTCTGTCCCTTGGGCATCACACAAGGGCCTCAGGGCTGTACTGTTGAAGTTCAAACCTGGCTCTAACCAGGTACGGCTGTGTAACCATGACATTCACCAGCTCTTAGTACTTGTCCCTCTTCCATAAAATGGGGAAATAACAGCACAAACCTCGCAGGGTTGTTGTAAGGATAAAACGAGTTAAAGTTCTATAATGTGCTGCATAATAAAAAATGCTCAAAAATGTTAGCCGTCACCACCACCAGTATCACTGCAGCCGTCTGCAAGGAAAACTATTTTCACAACAATACTTTTTGGCAGCAAGCGTAGCTCAGTGGGTAGGATGCTGGCCACATACACTGAGGCTCGCAGGTTCAAACCCAACAAGGGCCAGCTAAACGACAATGACAACTGCCACAAAAAAATAGCTGGGAGTCGTGGTGGGCACCTGTAGTCTCAGCTTCTTGGGAGGCTGAGGCAAAAGAATCACTTAAGCCCAAGAGTTGAAGGTTGCTGTGAGCAGTGACACCACTGCATTCTACTGAGGTAACAGCTTGAGTTTCTGTCTCAAAAAAAAAAAAAAAAATAGAATACTTTGATGTTAGCTGCCTTTTTTACCATGTGGTTCAAAAGCGATGGTGATTAAAATGCTGACATCTTAGTAGAAATCATGGCAGTTGCATCAAATTGTATTACTAATCATTATGTTCTTTATATCACATATTTACAGTTTAATGAAAGGCGTTTTACATAGGCCATGTCCTTGATGAAGCAGTAAAAATTACTCATTTTATTTAGTCTCTTGAGTGCATATCTTTTAATAAAATGGGAAGTGCATTTAAAGCTCTTTTGCTGCATACTGGAGTACGATGGCTATTGCAAGGAAAAAGATGTGTGTGTCTTTTTGAGTTGCAAGCTAAACTAGCCACTTTTTCATAGATCATTTGCCCTCAAAAGAATGACTCACGTACAAACTACTATTTGGCAAACTAACAAACTATGCTTAGAAATGAACTAAGGGAGCCCCTTACCTCTAGGAAAACAAGTGCCAGGATTTGTTGCCAATGATCAAACTTGAACTTGCAAGTAACAATTAGAATTTTACCACGCCTCCTCTAAGAGCACCATGACTTTAACAGTTTCTCAGGACTTTAAAGACTCCTCTGATGAGACTGCTGGGTGATGTTAACACATGTGAATTTTTAGACTGGACAAAATAAGTCAACATTTGGAAGATCTGCACATCTTAGGGAACCAGTGTTTTCCAAATGATCAATGTATGGTGCTTAAAAAAGGCATGTGTGGCAAAACACCCATTTCAAAGGGCAAATTGGACTAGTGGCTTTTAAACGTGGCAGAGTACAAAGACTGTTAGATAAGGTTTCAGATTCCACACTGAAATGAACCTTCAAGAAACGACCACCAAGTGAGTTTTAGCAAAGAGCAATATCCGTAATTATGTAATTAGGCAATTAATCTACTCTTTCTTTTTCCAGCAACACACCTATGTGATGCCAGATTTTCAACCCAAACATCACCACAGACCCAAGGAACAGAGATAAGAATTCAGCAGTTTGCTCTGAAGCCAGCCATCCATGAGTTTGGCAAGAATGTTTAAAAACAAACACAAAAAAACAACTGCTGCTCTTCTTACTCGAATCTTCCTATTTGGGAAAATATACTTTCCATTCAACATGTAATTTTATTCATGATAACATATCATGGGTGTGCTATTATTATTATTGGAAAATACTGGAGGTTTCAGTATTGTTCCGAGTGTTAATTTCAGACATGGTAAATACCAACAGATCCCACACCAGACAAACAACAGCTACTTGGAGTCCTCAATTTTATAAAAGTGTCAAGTGGGCCTGAGGGCAACATGTTTGAGAAACGCTGTCCTAAGAAAATACACAGATCTGCGTGCATGGGTCTTTGCTGCCGCCGTTTTAGATAATGGCAAGAAAGAAAAAAACGAAGAAAAAAAGAAAGGGAAAAAAAGTGGAAACAACTTAAGTGTTCAATAATAGAGAAATGGCTAAATAAATTATGGTGGCTCCATTTGGTAGATCATTATGCAGTCATTAAAAATGATGTTTTCAAAGAATATTTATTGTCGCGGGAACAAGCTCAACACTCTTCACGGGCTGCGAAGCGATTTCAAAAGGAAAAAGGCAAATTCTCATTATCCTCATCTCCGTGCTGCCTCGGTTCCTGGAGAAACCACGAGGCTGGGGAGGCCTGAGGCAATGAAGAGACACCCCAGAAGGGTCCCCACAGGCCGCCACGTGTGCAGGGCAGGGATCGGGCAGCTTACACACCCGAGGATACCATTCTGACTCAAACAACCAGGGCTCTGCCTTTAAACTCACAATGACAACAAAATGCTAAAGCAAACATTCCCGTGCTCATTCCCAAAGAAACAAAGGAGCCTCCTAAACCCCCATTTCTTGATTCTTCTCGTTGCTTGGATGTTGAAAGCAAGGACAGATATTTGGGGTGTTTGCCTGAGTTCCTAATCCTCTCACAGGCTGGAAAATTCAGGTCTCATCCAAACCCAAAGACTGATTTGGGGGTGAGAGGGGGGTCTGCCAGAGTGGAAGTCTTTGGGGCTTTGCTTCTCCCCGACCAGGGGGACACTGGTTGTTAACAAGTGTCGCCCAACATATGCAGCTTGCTCTGCTCGTCCATTTATTCTCACTCTCCTCATTATGGGCACATAAATCCCTTTGCATGCCCCAGACTCCTTCTGCACACATCTGTCTGCAATTTACTCACCACGTGCTGCGGCTGGTGAGAGGAAGCATCTTATTTATGACTCTGTAGAATTCCAGGCAGGGTGCTCTGGGCGGCTGAGGGTGTATCGTGCCTACCTCACTGCCTTTCAGGAACGTGGCTACCTTGAGCTCAGATGGGCTCAGAAGTAGGGGCGAGGGTCTCAGGTCACTGCCTCCAAGAAGATCCAGGAGGTTCGCCAAGCCCCTCCACGCCCTGTCCCACAAATCTGATAATCATATAGTATTTGCACTAACGGTACCAGGTGCTGAGCTAAGCACTTTATATCTCATTTAACCATCACAACAAGTCTATGAACTGGCTACTATTGTTGTACCAATTATGTGAAAAATAAGTATCGTTATTACTACTACCCTCAACTAAGGAACAATGGTTCAGAGAGGTTAAGGAGTTTATCCAAGGTCACACAGCTAGTAAATGGTAGAGCTGAGATTTGAGCCCAGATACGCCATCCCCATAAGACAGCCTCTGGTCTCTCCCATCCAGCCCAACTTCCTGGCCAGTGACCACACCCACAGGGAAGCTGAGGCGTATCAGTAGCAGTCTCTATGCTAATTAGCTCTATAACCTTGGCCAAGGTACTGAACCTCATTCTGGTGTCTCCATCTGTGAAATGGGGTTAGTAGCTGCTGGTGGGACTGAGGTGAATGGTAAATAAGGTACTCAGATCAGTGCTGGTGCAGAGCAGCTCAGTAAAGCTTTCCGCCAATGAACACTAACGTGTCCTGTTGCTTATCT
Source organism: Otolemur garnettii (assembly GCF_000181295.1). NCBI lineage: Eukaryota > Metazoa > Chordata > Mammalia > Primates > Galagidae > Otolemur > Otolemur garnettii. Next base: position 8,907,968 of record NW_003852404.1, read on the forward strand.
TATCACTCCTGCAAAGGGGCCGCCCCATCGGGCAGCGCTCTGAGTCTCTGGGCAAGGCTGGTTGGGAGAGTTAGCCAGAATTGCCTACATAGTTCTGTGCCTTGCAAGCTGACGGGAGAAAGATGGATATTGTGATAATAGCAGGAGTGATCACCTTTTAAGACACAACCTCCTGCAAAAATGTCCATTATTGTCCCATTACTCAGATCACAAAACTGAGGCTCAGGGAGGCAAAGCTGTATGGAGCTGGGAAGTGATGGGGTCAACAAGCCTCTGTTTACTCCCCTCCCTGGCCCCTCCGGGACTAGAAACAGATGTGGGAGGCTTTTTCCTCCTCCCAGATCCAGAAGAGAAAATAGCAGTGAGAATTTTGTCCCTGGCCAAGGATGTGGAAGGTGGTTTCTCTGTCCCTGGAATACACTGGGAAAGGCGGCTGAGATAACATTTGGCTATTTCCTGACTCTGAGGATCACAGAGCTCAGCAAGAAAAAACGACATCAGCTTGCATAGCCTGGGCCCAGCAGAACTTTCCTGTGGGAGATTCCCAAGACCTGGGTCTCCATCCTGAGACGTTCTGAGCCCCTGGGAAGCTGGGCAGGGAGGGCAGCTCACATGAATCTGCTGAGACTGCAGATCTAGGGATGGCCACATGGAGAAGAAGTGTTGTGCTTGGTAAAGTGACTTCTCAAGTACACCAGTGTCTGCCATGCCTTGAAAAGATCACCCAGAACGCTGTCCCAGGGACCTCACTTGGAATAGAGCCCCTATGGAAAAGGGTTGTCTACCTGCCTAGGAGAGCAGCACATGTAGCAGAAATGAGCTCTTACAGAGAGCACTGGGATACTCTGGGCATGTGCTCACCCGCAACAATTTCCCAGACTTCCTGGGAGACAGTCACCTGGGCCCTGGACAGGCAGACTGCTGCTCACATCACACTTATGATCAGGGAGCCTGCTCTGGCCGAGCTGACTAATCGTCCAGCAAAATCTACCTTTCCCCTGTTGGAGTCCTATAGGGCTGGGACACGGCCAACCAGATAGAAACTCCACTTCTCAGCACCCTCTGCAGCAAAGCATAGCCGCTAGACCAAGCTCTCACCAGGGGAAATCGCTGGCCCTTGATGTTGCCTCTTTCCCTGGATCTCTCTGGGACTGAGGGGAGCACATCTACCCACCAGCCTCAAACACTCACCCGGGGATAGTTAAAGGAGAAACAGATTCTTTAACCCACTCTGTTCCGGGGCCTCTTTGTTATGGCAGAATGGCCTTAGCCTAACTCATAAACCTGCTTTAGCTTCAGAAATGACATTTTTAAAAGAGTATTTGTTATTCCAAGAAACGATAAGTGGAAAGCAGGTTGCAACGTTTTGTTACCCTCCCCCCAGCCAGAAAAGACACTAAGAGGGCTCAAGAGAATCCATGCAGACCCCAAAGTCTATTTTCTCCCCAAATGTTTGAGTTCTCCAAGCACTGTGGAACCAGTCGACAAGTTAGATGACAGTTTCCAACCTTTCTCAAATAACCGTTCAAGGCTTCCTCCAGCCTCACGGAGTGCAGGCAGGTGCCTCCTAGGAGACAGGGACATGGGGTCCCGTGTCAGCACCAGGGCAGCCGGGCTGAGCATACAGCTGATTGGTTTCCTTGTTTCCTAGACCAATTTCTAGCTGAGGATACACTGGCCACATGGTGGTCACCTGTCCATGGTCCCTCTGGTCAAGAAGCCACCTAGACACCTATACAGTGTTGCCTTCCAACTCTTCCCCACCCTCCCGCCCACCATGGTGAGCAAGAGTGACGCGTGGGACATGGACATGTCCTCCCAGAGCCAACGCAGCACATCCATGCTGTCCCATGAGGGCAGGCACCAACAGACCCTGACAGTGATGGGAAAGAGACCCAGATGCTAGGTCAACAGCCGAGCACAGCAAGGATGTCCACCTGCCACTCACACCTGAGAGGGAGCCACCCCACATCCGGCCACGATGGACAACGTGCAGTGGTCAGTGCAATGTACACCTACCCCAACACGATGCAGAATTCTACCCAAAGGCAGCCCAGGGCAGCCTTGACTAGGGGTGGGCGCTGCGAGACCCCCATGTCCATCCACATCACTCCCCCTGCAGAGAGAGGATCCTAGCACCCCTGGGCCGCTAGGACCTGAGCCCGAGTCACCGGCGAGAGACCTGCCGCTGATATCACTCACCCTGCAAGGCTTCTTTGGCTCTGGCTAGCTCCTGCTCCTTCTGAGCCAGCTGGACCCTGAGCTCGGTGGCTGAGAGGACCTCAGAGGACTTGCCACCCTGGGACTCCTCCAGGTCCTTTGCTAACATCTCCTTCATCTGCCGGAGAAGGTGAACTTCCTCCTGAAGCCGGGCCACTTCTTCCCGTAGGAGCACTGGGGGGAAAAGAGCACATCATTAGCAGAGGGGACAATAACTACAACTCCTGAGGTGTTCTGGGGACAGTGTGAAGACAGTATGCATTACACGCCTGTCCTACAGGTGCACAGGGAGGAAAATGTCCTGTCTTGGGAATAAGACACGACCTTATTCCAAAGAGCCCCAGCCCCTGTCCTGGACCCCACCCGTAGTCTACAGATGGCACCTGGTAAAACCCTCACCCTCTTGAGGGTTTCAATGCTGCTGTCACAGCATGGGAGTGTCCACTCCAACAGCCGACAGTCTTAGGAGTTGCCATTATAACCACAAGCCAGCAGCATGCTGAGTCGAGCTTTACATACACGGTCACATTTAAATCATCCCAACTTTCTGAGCCTGGGCCTCAGAGCTCCCATTTTACAGGGTAAGATGTTGAGGCTCGGAGAGATTAAGTAACTCCGAAGGTCACAAAGTTAGTAGGTAGCAGAGCTGGGACTGAACCAAGGCCTGGTGGGCCTGAGCTCAGAGTCAGTCACCTGCAGAGGAAAACAGCCCTAAAACCACACCCTCGAAACATCTCGCAAAACCCATCACCTTTCAGAGCTCAGCACTGCGGAGACGGAACTTTAGCACTCACACCCGACTATCCCACAGGAAAGCGGGGTGCAATGAGCAGAGACAGGGAGGCGCCACGGGCAAAGGTTCCTGCGGCATTTAAATCCAACCCTACACACAATGAGTCCCCAGGGATGGGGCCAAGGAGAGCAGTGGTGTCCCTTAGGCCCTGGGGAGCCTCAAGAAGGTACTGAGAGGGTGAACCATCGTCCCCTGGTGAGAAGTGTGCTCACTGACCTGTAGTCAGTGGCTCAGCCCTGCAGGCTGATGGACACACCAACTCCCGGGTCAGCTCACCTGAGCGAAACAGACACAGAGTGACCAGAGGGTGGGAGGGGCAGCGGGCTGCATCGAGAGAGTGAGCAAACCTCACCAGGACATGATTAAAGGACATTCTGAAATACTCACTGCCACGGCCCCAGGGGGCTGGCTTGGGCCTACATCCTTAACTCACACATTCCTCTTTCCTCCCTCCCACCCTGCAGCCCTGCCTGCCCCACCCCTGTAACACACCGGGCTGTGTCCAGGTTCAGGGCCTTAGTCCTGGGGACGCTCCTCCTGGAACACCCTTTTCTGGTTCTTCCTGTGGCCAGGTCCTCATGGTGACACAGCCCCCATGCCCACCACCTCCTCGGAGGGCCTCCGCTGCCTGATTCTGCCTCCTCGATTCTGTTTACGTGTCTTTCCCAAACTGAATGCAGGCTCCTGGGTGGGAGGGCTGTTGCGCCCTCCACGCCTGGTGGAAGCTCAGCACACTCCGCCCTGGCTCCTGAGCTCAGCCTCCTCCTCTCTGCCCTTTCTCCGTGGCAGCCATGCTACATGCACGTGTTTATTTACTGGCTGTGTGTAAGGCAGGAGGGCAGGGACTTGGGTCTGTTTTGTTCATGGTCACGTTCCCATGCCTAGAACAGTGCCTGACCCCCAGCTACCCTTGAGAAGCATCTGCTGAAGGAGCAGATAGAACAGCCACAACCGACCAGACCTGCCTGGCTGCCGCCGTCTCAGCCTCAGCACGGGTTACTGCCCCCTCACCCCAATTTCTCCTCAAAGAGGAAGCCGGAGAGTGACCAGGCTGGGTCCAGTGCCCCTGTAGGAGGGGAGGCCTCCAGGGCACCTCCTGACCCAGGAGTGCTCTCCCCATAGATGAGTGAGCAAGGTGAGGGCCCCTCTGGAAGGCAAGCGTATCATCTCGCTCTGTGGACAAGCTGTCTGGATACTGGCTGCCCTACAAGTGGCCACCCTCAGGCTCTCTGTTTCTCTCCATTCTGGAAGGTGCTAGACTGGCCCCACCTCAGGGCCTCTGCAGAGCTACCTGCCAGGGGGCTTCCCTCCCCTCTTCCCAGATCCCTTCCTGTCAGTCTCAGCGTCACTGTCCCTGCCTCAAGAGGCCTAAGATGACCCCATCCTGTCCAGTGTTGACAGCACGTCAGACAACCTGACAAAGCCCCATCCTGATGTTGGAGGCCCACTTATTTCCGTCAGTGGACGCGGCTTCCCAAGAGCAAGGCCTAGTCCCTTGTCCCTGGCAGTTTGGTCTTTCTCTGCGGGGTCTTGGGTACTGGGCAGAGCACACTTCCCAGGTGCTCAGGGCTGTCTGTCGAGCGACTCCACCCATCCAACAGGTATTTACGGGCACCTGATTGTGCCAGATGCCGTTCCAGGTATGGGGACATGTGGGTGAGTGGCCTAGACAGGCCCCACCCTCAGGTTAATGCACCTTGACCCCATCATGAACACGGACCCAAGGACCCCAGCTGCTGAGACCAGGGAGGCAGCCAGGAATGGCCCACATCTTGGGGCAAGGCTGCAGTGACGGAGGTTTGCTCTGTGGCCCCTTCCCTGCCTTCATCCCAGAAACAGGGTGTCCTGAGGGAGAAGGGAAGACCCTTGGCCCCGAAGCCTCCAGTGACTACAAGCACACACAAGTGAGCACAACACAGAGGGGCTGTATCCGCTTGGCGCACCAGGACGTCCTCTGGGAGGTGGTAGCAGGTCAGATGGGCCTCGGAGGCCTTGGAAGACTGAGGGGACGGGGGTGTCCAGCATGAGCAAAGGCAAGGAGGTGGGAAAACGGGGACAGCGAGCAGCCAGGAAATGGGCATGAGGTAAGGAAGAGCAGGAGGAAGGCTGGAGAGGTCAGATTACCAGGGCCTTAACCCCAAACCCCACTCTGTGCCCTGATCCAGCATGCCATCTATTATCAATACGCAAGACTCTAGAATCTTCTCCCCTTCATCAATATTCCCCAATCGCCCATCCCAGGGTTCCTGCTCCCACTGACTGTCACCAAGAGTCTATTTCACAAAAAGGTATGAGTGACTGATAACGCATGTGACTTATATTTACACAACTGCACAGGTTGAAGGCAGGTTTACTTTTTGTGTGTGTGTGTGTTTTTTAGGGGTGTGACTTCTGGGCCTTTCAAACTGCCCTGAATAAGCCACCAAGGTTGTTTCCTATTGTCTATGAAGAAAGCAGCGGATTCCAAGAGAGCTGGCTTCAAATCCAGGCCTGGTCAGTGACTTTGCCGTGACCTTGTGCAAGCCTTATGTCTTTTCTCTGTGTCTCAGCTGTTATGCATGCTGCCAGATTTGACCAAACAAAACAAAGCACCAAAAAACCCAAACAACCCCTCCTCCTAGATGCACACACACACACAGTTCAATATAAATTTCAGACAGATAAAAAATATTTTAGTATAATGTGCCCCAGATATTGCATGGAACATACTTATATTAAAAACCTATTCATCATCAACATAGGAGGATCACTAAAGCCCGGGAGTTTAAGACCAGTCTGGGCGACACAGCGAGGCTCTCTCTCCCAAATATTAGCTGGGTGTGGTGGTGTGCACCTGCAGTCTCAGCTACACGGGAGGATCGATTGAGTCCAGGAGTTGGAGGTTGCAGTGAGCTGTGATCTCACTGCTGCACTCCACACTCCAGCCTGGATGATAGAGCAAGACCCTGTCTCTAAAAAGGAATTTATTCACGCTTATCTGAAATTCAAATATAACCAGGCATCTGTGTTTTATTCCAACAAACCTATTCTCATCCAGTCACTACTTCCTAGTTGCCCCTCTTGCCAGGACCCCTGTTTCCACTTCCATCCCATGGGGATCATGATGTAATGAAATGGGCAATCACAAGAGCGGGCTTTGCACCTCACAGGACTGTCTGGCACAGTTTTCTCCGTACCCTGCACCTAGGTCAGAACACAGAGTGAGATGGGCTGGGAGTCACGTGCCCTTCTCCTTGGCTAACAGTGACAAAGGCAGATCTTTCCTGTACTAACCTTCCTGGCAGGTGCACCTGACACCTGGGCCCCACCCCCCTGTCAGGCTCTGAACAAGCTGATGGGAGCCACGAGGGCGGGACACCAGGTGTGGCACCCACAGGAGCCAAGTCTTAGGAGACCGGGCTGGAAAAACAACTCCCCTGAAAGAAGAGTGGCTTATCAGAACCTACCAACTGCACCTGCCCCAGCTGGGTGTGCAGCCCCAGATCTCACACGCCCCAGACTCTTCAGAAACAGAGACAGCCCTGGTCCTGCAATCACAGCCTGAGCTCCAAGCCCATGGCCCCTCAATGATCTGGCTCTGGGACCACAGGCAGGCACTTTGCCTCCCTGGGCCTCAGTTGTCTCATCTGTAAAATGGGGGTGATGAGAATAAACAAAACGTGTGGAGGGGACTCAATAGCAGGTGCTGTGTCCACAACTCATCTTCCCTTTGTGCAGAGGGCCATAACCATACTCCAGAAACAATGAAAAACTGTAGTTGGAAGACCTGAGTTTCTCTCTCAGAGGGACTACTAGCTCACTGTGTGACTCTGGGTGAGTCACTGTCCCTCTGTGGGCCTTCATAAATATCAGTGTCCTTTGAGAGACCCACTCCTTTATAAACCTAGAAAATCGCTACCACGTATGCAGTTCTCCCCTTGGGGAAACAGGCCTTGTGCTCTTGTCTGCAACCGTGCTGCTCAGGGCAGTAGCCAGTAGGCACAGGTGGCTGTGCGTACGTTAATTAGAATGAAGCAAAATGACCAGCTCAGTCTCTCAGGTGTGCTAGCCACATCTCAAGTGCGCCCACATGGCCGTGGCTGGGGTAATGGACAGCGCAGAACAGGCTGCTGCCATCGTTGTACCACAAAGTTCCCCTGCTCGGTGCTGGGCTAGAGGGCTGGAGACAGCATTTATTAAGCCCCTGGTACAGCTCAGTTCTCCTGACCCACTGACAAGAGAAAGCCTCTTGCCAAAGGCAGGAGAATTGCTTGTAGAAAACTGTCCTGGCCTTTGCCCAAGGACAGCAAAAGCAAAGATCAACTGTGTACTCTTCTGCCGACGCTGGACAACCATGGTGACCCTGGACCTCTGGGTGGGAAAGAGGGGGGAGCCAGAGACACAGCAGAGCTCGCAAGACCTCGGAAGCAGGAAGTAAGTGTTGCCTGGGAGACAGCAGCTCTCTTGCCCCAGGGGAGATGCCAGTTACCAACAGTGCTGTCCTGGGGGACAACTTTACCAGCACGCAGGCCAGGCAACAGAGGTCCCCAGCTGCCTCTTCCCCAGGGACATGGGGGTATGGTGTATCCACTGAGAGGAGGGTCCATACTGGGTGGCAAAGATCCTGCCCCTCTGCAGCCTATCTCCTTTACTCTACAAGAGAAATAAGTCTCATTTTTTAAAAATTGATTTCTCAGCTTCCCTTGCAGCTAGGGTTGCCCACGTGACCCAGTTCTGGCCACCTAGGGAGAAAAACTCCCTTGGAAGGAATGCCTCTCAAGAAAATAATGCATTAATCCTTCCCCACCTGCTTGCCTGGAGCGTGGACTTAATGGCTGGAGCTGCAGTGGCCACCTTTTAATAAGGAATCAACCTCTTAGGCATCTCAGTTTGTACACCCCAACTTCCCAAGCCAAAGGTCTAAATAACAATAATTGTCGAGGACTATAGTAACAGTTACGTCTTTGCTACCACTTAAGCACACACTGTATGTTCTGAATTCTGCTGTAGTTTACATGCCTTAAGTAGCTGAATCCTCACATAACCTTACAAAGTAGGTCCTGTTATTATCAACCACCTTTTATACCTGGGGAAGTCGAGGCACACAGAAGCTAAATGGCTTGGCCAAGGTCACACAGAGTAGAGTCAGGATCTGAACCCGGGTTGGTCTAGTCCCAGCACTCACGGTCTCAACTCCCACACTGTATTTCCCTCCAGAAGGAGAGGGGCTCAGTCTATCGGTGGCCCAAGGGCCTGCTGAGTCAGCAGGGCCCCCGATGGTCACCAGGCTTGGCTGGTAGGTGACAGTGAGGGAGGTGTGCTCCTCAGCAAATATGAGCTTGCTCTTGCTTCCCAGGGTAAAGTTAGGCAGCAGTGAGTCAGCCATTCATGTGTGGTGGTCCCGGCCAGAGAAGGCCGTGGCCTTGGAGCCAGCCTGTCCATTCCAGGAGGGCAGACTCTGCTCTGCTCATCCCCAACACCCAGTGTCCTGCTCCCTGCAGGGCTCTGCAGGCACAAGGTGAGGATGCCAGATGCCGCCCTGACACAGTGGGGCACGCAGACCTGGGGTTGGCCAGAGAGCCTCAGTCTTGGCTTCCTCACTCCCCAGCTGTTTGACCTGTGCACAGGTGACCTCTCACCTCTCATATACAAATGGAGCCCAGACTGGTCTCTCAGGTCTGTGGCAAACATTAAACAAAGCCATCAGCTGAGTGCAAGCACTCTGGAAGATTCTAAATGGAGGTCAAATGGAACTCATCATCATTAAGGAAAAGGGCAAACCTCCCTCATCTCCCCAGGGAAGGCCTTGGCCTTCATAACGGGAGGGTGGCGCTGACCAAAATAACTACAGAACCCTGACCCAGGAGACCCCCCACAACCCAGCAGGGGCAGATTAAACAGCAGAGAAGACGTGCTAAGGGTGGGGCCTGAAGCTGAGTCACGGAGTGCAGGGAATGAGGGAACGAAAGCAGGGAGCAGAGGCCAGGCTGGTAGGGACTGTCCCCAGCTGCCCATCCTGGGTGGACACCTTGACAAGCAGGCGAGCACACGTCTATCAAAACTCACAGAATGAAAACTATACACTTAGGAGCTGTGCACTTCACTGTGTGAAAATTACACCTCAGAGAAAAAAACCTAAATAGAGCAATAATAGATTTCACCCTTTCCACTAAACACTCATTTTTGTAGCCCTCCCCACAAAACAAAATTGGCAGGTACAGAGCCCCACCCAACCCCCTGTTCTCCCCCAGGCCCCAGGGAAAGGTGCACATTGGTCTAACTCCCACTGATCTGGTGGCTTTGTGGTCAGTGGGGGCCCCACGTGCCCAGGCAAGCCAGGCTGTCTGTGAGTGCTACAGACACAGCGTGAGAAAGAAATCAAATGCCCAGAGAACTGTCCCACACTAGCCACTGCCAAATGGAGGTCACTTCAGATGATGCCCTGCACTGACCTGCCACTGTCCCTGTCCAGTCTCACAGAGATCATAGCTACTGCCACTCCCGAGCACCCAATGCCACATGCTGGACCCCAGGCATTATCTCACTGAATCCTCACATGGGCTGTACAGGGCTGGGGGGTCCCACCTGAGGCTTGAGACATGGGTGGGGCTGGGGTCACACCCACGCCTGCAGGGTTCTGAAGCTGCCCAGCCTTACCTGGTAGGTTGTGAGCGCTCAAAGACATCACTGCTCCCTTAGCTGCCATTCCTGTTGTTGGGTGGGGGCTAATCTGCTCCAAGTGTGGTCTTAGTGCACTGGGATAATGCTTGGTCTAAAAATGAGGAGTAGGGCTGCCTGGGGAGAGCCAAAGCTTTAAGACCGAAACATGATGATGCCTACGGGCAAGGGTGCCTAAGAGACGGGGCCTGGGCTGCAGAGTAGCAGGGCGAATGGATCATCGTGTCCCCTCTGGCCAGTACTCAGTGGAGGAGGGGAGTCCTGAAAAGGAGAATCAGAGAGGGGGTTGCTGGCAGAGCCCACTGCCAGAACAGAGGGGCTGGGGTCTTCGCTGAGGCACCAGGCGCCCCCTCTGCCCTCCTGCACTCTGGGGGGTAGCAGGTGGCAGGAAAGAGGAACAACCCGGCTGCATCCACATACTCCCTCTGCTTTAGAACCTGGTCATCACCTTCGCCCAGGTGTTCACAGCTAACACTCTGAGCCTCGGAGTCTGCTGGGATTGTTCTAAGTCTTCTTCATGCATTAATTCTCAGTCCCTTTAAGATCCCCAGGGGATGTCCCCGTTTTATCAAAGAAACTGAGGCCTGGAGTGAACATGTGTTCAAACGCGGGTGGTCCTGACACCGCTGCTGCTGTGGTTCCTGACTTAGGCCCATTCTCCTGCAGGTACAGCTGCCAGCCTGTGAGGTGCCCCCCAAGGCAGGGAGGCAGAGCCCTCAAACCATCCCTTCCCCACAGTCTGGGAGCCCCCAGGTAGCAGAACCTCAGCCCCTTAGCTAAGCTGACCCAGCTTCTGAGTGGGGTGGGGGAGTCCTGGGTTGGCAGCAGCCGCAGCAGCACCAACAATCTGCTGCAGACCCCACTCCAAGGGGCCCTCAAAGCTCCACGACCAGAGTCAGCCACAGGAGACTGGGCATGGGTGGTCCTAAACCTCATGCTTTGCCTGTAGAGAGAGAAGCCTGGGAACGGCTGCAGCCTGGGAAAAGCCAGCCTCTGGGCCACGCTTCTGTTGCCACCCTAGGACTCTGGGGCAGGGTGAGCCTCGCTTTGGCATCACTTCCATCTGGGGGGCCCAAACCCCACAGACGCCCAGCCGAGGCTCCTTATTCCTGCCTGGTCCTGGAGTAGAGAGTTGCAAACAGCTATATCTTCTTAAACTCCCTCTGTCCCCAGGCACCAAGCTGACCCTCTTGTCCCTCCCTCAGTCCCCCTGCCCATGGAGACGGGCTGCAAGAGCTAGGTCTTTGGCTTGCTGGAGATTTCCACTTCCCAGGGCCTCCTTGGTAGGACCTAACACGCACGTCATGGGGGTCCGCAAGCAACAGGCAATCCCCAGATTGGGGGGAGGGCTCTCAAACAACATGCACCTGCTCCCCAAGGCTGCTGCCAGGTGATTCCTACTACAGGCCGGGGCAGGCATTGCAGGGACCCAGGTAACACAGCCTTTGTCCTTTCCTCACATTTCACAGTAATTGTTTTCTCCTTGAGTTGTTTAATCTGCCTTCCCCGCAGAGCTCTTCCGGTGCAGCCTCCCGCCTGTGAACACACCTTTTAGCCAGGCCTTCCTCAGGGCCTGAGCTTGGGCCAAGCTAATCCCCTTCCACTCCCAAGGAGAGCTGTGCCCAACAAGCCTGCACAGTGTCACACCGGCTGCTCTCCTGGGACAGAGATGCATCACCTTCACTCACCCCCCAAGCACAGACTGAGCTACAGCCATGCGCCAGGCACCTGCGACCAAGACAAGGCCCCTGCCCCGGAAGGTCACAGGCTCAAAAGCAGAGATGCGCTAGGGAAGGGGAGGAACTCCAAACATCCAGCACTGAGTTCAGATAGACATAAACCTGAGGGTTGGTGCGATAGACTGTGGTTCTCTGGGGTCTGCTGGGGGCTTGGCGCCACCTTCACAGCTGAGGCTGCAAGCATCGCTCAGCAGGTACTTCCAGCACCCAAAGGAATGTGAACCTCCAGCCCCACGGCTGGGCTGCGGGTGGGAGAAGCAGGCACATGCCTACCCCCGGGGCAGCTGACTCCCTGGCAGGCTGTGACAACAAGGAAACAATGACTCCTCAGTCCCCGCCTGTGCTCAGGTCTCCTTGGTGGCTGTAAGAAACCATCCTGTATCTGCTTTGGGGGGGGGGGGGCAGGAGGGATGGGGAAGGGTTGGCCAGTTGCCTCATCCAGCCCTCAGTGAGCACATTTTCCCCTGGGGATTAGAAGCAGAGGGCGGTGGCCAGTTCATGGCAAGACTGATAGATCATTGGGGGCTGCCGTGGGCTCCCCTCTTGGTCAGTACAAGGAGGAATCTCAGCACATCCGTCAAAATGAGCCTCAAAATCTCTGCTTCCTCTTAAAACGCTTTTCCTTTCCAAATGCCCTCATTCTCCCCCTCTTCACCCCCAGATGGGGCAAGCAGATGTTTCTGTCCAGCTGACACATATGCTTACTTCAACATAACACCTCCATTTCCCTTTGGGAGAGCCCCGCTTCTGTCAATACCTGTGGTTCAGGGATGGACATTTTTGTGACCAATCAGAGCACTGAGTTGCCCTGGCCATTGTGATTGGTTCAGGAGAAGGCACATGACCCAAGCCATTCCAATCAGACATCATTTCTGGGCCAGGATCCAGGGGCTCTCCTCACTGATGGGGCTCAGGCTGTGAGGACAGAGCCTGAAGCTACTGGCAGCCACCTTGTCACCATGAGGGGAATGGCTAGCAAGATTAGGACAGGGTTCAGATAATACATGGTACCTGCCTACCTGAGTCCTAGATCACCCCACACCTCATGCCACAATCTACCCCTGGACTTTTCAAGTACACAAGCCAATATATTCACCTTTGTGTTTAAGCTGGTTTGAGTTGCGCTTTCTGTCCTTTGTAACTGAAAAAGAATTGTGATAAACTGCTTTTATCAGGGGCAGTTGGCTGGGGGCGTAGCAGTCCCTCAAACTTGAAGCCTGTGCCCTATTCCTCTCCCTTCAAAAGTTGGATGAGCAGAAACAGACAATGGAATTTACATCTTCCCATGAAAGCAGTGGGCACCTACCACCATCTGGACTTTGATTCTAGCTTCCCTTTCACTAGGACCCGTTCCCCTGGCTTGAAACCTGGATGGTACAAACTTTTCAGCTTCTTTATCCAGGCCATTTGCAGACTTTTCCTGTCCAAATCTGTCTTTCTCTTCTCCCCCCCATCTGGAGGGGTCTTTATGCCAACCCCATAACTAACGGGGGTTCACCTGAGGGTTCTAGCTCCCATGTGGGTGTCCCTGGCATGCCTGGCACTGAGCCTCAGCTCTCCAAATTCTCTCAAATTCAACCCCATGGGAGAAGTGCCAGTGTCCTCCCATTCTGCAGATGTAGAGATGGAGGGCAAGACGGGGGTGTGGAGGGGGACTGGCTTGTTCAAGGTCACGGAGCTGGTCCAGGTGGCACCGCTGAATCCCAACTCAGGCCTGACAGATCCTAAAGCTCATGTCCATAACCACTGGCCTGGGCTCCCACCCTGAAACACCACGCTGTGCGTACTTGGCAAACTAAATGCCGGAGGATGAACCTGACAAGTAGACGCCGAGTTGGAATTGGGACTTTCTTTGAACTTGGGGTCTTTGTGCTTCGGATAAACAAAATGGTCAGGTCGAGATGTCCAGGGAGGGGCAGCAAGCAGCAGGTGGCACTGCTTGTCTCCCTCTCCACCCCTGCCACGCAGGACTTTCATCTCTCACTCCTCCACCCTCCTCTCCACCCTCCAGAAAAAAGAAATTACAGCAACACGAAGAGGAAAAATAAAGGCGGCCCAGCATGAGTTACACCTGCCAACCCGTAACATTATCAAGGGAGGGAGCCCAAAGCTCATTGCAGACTGGGAGGAAGCACACCAACCGAGGCCTTGCAGCCACAGGGGAGAGCCCGGCCCTGCTTTTCTTCCCACCCAGAGTCTGAGTCAGCAGCACAACACCCCGAGCCTTTGTTTCCTTCTCCACCCTTTATCAGAACCCAGAGAACTCACAGGCAGCGTGGAAACCACCTGTCCTGCCTGCCCAACAGCAGGTTCTCCCATGTCTAGCTCCTCATCTCAGGGAAGGGAAAAGAACTGGCATGTCTACGCCCATTTTATAGATAGTCAAACTGAGGCCCAGAGGAGGGTCTCTGGGCAACGGTGAGCAGCAAGCCCAAGTGGAAACACTCCTGGCCTTGAACATTCTAAGCCTGGCTCAGACGGTCAACTGAGGGGTTAAATGCGTCGACACGTGTAAGGCACACCGAGGGCCCCTGAAGATGTGAACAGTTATGCGGAGAACAGAAGCAGGTGACCAGAGTTAGGCTGAGGCTCTCCTAGATGAAGGGAGGTGAGCCTGGAATGCCTGCATCTTCAGGTCCCTATGGCGACAGATGCAGGCTTTCAGGAGAATCTAAACTGTAGTCTAAGCAAACGGTAGATCATCCGCAGAACTCATAGTCTCAAATGCAGCTTCTGAAGGTAACCGAAGACAGTGAGTGAGTGGGCGTTTCCTGCAATCACATGACCTCCAGTCCCTCCACTTCCCTACCTGTAAAATAGGGACAGTGAGGCTTATGTGCAGTGGTTTGGAAACCAGAAGGCCTGGTTCAAATCCTGGTTCTGTCCTTAAGACCCTGGCAGGTCACGTCCCTGTTTAGTGTGAAGAACGGGCCATCTCCCAGGGCCTCTGTGCCAGTGCACAGGAAGGAGGCTGGCACCTGCAGGCCCCTGTAAGCGCTGGCAGCTGGCTGCTGATGCCCATCATGGAACATGCCTGACCCATGAAGGGGAAGGGAGAGGAGAGCCCGTCAGGCCGCTGCTCATGCTGGAGGGGACACCCAGCCCTGCTGGGAGGGAGGCTGCTGAGGCTGTGCTGCCTGTGAGCGCTCAGAAATCCACACAGCTGACTCGCGATTACTCTCCAGCCCAATGGAGCAGCTGCTCTAGGAGGAAATAAAATATGCCTTGCATACTTTAAATGTTTCACTTATGAAAACTGGCAAGGCTGCCTATCTAAATTGTTTAGCAATAAAGTCACTAACGAGCACCGTTCGAGGCAGTTCGAGGCACTCCTGCAGGAGCCAGGACCGGGCAGGAGCCAGGGCTGGGCAGGGGCGGGGAGGGTGGGCAGGCTGGCTGCCAGTGTGGAGGCCGCTGGGGCTTCCAGAAGGCGCCATCTGGGATTTTTCAGAGGGGCACAGGGATCACATCCTGGTGTCCTGATGTGAAATCGGATCCTCCCTCTGGAAGCCAAGGCCTGAGCAGGCAAGGGGCAGTGGGGAGGGCCCTTCAGGACTGGGCCATTTTCCCACACTCTGGGGTGCCCTGGTTTCTAGCCAATCGATTTAATTGAAAAATTACCTTGGGCTGAGAAAGAGCAGGCCCGGGCCATGAGGGCCTGGCTCACAGGAAACTCTGCTGGTCACTGGCATGGCTGACACTACAAGGCCTGGAGGAGCATGCTCCCTGCAGGCACACACCCCGTGCAACCTCCCAGCAGCCTCGAGGTGGTATTATTCCTGCTTAACAGATGGGGAAACTGAGACACAAAGAGTTAAGAAGCCCGCAAGGTTTCTTGTAAGAAGCTTGCAAGGGCGAGCAGCTAGGGAGTCACAGGCCAAGTCCACCTGGACGGCTTCCTCTTAGGATTCTGTAATGCAGTATGCCATGGGGCAACCCCAATCCCACATCCTAACAGACATAACCTGGAAGAAAGCCCAGGGCGCAGACCAGCTGCCAAGGCAGGCAAGAGGCCTCCTGCCCTGCCCCGAACAAGAAGGTGCCTTCACACGCAGAAGGCTATGCTGCAAATAGCGCTTTCAACTTTCTCTTCCAAGTGCTCTCACTTCTATATTACATTCTGATTCCCTGAGAAGATTACAATAGTGGGTTTTACTGTCCTCAGGAAGGGCAGACAACCCCAAGGCCCAGCACCGTGATACAGCCAGGTCATGTCACCCAGGATGTTTGGTGAGCAAGAAAGCCTGAGCCCTCTCTGTCCCTCTTAGGGCCCCTGTCACCATGCCAGAGTGGCTGGGTCCCATTTCCAGGGCCCCCCTGTGGTCATGACACTTTCAACCAAGGAGGGAACCAACAGGGTCCCCGCCATGGTGTCCCTTCCTATCAGGCCACAACCTTCAGAAATGAACCAAGCCGATTAGCAAAACACCCTCATTTCCCTTGGGGAGTTTCAGCAGTATCGTCTATGAACCAAATGTACAGTTGAGATTAGTCGGGGGTGGGGGGGAGGGCAAGTGCAATGACAAGGACAAATCATGTCTTAGGACAGAGCTGCTTCCCCTACAGGACAACCTCACCTGACATAAGGGCTGTATTTCTGACTCCTGGTTTTGACACTTACTAAGCACCTCGCCCCAGAGGCAGTATAGTCTCTGTGGTTGAAAAGAAAGGGCCATCTCCCAGGGCTGCTGTGCCAGTGTGCTGTACAGATTTGAGTCATTTTCCTGCTTCTCCGAGTCCCTGCCTGGCAGCATTATTCCTGGATCTCCAGGGACTCCTGGAACCTCCGACCCAGACTCCCAGGTAGAACATCCTTTGCGGAGCCGCGTCCAGAGTAGGGTTTAGGGCAGCTGAGGGTTGACTGCTGAGAAGTGGCCCCTGTCATACTACTCCAGAGGCTTGGGCACGATTTTGCTGGTGCCTCCCTGGCTTCCTCCAGTTTAGGGGCTGAAAAGGGTAGAGATGTGACTTTGATTCCTGCTCTGAGCAATAAAGTTGCTGACTTCCCACCAAATGCTCCCCTTGTCTGGCTGGATCCGCCAAAAACTCAACAAAAGTCAAAGGCTGTTTCCACTCTGCATGCTGCCTCTAGGGAGAGGAGAAAACTATTCCAAAAATGTAAATTGAAAAAAAAAAAAAAAAGAAGAAGAAAAAACCATGTCTCTCTACCCCGACCACATACACATAATACACACACACACACACACACACACACACTCTCACGCTTGATAGAACACAAGGCCACGTCCCAGCACTGCAGTCTTACAAACACGCAGGAAGGCAAAAAGGGAATACAGAATTGTCACCGATGTGACCAGCTCTCAGCTTGCCTTTCTTGGAGGATTCCAGAGCCCTTGCCAACCCAGACCAGGAAATCTCTTGCACAGAACATCACCTTACTAGGGCCTTCTGGAGGACCTTCTGGCTCCTGGGGCAGCCCTGCCCCAAGCGCTAAGCCCAGGGAGTGTCAGTTGAGCTAAAGCCAGCTCAAGGCCCAAGCCCAGAGGCAAAGGAGGCCTTAGCTAAGACCAAATGCCCCCCAGAGTTGCACTCTCCCAGCCAGACGTACTTTCATGACTGAACAGGATTTTCTGTGAAGCCGCTCCTACCCCTGCAACTCCCAAGAGGGTAACATCAACTAGCAAAGTGCAGTTTCAAAGTTTGGCTGCTGCAGAGTGAAAGTGTCCAGCGTGAATAAAGGAAGAAGTGACGCGAACACAGAAATACTAGATGCCAACAGCCAGGGGTAGGCCGAGAGCTTTTCTCTC
The DNA here is from genome assembly GCF_000181295.1 of Otolemur garnettii. Classification (NCBI taxonomy): domain Eukaryota; kingdom Metazoa; phylum Chordata; class Mammalia; order Primates; family Galagidae; genus Otolemur; species Otolemur garnettii. The sequence goes on from NW_003852404.1 coordinate 8,925,145, forward strand.
ATTTCTGTATTTTATTCTCAAAAGTTGGCCACCTCCTGCCCTTCTCTGTTGGGCTGAAGTTCCTCTTCCTCTCCCCACTCCATAAACCTAAGCCACAGGTATCCTTGTAACGGCTGGACCTTGGGCTAGGGACCTCTTTTCTGGACCCATCTGTAAACCTACCCGTCACTCCTGGGAAAGAGGACAGATACTGCACTCTGGGCGATGTGCACCCCGGGTAATGGGTACCCTGGGTGTATAGACAAAACAAGCCACAGCAACACCACAACTTCTTGTGATCCTTAAAAACTGCTTGCACGGCTAGGCAAAGCAGCAGAAAATAAACTGAGTGAAGTCGCACGGATCCTAATCAGGAGCAGGTGTTTGTATTGTAACTCCACTTGGGACAAGAAAAGCCCTGTGTGGGCTTGTTGCCATGTCTCTCTGGAATTGCAGGCTGACAACCAACCATGTCGGCGAGGTCACCCCGCCTCCAGCGGCAGACGGCCCATTGCTGCAGACATCCCAGGAATCCAGAGAAAAAGCAACACGAGCTCTAGTTACTCTCTAGTCTGCTGGCCAGGATGATGAAGCCCAAACCCAGAAAGCCAGGGAACAAGAGGACAGCCACCCTCTGGTCCTTCTCCAGGTGAACGAACAGTGTGGATTTCAGCAGGACCAAAGAGTTTTCCAGCAGTCATGGTAATTAACTCAGGATAACTCCAGTGCCCAGGAAATCCTCACTCTCCTGATCTCTGAAAAAGCTATAAATCTCCTTCTAAATTGCCCTTTTCTCTGTACGCAGACCTGCAAAAATCTAACTCTGAGCAAGTGGGGGAAAAACCAGACTCCTCAAACCAGGCTGGCCCGGAAGGCAGGTTGCTGATTCAAGTTAAATATTCCCAGGCAGAGAAATGTAATCTTCTTTTTCAATGGTCGCCATTTAACGTACTGTTTTCTCTCCACCTTCACCCTCCTCCTCCCCCCCCCCCCCCCCCCTCCTTTTTTCTTCTTTTCTTTTTTTTTTTTTTTTTTTTTTTTTTTTTTTTTTTTTTTTTTTTTTTTTGGTCTTAAATAGCATACTTTAGACCCACTTCATGTCAATCTTGTTATTGTGCAAATGGAAATTTAAATTTCAGGTTTATGTAATGTTTACACTTCAAATATTACCATTACTGCTAAAGAAATACATGGACTGTCTGGGAATACAGTATTGTTTTGCAAACTATAGTTTTCATAGTATTGCAACAATGCTGTTAGTAGACACATCATTATAACTAACCCCCAATTTTCCAGTACTGGCAAAAACATGAAGCTTTTTTTGATTGTATAGAATTTTGATTGTATAAAATTCTAAGAATTTTAAAGATCACTGACTGGGAAGCCTAAAGTAGAAGGAAAATAAAATTTGAATCTTTTGTTTAGGACCCTGTCTCTGCATTAACCACTTTGGGTCTGGGATTTTGTACATTCTTCCTTTTCAGTTAATGATAGTTTAGGGGCAGTAATAGCCAATACTTACTTAGAGCTTCCTGTGGGCCAGGCATTGAGGCACGTGTTTAATGTACACTGAAGCATTTAATCTTTTCGAGTGGAGTTACTGCTGCCACTCTACAGAGAGAAAGTTGAGGGACAAAGGCACAAGTAGCTCAACCAAGATCACCCCACTAAATAACACAGGAGTAAGGATTTGAGCCTTAGAATGTAATAGCTATGCCTTTGGCTACTGCACTAGGCTGGGTCTCCCATTTGCCTTGATGCCAAGGAGCTCCTGAGTTCTGAGATATAAAGAGAACGCTGGGTGACGCCTGTGGCTCAAAGGAGTAAGGTGCTGGCCCCATATGCCGGAGGTGGCGGGTTGAAACCCAGCCCCGGCCAAAGACTGCAAAAATAAAAAATAAATAAAAAATAAAACACTAAGCAAGATAGTGAGAGCTGGGCCAGGGAAATTTTCTTCTAGAAGTTCCTGCAGCTCTTCTAAGAAAGGGTTACCTGTGATTACCAACATACCTGTGATTCATTTCAGAAACTTATTAAGTTTAGGCTTTTGTTCAGCAGCTTTCAGCCTTGGCTACACATTAGAATCTCCTGGGGAGCTATAAAAATACCACTGCCTGGCTTCACGGGCCAACTGAGTCAGACTCTGGGGATGAGGCCCCAGGTGCAGATATTTGATGTGAGTTCTCTGAGTGAACGAGCACACAGCCAGGGTTGAGAACCCACCATGGGCTCTGCCATGCTTCACAGACATAGTTCTAAGGCTACAAATGATTCACTCCATTAGGTATTGGAGATGAGAAGACTTTCAATTACCTAGTCATTAGGCAAGACTGGGAAACTGGGTACACTTAAATGAATGCTTATATGTTTTGGACTCAACAGGAAATCTCTGAGTGCTTTTTGATACTTGTAGCATTTTCCAGAGCCAGCAATTGGAGACTTTTAACATAGCTTCAACATCAGTGAACCCGCTCCATGGAAAGAGATGGGAGGAATTCCTTTCTGGTGTGGATCCCAAATCTTGCAATGCCTGCCAACTTAGAAGTAAAGGGAATGTGTGTGTGGCTACTTCTCTGGATTCTCCTATGTTGCTATGCACCAGCCTGTTGCTACTCAATGTTCTGCATGATCTGTTTCCTTTCATTTAAGAGAGAAAAGTCTTTCAATTCATAAGAAAAGCATGAGGATTTGGGCAAACATTCCCAGCATTCTGATTATAGGTATGACACTAAACAGATCAACAGACTCTATTTCACTTCAAGCTGTCCTAACATCTAGGGCTGCCATAAACTTGAACATTTTTTTTTTCAATGATGGAACAAGCCTGAAGTAGTCCAGTTGTGCAGGACATATGTTAAAACCGTTAGGGCTCATTAGCACAGTACAGCAGGCATGTCAGGTAGAGGTGATGCAGAGATCTCCCTCTAGTCCAAGTATGCGTGTGCACACACACAGAGTGAAAGTTCAGCTGGATAAATCTTCCAGTTTATTAATAGCAATGAAAGAAACTATTGCATACGAATGTGTAAAAAAAGCACAACTACTTTTTTTCCCCCTGAGTTCAGTGTTATTGTGTTTATGAATTCTAGGAGAAAGAAACACAGGGAGGTGACAAGTGATGACCAACAGTGTTACTTTCTTTCATCATTTCTAATCATGCACCATAGAGCCTTGTTGAGTCTGACTGGCAGGCTGGCCATCTGCGTAAATTCCAGAGGTGTCCCCTGCCTTTGTCCTTGGAGATGCCCTAGAGTGGGTAGTTTCATTTGACAGCATCCTGGATTTCTGAGAGAACGAAGAGAAAGAGTTGACAGGATGATCTAATAGACCTTTTGTTTCCTACTCCTTTTATTGGGTGGAAATAGTAAGCTTGCATTCAGAAATAGACCCTGTCCTCTAGTGGGTGAGCGAAAGATCCCCATGTTTATGCATACTGACTCTAAATATCCTTTCATGCATGGATTCCCATCATTGTGAACTGGTTAAAAAATGTTAAAGAGCAACAGAAGTGCTCAGAGTCTGGCTGGAACTTAAATGTGACCATAATAAGTCCTGACGATAAAACCATTGGCTACTGTAGGATTTTTTCTTTGACTGAGAAGCTGGGTTTCAGCCTAAATGATTTTCTTCCAGATTTTCCTCATCTCTCAATACATTTTTACCTGTCTTTCTTTGGACTGGAACTGGCAATCTCCTCTTTCATGCTTATCAGACTTTGGGATTTTCTAGAATGTAAAGGTCATTACTATAATTGGGATAACAGTCATTCTAAATCCGGCTGGGGATGATGCATTGGGATCATGTCCTGACATTGTGATGAGGGCAATTAAATGCTGCATGAGTTTTGTCATTGTTGTTGTTATTATGACTCCAATTCTAGAACGAAGGCAAAATGGTATCTCACCAAGTTTTCTACAATGGGTGGACATATGTGAGGTCATGGGAGAAGACTACTGAGATGCATGGCCTAGCTGTAGCCACACTGCAGGCGCATAAGGACGGTCAATCCCACAAGCTGCATGCTGGTTTTCAGCATGAGGCCAGCAGGCATGGCTCTGGTTTGCTTTTTCAGTACGTGTTCTTCATTTCTGCTCTTCTTTCAGCAGGGTCACAGCAGCTTCTGACTGTTTTTTGACTTCTGCCCAGATCTTCATCTCCTCTTCACTGCTGGTGAAATCATTCTTTCCATCTAAAATCCTAGTCCTCTTTCTCTGCCAATTTGTGCTTCTGTGTCACGGTGAACATGGTCTCCAAATCCACCATTTTAAAGTGTCATTCATGTCTGATCACTTCTTTATATTTCTTGGAATGTACAGTTTAAGATCTTGATATAACAGTTTGGAGATAATAGGTCATTTTGTGCATGTTTCTTCACAACCAGATTTCAATCTCCTTGAAGCAGGTCCTGTGATTTCCAATTTCTGTATCTTCTCCACAGTAAACAGTGGATGCAACCAAATTTAGGGTGACAAAATAACTGCTTGGTGAATGAGTCTGATAAGCTGAGTAGAACTTTTAGTATTTTATGGCAAATGATAGCAGTGAATTTATACTACTACATATATAATATATAAAATGATAGCAACGAATTTATACTATCTACATAAACAAAATATGCATTATATTATGCATATATAGATCTAAATAAAGATCTATGCTCAGATAATGTCCATTGCTTACAGTCTAAAATCTTAAAAAAATTCTGTAGAAAATCATATTTCACAATTGCTTGGCCTGGAAGACTTCTGAATGTATTTATTAAAACAATATATAATGTTGAACGAGAACCCAAGAAAGTCATTTATCTCGGAAATTGTTATTAGAAAACAATAAAGAAAAATGTTAGACATAAGTTTCTAAAACTATTTCCAAGGCCTTACTACCGTGATCATTTCTGAGCCCTTAAAAAGTGATCAGATTATTATAAACGTTAATGTTACCAAGTTAATTTTGAAAGCTATGACTAATGAAAAATTGGGGTTGAAGAAAGTTGTTTTTCTAAAATTCAAGTTTTAGGCAGATTTAAAAAATTATCCCCCATTGAAAAGCCAATTTCATCCTTCTGAATATTCAGCCATTGTTACTGCCTAAAATGCCATGTTTGGAAAATGAGAAGCATTTCCCAACAAAACAGCAGAATTTTAGGACTGATAGAAAAACTAGGTTGCAGTTCCACCTAGAAATTGATTCAATTACCTCAGAATACTAGCACATCTTTCAAAACATTACCCTTGCTTTCTGGGAGTTCCTATGATGAATTTCGTACCAAATATCAGTAGCTTCTGGCTATGATTCTATATAACTTCCTTAGAGGAACTGAAATCATTCTTAAAAACAACGGCCATGTATAACTTAACTCTATTGTGATTGGGTTATAATTAAAGTGAATGTTTTGTGTGATGTCACCATGCAGAAATATGTATTTCTTCAAATTTGTGTCTATTCTCATTTCAATGTGTTGCAAGGATCAAGGGGTAATTATTTTAAAATAACATGCTTTGAGGGGAAAGACTTGCTTATTGTGGAACTAATGAGCTCATTCATTTTTGATATTTGACCCAGAGAAGAATCTAAGAACTATAGTATATCATATTAGCATGTGTTTATGTAATTTAATTGTGTTGGATGCTTGAAACCTATATTTATACATGCAAATAGAGCCCTGATTATGCAAATGAATCTGACTTCACCATGAAAACATTTACTTGTGTATAGAAATGAGATTTCCTACTTATAAGCTGCACTGCTACATGCTTTATGTTTTAAGTCATATTTTAAAAAGTAATTCTCTACATCAGACTTCTAATTATGCTAAGTGAAAAAGATTACAGTCTAGAAAATACGCCTAAAAAGAATATACAATTCTGCAATTTTCAAAATAATAAAATAAGGTAGCATATTACAAAATGGGTTCAACTAGAAAATAAGACATCCGTAGTATTAAGACATACTCACTTCTTGGGAGAGGGACACAATTCCAAGAGGGAATTTACCTAACAACCGCAATCAGTGTAACCTAATTCTTTGTACCTGCTCAATGAATCCCAAACCATAAAAAGAAAATGAAATTTAGGCTTTTTTTTTTTAAAAAAAGAAATAACTATTGTCACTCTGGGAAGGAAGACATAACTGGCTGGAGTAAAACAAAGATATCAAAAGTGTAATTCTCTTTATTCTTCTTATTTTCTACCAATTTGAGGGTGATGTCAAGTACTACAAAACATTCTACAGGTGGCCTCCTAAAAATGATAGGCAGGAGTGGTGTTATTACTCTGAGAGGTGATCTCTAATGGGGTAAGGTCGGTGAGCTCATTTAGATGATTCTCCTGGTGACTAGTATTGAGGAAGATTTTCACTTCTGCAGAATTAACCTCCAACAGTGAAGTGATCTAGATGGACTTTGTTTCTGTCAGGTGACTCAGTAACATCCTTTAACGATTCCCTGTGGTTTGGAAAGAACGCATGTTCACTGATGAAGCCATTACATTCAAGACTTCATTGGCATTTGCCAATTAGAGTTCTGGGGCTGTCACATCTTTGGTGTAGCCTCCTCCTTGCTGTTTTGTTTCTATGCTGATATTCCCCTGGAGAGCGAGAAGACAGACCCGACTACAGTGGGAAGCATGATGTGGCAGGGAGAGCTTTGACCTGGGTGATGTGCATTCTGAAGAATGGTTTCTATCCCTCTACTTACAAGCTGCCCCTTTGAACTCCTTGGACTTCAATTTTATAAAGAGAAGATGTTCTTTCTTTACCTTAGCTAAATTGGTTCTTTCAGGGTCAGCTTCTCAACATTCTGTAACAGAAAGGGCTCATAAATTTACTCGATGGGCATGTAGTAAGGATAACTCCTGTTGTTCTTAATTTACCAGAGCCAATTTGCTCTTCCTCCTGAAACTAATAGAATCATGGTGTCTCTGGTCTATATAATACTTTTGGATATATCACTCTTCTTTGAACAAGAGCTTAGGACTTCATCTTTTCTTCCCCACCCCCTCTCGTCCTCATGTGCATAGGGAAAGAGAGCCTAGACAGTAGTGTCCTGTGATCTGCACAGTGTCCTCTGAGTTCCACTGCTCTGTCCTAAGGAGGGGCCATCTTGTCTGCTCCTAGGACCAACCAGGACTAGCCCTGTTGGCTGTGTGGTGAGCATGCTGCTGGCCCCATTGAGAGAGCCCATAATCCCACATGCTCCCAGTTATGGCAACCTTTTCCATATTGTGCCTTTTTCAGTCTCCCTAGAGGCTTCTTGTTCACATCCTCTGTGCTTTGTGCCTGGGTACATGGAAACTTATATAGCCACTGACTGTACCACTTATTCTATGGAGATCATAACGTCTCTACTGACCACACCTGGATGTGATTACTTGAAATCTCTCTAAACTTTATACCCAAAAGCTCCAACTATCCCCCTCAATAGTGTTGAGCTTTGCACAGCGGCAGTATTGTAGCCAATGAGGTTTATCCAAGGCATGATTATTGCTTATTGAAAACTTTTCCCAATACCCCACCATGACGACTTGAAATATAGTTGGCACTAGCAATTTTTGACAGTCTCTATGGAGACTGAATAAAAAAAAATAGCATTGGGTTTCTCTATCTTCATCTTTTCTTCCCGGTCCCCTCTCCTCCTCCTAATGTTGAGCTAATGTTTCCTTGGCGTTTTTCTCTCTGTCCACTCACTGCCTTTCCACACCAAAAGGCAGAAAGTGAAAACATGTCTAACTCCTTTCCCTTTTACCTATTAGATTTTCCACATTTTCTTTCTAATTAGATATCTTTTCTGCATTTTGAAAATCACTGGCCATATACATTATACTTTCAAATCTAATCTCAAGTCTGAAGAAACAGTCTGTGCATGGAGCGTGATGAGCTATAACTATTACTTTGAGGATAACAATGTAAACTTATTTTATTTATTTATTTATTTAGAGACAGATTCTCACTTTGTCACCTGGATAGAGTGCCATGGCATCACAGTTCACAGCAACCTCAAACTCTTGGGCTCAAGCAATCCTCTTGCCTCAGCCTCCCAAGTAGCTGAAACTACAAGTGCCTATCACAACACCTGGCTATTTTTAGAGATGGGCTCTTGCTCTTGTTCAGCCTGGTCTTGAACTTGTGAGCTCAGGCAATCCACCCTCCTTGACCTCCCACAGTGCTACAGGATTACAGGTGTGAGCCACTGCACCTGGCCTGTAAATTTATTTTAAAAAGAAAAAGAAGAAGAATCAAAAGGAGAAGAAGGGAGAGAAGTAGGAAGGGAAATAAAAGTGAATATTGAAGTCTTGAAGTCAGGACAACTGCCTGCTACTCCAAGGAAGGCTGTAAGTAGGAATTGAACATATAGTTCAAATGTTGATGCTGTTTATATTTAGCCATCTCAGAGAATGAATTTCCCCTTGTGATGTTTGGGCAGTGAATAATAGCCATTTGAAGAAATGCATAATTAGCATGAATCTACATTTAAATATGCACATGCTTGTTGATTGCTTTAGCTGTTTTATATTCACTAATTCTCTTCTTCGTGGTAAATTTTACTTCTTTAGAATATAACAATAGCTTTAGAATATAATAATAGGAACAACATGCCTCTTTTGAACAACGTTATGTAGATTGCATTTCCTATACACTCTCATAGGATTTTGTCTCTTCTGATAAAGATGCGGCATTTACTTTTGATCCTCTTGAATTTTGGTGGAACCTATGACTGCCTTGATGAACAGAGCACAGAGCATGTGACACTGTGTGCCCAATCTCTCTCTGTTTCTTTGTCTCTCTCTCTTTCTCTCTCCTTCTCCCTCACCTATCTCTCTTTCTCTTTCTTTCTCAGAACATCTGTTTCCAAAACCCAGCTCCCATTTTGTAAGGAGACACAACAGCCACATTTCAGCTTTCTGCTTGGCAAAGCCAGACAAAAATCTCAACAGAGAGCAATGATCAACTGTCAAAAAAGTGAGTAAGCAAACCTTCCGATGATTCTTAACCTCAGCTTTGAAGCCACCCCAACTCATTCTGAGTGTAGCAGAGAAAAACTATTCTCTTTAAGCACTGCCCAAAATAAATATAAAGAATTACCCTTCTTCTTTGACTTGGGCATATTAATGGAAGGGATGAGATGAGAATCATGATCCACTACTACTTCAACCAGAACATATGTATGTATTAAATGTACATGCTAGTAATTATTTATAACCTCAGAGAAGAACGGAGTTGTGACAGATCCTTAACTTTCTGTGATAGCATTTCTTAAATTTGGAGACTATCTAAGATGAAATTAGCCTTTGAATTTATTCACCCATAGTTTATAAGTGAGCTTGAGGCCTAAAGATTTGGAGGACCTGAATAAAGTGTATTCAGCTGAGTAGAGACAAAGTCAAGACCACAGCAGCCATGTTACATTGTGCTTATCTTTGTTCTGTGCTGTGACGTTTGGAAGCTTCATGGCTGTGCTTTCTGGCTGGCCTCAACAATTCTTAGTTGACCCCTGAGATACCTAAATACATTACCTTTCCCACTACTACCACGTTTCTACCCCTCCTATCTACTGAGGAAAAGGCACACCGTCTTCTCACACTACGTAAAATAGTATGAAAAGAACTAAGAAAGAAACATTTCAAAACAACAACAGCAAAAGCTTTTGCATTGGATAGGTTTTGCCTCTTTAACACTTCCACTTATTTTTAGGATTTTTATGAATGTATAAGTAGGGACATCTTTTTGTTTTTGCAGTTGTAGGGAAATAACATCTCCTGGCATTTTCCTGCAGGTTAAGTAGAGAAGGTTGACCTCCTTCTGGAATTACTCAAAACTGTTAATGTGAAGAAAAACAAAACAAAACAAAACAAAAATAAACAGTAGGGGGAGGAAGTCAGAGTAGAGTTGGAGGTCAGAAAATAGGGCCTTAAGGTTATAAAGTTGTATTAGTCCATTCGAAGTAGACTGTGAACTAGTAAAACATGAAGCTATTTTATAATTAACCTAATTCAAGGGAAACACAACATGAAAAGTTCGTTTTTTACTTTTTTCTCCTAGGCACATCCACTTGAATAAATAGGACAACCAACCCATGTCTAAGGATGTTTTAGCAAAGAATATCAGGCTCTACAATCACTCCTAACACATTGAGGGTTGCACTATCTCAGCAGGCCAGTGCCCTCTATTTGATTCCAGAGGGTTGTCTTCTGATAGTATGATTACTCTCTTGTTCCCATAGCTGTTCATACCTCTTTGATGATGAAACTGATCACCAGTCACTTATCCTGATTATATATCATTTTTAAGCAATGATTGACAACTAATTAAAAAGTCTATGCATTTCTCTTCTTTCCCTAAATAATTCATCTGATCTTACAATTTTAATTAAATGCTACCTACAAGTTAATGACTCCAAATGTCTATTTAGCTTCTAACTATTCCCTTGAGCAGAAATCAGAATATCCAATTTACTGCACATTGGTTATTTATTAGAATGTCAGAGTCATTCTGTTCCAAACTGAACATTATAGTAAATGAACAAATGATACTTCTAATAATATGTAGACTTATTAATGTCAATTATCGGGGAAAAATGATGTTCCTTGTTTCTATTTATAAAAAAATCTAAATGTTGGTCTGATATATTACTTTGATAATAATACAAAAAATTGGTAAGAATTATTATCCAAAACAGTTATACAGCACAGATTGGAGATTCTTTTCTTCTGTTTCCTGTTTCCCCCTCACTATTTAAGCCAGGGTTTATTATTAATTCCAAGGAGGCACATATACACACTAAATCTATCTTCCATATGAACTGAATGGATTTCCCTGCTACAAAATATACCAGAATCATTTGTCCCCAGATACCACAAGTTGGTGAAGTTTCTATGCTGAAAAAATTATTTTCATCTGCTAGCCTCTGAAATACCAGCTTCATCTGCAAACATGTTCTGTCTTCTGTTTTGCAAATGGGCTTCATTTTAAAACCAGATTTAGAAATTTAATATCAAGACTATTAGAATGGGATAAATCTTCTTAAGAAAACTTATAAAAATTATAAGAAGTATAAGGCAGAGAAAGCATAAGCAAGAACAGACTTAAAGAAGCAAACGTGCTACAGAGAAGTGATGGGTGCTTTATCAGCATCATTTAGGCTCCACCTGAGGGGCAAAGGTGGTCACACTGCATCGTAAGCGGACAAATTTTACCCTAGGGCCACCTAGGAGCTGATCATTTTTCACAACAGCAGTAATATATATATTATATCAACAATTAAAATATTATATCTGGTAATAGTAATAAATGAACAGCTACTTAACTGAGTGCATACAGTTTACCAGATATCTGTGGCACAATATTAAAATTAGTCCATACAAACCCCCCAGGCAACAGATATTATGTCCATTTTACAGATGAGTAGCTATATTTCTCCACTCTTTCCTTCTTTCTCCCATTCTTAGAGTGACCCCCACAACATTTTGTTCAACTTAACAAATATTTATCAGATGCTTATGACAGAACACAATTCTAGATGACAAAATTAGTTTTCTCTTAAGTTGGGGGGGGGACAAAGAAATAATGAATAAAATAAATGTAGAGAGAGGAAGGAAAGAGAAGCAAAGGAAGGGAAGCCTCAAGCAATCTGCATGATAAATCATTCCATGCAAGGTGGATCTTCATCTCCTGGAAGGAGGGATCAGTAGCTGGGCTAGGTTGGCTTGGAGGTTTGACTCAGCTGACATGTGAGCAGTGGTGATTGAGAATTTACTAACTGAATTGTTACTCTTAAAAAGTAACTAAAAATAATAACTCCTTTCTCCATTGCCTACATTTGTTAGCATAAAAATGAATTTTTAGCAATAACAATAATCATACACATATTATTATCATCAACAATTAAAATATCAGATGTGATATTTTATGCAATGAAAGTTGCCTCATGCCCTCCATGAGTGATCTTCACTCTAGGGGTGTCCCCCAGGCAAAACTGCACTTGTGGTAATGTTCTAGCTCCAAAGCTTTGCCTTTGTCTACTCTACTAAGGGATTCTCCTCCAGAATTATGATGAGCTTACTAGCCTTGAAGTCATTTCCTTACTCTACTATAATTGCCATTTAATGTAATTCCTTCATCCCTTTTTAAAGAATTTTAATAATGAAGCCTTATTTTCTCTTCTTTCCTGAGGGCCAAATTTTCTTGCCATTGCTTTCAGCTTTATTAACTTTAGAAAGCCCTTAAAATTCTATGATAGAGAACTAGAGGAAATGAGGCAAGAAAGTGAGAATATACCACCAGAAACCAGCCCCACATTAATGTTTACACCATTTCTCTGGTATTGTTGTCTGGGTTTATAGCTTCATCCAGGGCACATGTGATGAAGTAGGTTGTGACTGATTGGAATGGAGTTGGAAAAGTTGGTGATCTCTCTCTCTCCACAAAAGAAGGCAAAAGGCAGCTCTCTGAGGGAGTCAGACTGCAATGGGGGTAAGAGGTGTATTTCCTGGACACTCGGGCTAGAGGGAGGGCTTCCGAGGGCATCCCTGGTCCGCTTCTTATGTCAGTGCATGCATACAGCTGGCTGTGGATGACACAGGGCAGAGGGAGGAGAAGGCATGGCTGAGCAAGGGCAGGAAGAAGCGAGGGCTCAGGAATATGCATTAATACCAAATCTGATGGAAAGATCCTCAATTTTACTGTGATCTCAGAGGAAGATGTTAACTCATGCTGGTTGACATAACCTGGGAATTTCGTTGGAAATCACAACATGTATTTTTTTTAACAACTGTTCAATGTTTACTCTTTTGCTCCCTAACTCTGAAATAAGTATGGGGAATTCATATTGTGTCCTTTTGTACACAAACAAGTGGAAGAAGAACCAATTTCCCTTAGCGTAATAGAAGTTAATTTTAGTGTCATATGCTTGGCGTATGGGGACCTTGCTTCCTCATCATATTTTTCTTTCACAAAGAAAGAGATCAATCTCTAACCATGGTGATGTCTTCTCTTTCTAGAAGGAGACCATTTGCAATCCCTTTTTTTAGACATTGATTTTCTTTTATAATAACCACTATAATCAGGAACACCAGAATATTTGTTACATTTCTCCTTCTTAGGGTATAGTGTGTGCCTCTGTATCCTCATTCAGTCTTCCAAAGAGATGGAGAGCAGCAGGCTACCATCTTTAATAAAGCAACTTCATGAAGTTGCTGGAGATTATGAAGTCATTCTTCAGCATGGGTCTTTGTCCTAGTGTGGAATAATCATTGTAACGCTCCTATGAAATCATTGCTCTGAACACCAGTCAAAAGTGTTAATTTATTTCTTTGAGTCTCCACCCTAGCACCATTTTCATCTTAACAGTGAAGGAATCCTAGGAGGCATCATGCAATCGGAGAAAAAGTAGGCACGCTTTGACACTTCCCCCACCCCCAAACACACACACGCTTTCCTGCAGAGATGAAACAAGAAAGTAAAATCCATAAATGGAAAAAGGGCAAATATCCCAAGACTGAAGCAACCTTACTCTAACCTAGGTCATGCTTGAGAAGTTTAGCCATAAAAGGTTGGCAACAAGAGTCTTTCCTGAATTACTCCCCTGATGGGAAAATTCAAGTCAGTTCAAAATAAGTTTGAGGGAAAAAAGTTATGTTTTTCTAACATTTTCAAAGAATTAAGTTGGTGAAAGGTGCTAGATTTGAAGTTCCTAAAAGTAATTCTCTCTCCCTAGAATACAAATACTCACTCAAGGATGGGGAAGGTGTTGACATCTTACATTCTTAAATTGCTGCCCATAAAAGAGAAACATCTCTTGAGGAGTAGTGTTCTTTTTATTTATTTATTTATTTATTTATTTATTTTTAATTATTTTTTTTTTGGCTGGGGCTGGGTTTGAACTCACCACCCCTGGTATATGAGGCTGGTGCCTTACTCCTTGAGCTACAGTGCTGCTCCCAGAGGAGCAGTGTTCTTGCCACCATTCACTCTCTGGTTTCTATGAAGATTATGACCTATAACCTAAAGTCAGCCTAGCAGATGATTTCCAAAAATCATGAAGAGGAAACATAGACTGAACTTTAACCTCTTTGTCTCCCTCCTTTGGTGTGCTTCCTTGCCTCTGCTCCAGACCCACCACCATCAGATGGTCCCTGATTTTCTTACCCAGAAACTCTTTCTGCAACTAAACATGATAGATAAAGAAACTCCCATGTATTGCATTACAACCCTAACTTGTTCCATATAATTTCATAAGGAGCAGATGAAAATAGAATAGAAAGCAGTGTATGCATTACTTTCAGTTCTTATATGTCTTGTACTCTAAATTGTTTTAACTCCTCTCAAGTCACTATTTGTTGAAAATTACTTATGGTCATTTACTCCAAAGTCATTACATATGTCCTATAGGCCAAATTGGTCATTTTAGTTCAATGGCAAGAAACAATATCATTTAAATTTGAAGTGGGCTGTTGTCTAGGATGAACAACCTATGGTTGGTGCTACAGTAATAGGGCCCAGTTTATCATTTTATCAGGATGCTGATTTTCAGATATAATAATATCGACATTTTCATCTCACTGTCACAGAATTATAGTTGTAAGATAATGATTTCAATGCTTAACTAAAACCAACTGAACAATCAACCAGGATCAGTTTTCTAACTGACATTCTTTTATTCATAAAGTTTTTCTCTACATTTTAGGAATATGCTACCTTTCTTCTCAAAGTAAATAAGTCATGAATGAAGAAAAGTGCTCAGTGAGTAAATTAATATTTCATAAATTGTCTTTTTTTAGAAGAATTATTGCTAGTCATGGGTCAAAATAAAATTTTGAAAGCTTATTAAAGTCTAACCAAATGGAAGTTGGACTTCATATATTTTATTATGCATTTGAAAAGTCCCTGGTTCAGGATGACATAAATATTCCCAGAAATTTGCAAATACATAAGTGACAAAAAATTTACATCAACATATAGAAATAAAAATAGGACAATGATTGATTAATTCCAGGGTTAATAGGCCAAAGAAGGGCTGCTTTAATTAGCCAGGATTCGTACATCACTGATTATATAACCCTTTTAGGCAAAAGATTGCCAATCAAACTTGATGCTTGAATAAGGATCTATCAGAATTTAAATAAATATGAGTAGAATGTCTCTCAAGAGTTTTGACCTACAGGGCTGTTTAGTGATGGGAAGAACTCTTGTGGCTTTATTCTGAGATTCATTCTCTTTGAAAGACACCCAGCGCCACCGGGACTCATTTGAAACAGCTGGGAGCCCTCTCTTTTCCAGCTGTTGGCTTAGACTTCTTGCATTTTGACCAGCATGTCAAATTCATGACTTCTGCTGTCTTCCTAGACAAATCTTTCATGACAAAGGGAAAACATCACTGCAGTATCTCAGATCTCTCTTACTGAGCTTCAAAGGGCCAACAGTCAGAAGCCATATGGCAAATATGCTCTGTGTTAGATCTCTTGTTGGTCATTTCCTCTTCCAGCTTTCAGTGAGTGTAATCTAAGATTCCACTCAACAGCAAGCCCTGCTGAATTCCTGGGGATGTGAGGAAATCAAATCCCAAGTATTGTGCCTGAAAAAAAGGGACATAGTACTGCTAAGGCTCACTTAATCCTGTCCACAGTCAAATTGTGATTGTGGCTCTTTCCCCTAAATATAATTTGAAAACACATGTCTCAATTTATTAGCTAATTGGCTGTATTATATGATTCCAAGCTATGCTGAATTTTTTATTTCTTATGGGCATTCTTTACATGTGATAGAGAGTTCCTTATATATGATATGAATCTTCCTACTAAAGTCAACAATTAGAAAATGCTTGAGGAACAGGGCATAAGAAAATATTTCAATTTCTCTCTTTCCTTTCCTTCCCTTCCCTTCCCTTCCCTTCCTTTCCCTTCCCTTCCCACAGTCTCACTTTGTTGTCCCTGGTAGAGTGTTCCGGCATTACAGCTCACAGCAAACTCTTGGGCTCAAGTGATTCCCTTGTCTAAGCCTCCCAAGTAGCTGGTACTACAGGCACCCGCCAACAACCTGGCTATTTTTAGAGATGAGGTTTCATTCTGGCTTAGGCTGGTCTTGAACTCGTGAGCTCAGGGAGTCCACCCACCTTGGTCTCCCAGAGTGCTTAGGATTACAAGTGTGAGCCACTGTGCCTGGGCTCAATTTCTTAAAATAGTTATTAATAACATATGCTTAAGGGTTTGGCAAATTTCAAATAATATACAGAATATTTTTAGTTTCTGTACAACTTGGAATAATTTACAACACTATTCATTTTAATCAATTTATTCATTTTGTATTTCAAATGTTTGTATAACAGAAAGTTAATTACTCAGATGGCATTTCAAGTATAAATTGTGTATGATATATATGATGCATAAGAAGAGAAGTATTTGGTCAAATTTTCAGAAATTGGAATTAATTTCAAAAGGGTTGCTTTATAGCCATCAAATTTTCTATCATAGATTCCCATAACTTATTTGTTTTTTTTTCCCTTAGGATAATATCTATGCTATTATATATGTATATATTCTTTGTAGTTCTTCTTAAATTTAATCTTCATTCATATCTCTTTTATTTCAGATTAAAATGAGTGTACATTCCATTAGGTTACATAGTTTGCTTTTGTAAGGTAAAAGATCAATTTATAGCTGCACTATTATAAAAAATAATTTTAACAAGAGAAATTTTATATCTGGCAATTCTAAAGGAATTTCTGAAGTTTCTCAAGCTCTAATCTTGCAATTTGTTCAGGAAAACAGTTAATTCAAATGTAAATAAGATAAAGCATGTTTATATTTTAAAAGATTGTAAAAGCAGTGGAATTCACTCTCTCTTTGAATACTAAAAAAATGCACCAAGATTTACATTCAAAAGTATGAAATTATCTAGTAGGGGGGTGATAGAAAGAATTCAAAAGAAAAACTTCTTACTTTTTTTTGTCTTTAAAATTTATTATTATTTTTTATTAAATCATAGCTATGTACATTAATGCAGTCATGGGGTACAGTGTGCTGGTTTTATATACAATTTGAAATATTTTCATCAAACTGTTTCACATAGCCTTCATGGCATTTTCTTAGTTATTGTGTTAAGACATTTATATTCTACATTTAGAAAGATTCACATGTACCCTCATAAGTTGGACCATAGGTGTAGTCCTGTCAATCACCATCCTCCCACCCATCCTCTCCCCTCCCCTCCCTCTCCCCCATCCTCATATTTTTGGACTATAAGTGGGCTATAGCTTTCATATAAAAGCTATAGATTAGTTTCATAGTAGGGCTGAGTACATTGGATACTTTTGCTTCCATTCTTGAGATACTTTGCTAAGAAGAATATGTTCCAGCTCCATCCATGTAAACATGAAGGAGGTAAAGTCTCCATCTTTCTTTAAGGCTGCATAATATTCCATGGTGTACATATACCACAATTTATTGATCCATTTGTGGATCAATGGGCACTTGGGCTTCTTCCATGATTTAGCAAATATGAATTGGGCTGCAATAAACATTCTGGTACAAATATGTTTGTTGTAATGTGATTTTTGGTCTTTTGGATATATACCTAGTAGAGGAATTGCAGGGTCAAATGGTAGGTCTATTTTTAGTTCTCTAAGTATTCCCCAAACATCTTTCATTCCCACTTTTATCTCTTGGATGAGTGTTTGTCACCTGCAGCCTAAAGCTCACTTTCCTTTCCACTTCTTTCATCATCTCTAGATTTTGTCTTGGCCATAATGAACAAGGTGTTTTGTCCTTGTTGTCAGTCAGGGACCAGTTGTCCCCTTTCACTGAAGACATTTTCCCTCTCCATGGAATTGGGAATATGGGTTCAATTCTCTTATTTGAAAACCTTGGGACCATGTGGGTTTCAGAGGTCAAAAGTGTTAGAATTTTATATTCAGCAAGATTATATGACATGTGCCTTCATCCTTGTTATTCAACACATTGACACCTCTGCAGGGATGGGAAAGCACTGACTGGGACATAGTAGGTGAAGTCTATGCATAGCACTGGCTCTGATTTTGCCACCAAATGAATTAAAAAACAACCAAATAAACAACTTTCAGTTTCTTGGATTTCAGAACCACCAACAAATGATTTATAACTATAAAAATATCTAATGGATATACAACCAATTGTATAAATTCATGGGTTGGAAGGTGAGACAGTGGCAGGTAGATGGTAGATCCTCCTCCATGAGAATGCTTTTTAAAATATACCCTTTCTTTCTTTATCTGTGGGGAAGTAACCATGACGGGCACTATTCATTTCAGGGAAATAGACTACCATACTTCCTTTCAAAACTTTCTGTATGCAAACACTCCACTCTACTGCCAAAATAAACACACATAAATATTTACACAGAATTAATAAACAGAGAGTAAATGTTGCAAAATCTATTTGAAAAATACACATGACTATGAGAAAAGCTCAACTTCCTTGAAGCTTTTACAGTATAGTCATATGTGACATAAATAAAGGTAGAAGTACTTGCTTTATTTAATTTTTTGAAAAATATGTTAGTTTAGAACAGATAATATTTAACAATTATTTTATGGTAACCGAGAATCAATATTTTCCTTGGAATTTTTTTTAAAGAAATTGATACTGGCTTTTGATGCCTACCAGTGTCAGATACATAGTGAGATCAATCTGCCAGAGCCAAATCCATGTCAGCTTTAAAGGACAAAGCTTTATGATGTGAAGTCATAAATGGTGGCTTTTGGTAAATAAGTAAGAACAAAAGAAATTTTCTTTAAACACAAAGAGTGGTTAGGAAATATTCCTGTGCATTCAACTGCTTTGGAATGAGCATGAGATACATTTAAAGAAAAATTACTCCTTAAACCCAACTTTGAAAAGGAAGGGAAAAGTACACCGTTGTTCAATTCATGTTTATAGTTACACATTTCAAGTGAAGAAAAAGTCTCATGAAACAGGCTTGATTTGCATATAAACTTCACGGATTTCAGCATAGGAATAGGAGCCCCTAAAATCTCCATGAAAAACTGATGACTCTTCTGGGAGAAACCCTGCAGACAACGATGGAAACAGCCTTTCTATCTACACTGCAGGTTTAAGACACTCCCAGACAGCACAGGGTCAAGGTTATTTCAGTCTCTCCAAGGTGCCTTGATCCTGGCCACCCGGTAGCATTGCTAGTACAGGGATGAGCACCTTTGGATGTAACACTTTGTGGTGTTGGTCAGTGTAACCTGGTCAAGCCCCTGTGAAAAGAATCCAAAAGTCCTCAAGAGGACTAAAGAGTTCTCAGAAGATTTTGGTTCTTTACAAGGCTGGTCTTCAAGGCGTTGATACAAGGGAAGCACAGGTATTGAGAAGGGATTTCCACCCATCAGGGCCAAAGGCGTGCCAGCAGCAACTAAAATTTCACTGGGAACCAAGTCAGTGGAAAGATGGAACAGGTTAACATCAGAGGTCACTGGGGGCACAAAAAATGTCTCAAATAAAATTCCAGCCAATGTTGGTGGAAGAAGAGGGAATACTACAGGCATAGGATTGGGTGGATCAGGGAGAGAAGGGGCGAGACCAGACACCAGGGGAGAGAAAGAGCAGGAAAGATTGCCAAAGAGAACGGCTATGCTCCTAGTCAGGTGTGTCCAGGGAAGGGCACAGAAAGCTTATTACAAATCTTTCTTTTGTCCTTTTAAGGTCTTTTCCAGTCTATGTTTGTGATTTGTAAGCATATTTTGAGGAGGATGTTACAAAATCAAGTTTCCACTGTCCAAAATGAAAGATTTTTTTTTAATGCCTGAGCTCTTTTGTTATATGATTACTGACTTTTCTGCTTCTGTGCTTTGTTTTAATTGGTCAAGAAGCATGAAGTGGAAGGAAACATGGTTCTCCAAACTTCTATCAGTTCCTGCAGCTCTTCCTCTGGGATAGGCATATCAGATGGGCAAGCTCAGAACAACGCAGTATTCCAGCAACAGTTCTGCCAGTTCCGAGAGCGCGCCTGCCCTGGAGCAAGAGCTTCTAAATGACAGGCACAGGGCTCTGACTTCAGAGATATTTGTTACTGGAAGAAGCTGAGAGGCTCAGAAAGAGCCTGGAGGTCTGCATGTGTTATTTTAACTGAGTTTCCTACTAAAGACCCATCTTAGATGCCCTGGGAAATCCTATCATGTTATCATGTATAGGAAAATGGCTGTAGGGTCAAAGACTAAGACATAGGTGAATTGATCCAGATAATACAAGTACCACTTAAAATCAGAAGATTTGAATTAAGCTCCTCCATTTCCACCTCCCCATCTCCATGACATCCCCCACCATATGCAAATACAATGTGAAGGTAATTTCTTCCAGGAAGATGATTCTGTTTGATTTATTTTTACAATAATTATTCATGCCTCTTATTATTATTTTAATGCAATATCATAGGACCAAATTCTCTTGAAGAGCAGTTTACAATCTTTCAGAAGCAGCATTGAGCCATGCCTTTCTCACAAAGCCAACAAATCCCTGTCCTACCTATTCAAAATCAGCTCAAAAACAACCCCCAATTCCCTTCTTAACCCAAGGGCTACTTCAGACTCTCACTTAAATACAAATTGTGTTTTGGCTTAGGAATGCCCTCATAGTATCTGCTAGTGCCTTTATAACTAAGATATATTTGTAGTCATGAAACTGAGAAATTAATTTCATAGTTTGTCTCTCCATAGAACCCCAGAACACACTTTTTACTCAAGTGCTAAAGAGCTGGCAAGTTGATAATATTTAAAAGTTTGTGCTAGATTGTCAGGTTAGCATTGGAATTTGGAGATTCTCTTTCTGACATTGTTCTTGATTAATTTTATATTTCTTAAACTTTGGGAATATTTAAGAACTAAAAAATCATTTTTTGAACTTAGGTACACTACACTTTAGAACGTTTTGAAGTTTTGTTCATGTTGGATGAACACCCAGAAACTTAGTGAAAACCATAAGAATCTAAAGTTTGAAAATTCCTTGCAGAATCCCAGGGAAGCAGTGATATTTTCTTGCCTTTAATTGTAGAAAAGTTGCTCTCTAGATGACCTTTCTGGTGAAATTCCTGCCAGTTCTAATTTCTGCACCAAGTGCAAAAGAGCTGTTTAAAACTACTAAGGGCCAATCTTTACTTAAGAGCAGCTCCATAATTTATCAAAGCTCTTTCTTGTATAGTGGAATTCTAATGATGCTTTAAGGGACCTAGAGCCTGGAGTTCAGTACTTTCCTGTTTGGTTCTCTTTCATCCCTTCAGAACTCTACAGGTTAAATTCAGAATGTTCCTGAATGTTGATCACTCTAACTGGGACTCTAGGTGGAAAATGAAAAGAAATACTTGCCAGACACAAGATGGCAGTAGCATACCACCTAAACTCTTAACATCTGCTCACACATTCTAGAGTTGTGTAAATAAAGCTGGATATTTTGTAATGATGATTTTTATCCTTGTGGGATAGGAGGGCATGAACCCCTTGGAGAATCTGTTAAAAATGATGCTCTTTGCCCACCCCCACCACCATATATATATAACTTTCTGAGGAAACCTTTCTGTGGCCTTCCAAAGTTTGGTCCTATGACCATTAACTTAAATCCTCCATCTGAAAATAAACCCACAAAAGGAACTGAGTGGTGCAAAGAGTTCAGTAATACCAAGAAAAGGATGGAGGCAAGAAGTGAGGCCAACTTTGACCACATTTTATCTTCTATTCTCTTTCCAGGGAAGAATGACAAATTAGAAACCTTGAAACAATGTTCTGTTTATTCCTAGCACTTTCTTCTATAAAACTGGAGACACATAGGTCAGGTTAATGGTTATTTCTTTGTTATGAATAGGTTCTTGTTTGTTTGTTGATCACTCGATAACTACATACAACTTGTAATGTTTACTTCTATTAATTATCTGAGATCAAGAAGTACACACATTTCCTACCTCATACAGTTTCCTTTACAAACAAAAAGCTTGTTTTTTTTTATTGTTTTTGTTCTTGTTTTAAAATATGCAGTGCAATGCAAACTCTATAGTTCAGAATATCAACTAGCAATTCAGTAATCTCAAGGTACAAATATATACCAAACTAAATAAATCTCTATATAATACAGATAAAAAATAAAATAAAATTTCAAACAAGATAATACATCGTTTCAAACAAGATAATACATGGTTTAGATTACAATTTTGTTATTTGTCTTTAGGAATGTTAGCAGAAATCCTGAGGCATGAGTTGTAACCCTGACTCAGGTACAGATTAAGTTATCAGCTTCTATGACTGGTTTATGCAAATTTGGGGGGAAAAAACAGGGGGATGAGCAGAGCGGATTGTTCTAGAATGCTGATACAGAGTTACAACATCAGAGTTGACAAGGAAGTCCTGGTGATTTCCCGGCACTAAGCAGCTACCCTGGTTTCACAAACACAAGGTGGCATAATTGCTCTTTTTTAAATCACTGATACTTCCTCAAATTTTTAAAAAATTTCTAAAGAGCAGTACATAATACTGGCAATTGTTGGAACACTAAG
This sequence comes from Otolemur garnettii, assembly GCF_000181295.1. Classification (NCBI taxonomy): domain Eukaryota; kingdom Metazoa; phylum Chordata; class Mammalia; order Primates; family Galagidae; genus Otolemur; species Otolemur garnettii. The sequence goes on from NW_003852404.1 coordinate 8,947,630, forward strand.
TGTCCACAAATGTTAAGCTGATATTACACACAATAAAACAAGATATATACTATAAAAGAGTTATTAGACTAGCTTTCTGAAATTCACATAAGGTGAAAACTTTAATGATTAGCATCCTTTAAAAATCTCTTTAGTAGGTTATTGGAGGATCATTTAGTAAATTCTTCTCATAATTTAAGTGACTCTCTTTTTAACAAGTTGTAATAATGGTTTTAATATTCAAATTTAGGAAGGGTGAACTGAACAGGGATCATTTTAATATATTATTTTAGTTGAAATTTCTTCTGAAGACTAAAATGTACATTGACATCAGGTTTTCTCGCCTAAAAATTGCATTTCATTTATCACACAAATACGACAAAATATAATATATTCATAGAAAAAGCAGCAACAAGATATGATGTGAAGATCAAACATTTTCAAAATGTCAGGATTAACTGACATTTACATTAACTGATTATAGTAAATGTAAGAATTTACTATAATAAAGATTAGTTATTCTAACATGCATGACACAGATTACTTTCTTGAATTATCTGAAAGTGTTAAACTTATGATTATTGATGAGATACTATCACTTTTAAAATATTTAAATATTGGTATAGCTGAGATTGTTAGAAGCATTAGGATTAATAGAACTCAAAAAATTGAAAGCAATGATTGAACAACTATAGACAACCCTTATTTAATTTTCATAGTGGATACTTATTAAAATGAAGTTGAAAGTAAAATATCTGGAAGTAGAACAATGGACTTGGAGACTATAAGGAGGGTTAAAGTTGTGTGATCTGAAAAATGCTCTTACTTCCTTAGTTTCAAAGTGTGGGGAGGTGGCATCTTTCAGGCCTGGACAGCCCACTGGGTGAAGAGACCCCCCTGGCTGCAACAATGCCCAGGGTTTCTGGAATAGGAATCAGCTTCCCTTGAGGTGAGTAACAGCCTTGCACCAATTGCCTGGTAACTGGGGAACTCCAGCTGGTTATCTCCCCTTTCCTGGGATCAGAAGCAGTGCCCTGGGCCTCCACCCTCTCCAAGGGGGCAGAGGCAGGAATGTGAGCAGTTCCCAGTTTCTCAACCTCAGCATTACATTATCTGCTTTACACAAAGCACAGGTAACAGAAAGCTATGATGTGGGCCAACCTGCACCCGAAAGTCTGCTGAGTGAGTTGGGGCGTTTTTGGCCACGCTCTTACATGGACAGGGATTACTTCTTTCAAGCCCCTTGCTCCTGACCACTTAATGTGTCTCCACCCACACCCCATAAAGGAAGAGGTGGAAGAGTATTTGAAAAGAGGGCAGTTCTTCCTGGCATCCCATGTGAGCAAGAGAGTGTCACACACCTCTGAGGGTCCTTATAAGTTCATACACAGCAGGTGGACAGGAAGGTCAAATACTCTAGTGGAGGGCAAGTCAACTCCCCTCTAACAGCCCCTCAGCTGCAGCCATGTGAGACAGAACTAATGGGTTTGTTTCATCTGTCAATAATCAGATAACATCTGAATACGTAAAATGAAATATAGACAGGTTTCAGTTTGTCAATGTGTGACATTTACTTAACAAAGACTACATCTGAAGGATAGACTTAGGATGGTCAATATTTAATACTTGTGAACTATCGTATATGGAAAACCTTGGGTGAGTTTTTGGTTTATTTTGGACAGAAGAGAATTTATGGTTCTATATACCAATATCCTGTTTTGCCTCTTAGGCATAGAGGAGGAAGAGAACCACAATTTGTTGAAGATAGAGCCTGTTCTACACACTGTGCTAGCTATTTGTTTTGTTCTCTTTACATTGTGGTAGCTTCACAATAATTCCTTTATGAGGCAGAAATTCCATCATGAAGCCCAAAAGCTTTGGTTGCTCTAAGCAGGACTTCAACTTCCGCACACTGGCTTTTCTCTCTTCTTTTCATATGTGAAAATGTTTAAGCAACATTTATTGTGAGCCTACTGCAAAGTCGCTAATACAAATAGTATAAAAGCCATGATCTCTCTCAAGTATGGCGGGTCTTACACTAAGGCATATGTCTCCATTGGCAGAATTTCCATGTAGTGGCTGATGAGAAAATGGTTTAGGGTAGTAGAAGACAGTGGGGACTAGGAGAACATCACCATTATTGCCAGGTGTTTGGGCATAAAGTAAGTGTGGCGTGTACCCACATCAAGTGTTTTTTAACACTTTCTCTAACACCTTATAGACTAATAATTGACATAACAACTTTACCTATTGTAATCACAAGGCTAATTTAATTTAAAAGAAAAATAGGCCTTATTTCTTTTCTTCTCTTTGAGATAGTATTAATTCCTCAGTCTCTGAGCTATGACTAAGTCTCTAAAGAATCTCCTTCTATCCTAATTGTGCATCTCAAAAATTCTCAGCTTCTTACTGTACCCATGAGTTAATGTGTGTACAGCTGCTGTACAAAACACCGAGAATATTTTAAAAGGGCGCAGAACCTTAAAAGATGAAAGGAGCAGAATAATGTTTTGTGGATGTTTTGTTTGGACTTACACTACCAAAAAGCATACAGTAAGCGATAGAGAGGCATTGTTTAAATTTAGTCCAATTCAAAACTGTTTAAGACTGGAAATCTTCACAAGTTATGTTTGCTAGATTATATAATTCTAAGAGGAAAATAGTTATAAAGATGCTTGGCAAACACGGTTTAAATCATTTAGATATAATTTAATTCTTGACATAGTGCCAGAGTTTTTCTCCAAAACAAGCTTATATTTCAAAATAAAAGTGAGATTCATTTTAAATTATGAATAAAAATAAAAACATTTGAAGAAAATGTCCTGAGGCCTGAATTCAAATATACTAATTAGTCTTTTATCAGTTCAACATGTTTTGCCAAAACAATCCTCCGCTTGACTGTAGTGTTGTTTTTCAGTGACGATTGGTTTTTGGATATCTTTCATGAAGAACTAGAAGGCAGAACAAGGGGAAAAAATACAATGACTAGGTTATTTGTGTATGATATGACAGGGTACTGGACTGTTGTTTCATCTTAAAGCAGACAATATACACAGCTTTCCACCTTCCAAAGGGAGACAGCCACATATATGCATTTTTGCTGGAATATTCATCAAACACAGTTTCATAATCCTACCGGGGCAACTGAATTCTAGGGCATCTTCTAGAAATACCCATCCTTTCCTATTCTACTTAGCTTACCTCAATTCGAACTCTGGTATATACTTATGGATATGAACGAAACTAGCCAAATACAATTAAGAGGTATTATGGGAGAGTAGTTGAGAAAAAAGAAAGCAAGCCCCAAACATGTTACTAAGGTGATTCTATAGGAGAATGTACTTAGTCCTAGGAAATACATATCAAAGGATTAAGGGGATAAAGACGCATGATACCTTCACTTAATCTCAAAGGTTTGATTTCTATATCTATTTTCTTTATTTTATATATTTTCATGTGAGAAGAATGAGAAAGAGGAGAGAGAGAAAGCATGAGTGAGAAATTTTGCAAAATATTAATAAATGCTGAATATGGCTGATAGATGTAAGGGAGTTCTTTGTAACTTTCAAAACGTCTCTGTAACTTAGAATTTGTTTTAAAAGAAAATATAACAATACACAAAATGGTGGTATGAAGAGAGATAATGGTTAGTTGGGAATAGGAAATGAAAGTTATTTAGCATTTAGAGGGTTTTGATATTCACTTCCTTCTGGGCTGCTGCTTTGTGGCTTAGGACTCTTTAGGACAGAAAACTCTGATAAAGCAACATGGAGCTGATACGATTGAACTGGAAACACGGGGTATTTGGCCTCTCTTCTTCTCCTTTTTCACCCATCCCACTGTGCGTCTCAGCCTTCATCAGCTCAGGTTATCATTACAAAATACTGCAGGCTGAGTTGGTTAAACAAGATAAATTCTTTATTTATTTCATAGTTGTGGAGCTCGAAGTACAAAATCAAGGCCCTGGTGGACTAGGCTCTCCTCAGCCTTCTAGATGACAGCATTCTCTCTGTGTCCTCACATGCTGACTCCTGTGTGTGTGTGTGTGTGTGTGGACAGTGAGAGCAAGCTTGCCACCACTATCTCTTTGGATAAGGACATGGGTCCTGCAGGATTAGGGCCTATGATCTCATGTAATCTTAATTATTCCTTTAGAGAGCTCATCTCCAAATATGGCTACATTAAGTGTTGGGGCTTCAAAGTATGAATTTGGAGGATCATGCAAACATTTTGTCCATGAGATTCTCTGAGACACTTTCAAAGAAATTCAAGTTTTCAAAAAGCATGGAAAATCAATGCTTTATACTGTATGATAAATTGTTCTTATGATTGAATGTATAATTTAAAAATTCTCTAACTCTAGCCTGTACTTTACTCAGAAAATCACCATCCTGTATTTTATTTCATTTTTTTATTAAATCACAGCTGTGTATATTAATGCAATCATGGGGTGGAATGTGCTAGTTTTACATGCAATCTGAAATGCTTTCATCAAACTGGTCAACATAGCCTTCACGGCATTTTCTTCGTTATTGCGTTAAGACTTTTGTATTCTATACCTCGTAAATTTCACACGTACCCTTGTAAGATGGACCGTAGGTGTGATTCCACCAATCACCCTCCCTCTACCCATCTTCCTCCCTCCCCTCCCTTTCCTCTTCTTCTTGGGCTATAATTGGGTTATAGCTTTCATAAGAAAGCTATAAATTGGTTTCATGGTGAGATTGAGTACATTGGATACTTTTTCTTCCATTCTTGAGGTACTTTGTTAAGAAGAATATGTTCCAGCTCCATCCATGTAAACTGTATTTTATTAAGATAACTTTTTTCCTCAAAAGTTTAGGGCAAGTAAATCATATAAAATGGTGTCTTTGTTCTTTTCTCTACAACTTGATTAATTTCCCCAGTGCAGATTCCACTTACCATGTGTCTTGTGTTAATAATTTAGTCTTCTGGACATTATACAGACTAATTTTAAAAGTTGAAAAATAATATATTACAATTAAGTTGTTGGTATGTTTGTGTCCACATCCATCACAATCGTGTCGAGAGGTATGATGTAATCATTCCTCCTTCCCTGTAGTGTCTCCCACTGACATCCATTGAAGAATGCTCAAATTTATTTTCACTTCCTACTTTCCTCTAAGTTCTTAAAATGATGATCCATTTTAGCTTCCTTTGTATCTTTAGCATTTTCTTGTATTTTCAGTAGTTTTTTTATTGTTTCATTTTTCTTGTAGAAAAAAAATATGTTTTCTTTGTCCCATCCTAAATATCATTTATCTTTTTGGTCCTTCTATTGCCTTGAATCCCTTCCATTTTTTCCTCTCATAGATTATTGGATTCCTATTGTAATTTAGCAGGGTAACTTGGTAGGCAGATCATGATTGCTTATGCAGATATTTGTCTTATGTATTTATTTTTTAAGTTTCAGATTTTGAGGATATTCTCAATTTTATCTTCTCTCACAGTCATGCTAGTCCTTATATAGAGTCCTTTTGCCTGAAGTCCTTTCCATGGAAGTCCACGCCCTCCTGAACTAGCTGAAGTGGCAGCTCTCTGATTCCGATAGCTATCATCCCAGGCAAACAATTTCTGATTACCTAGGTTATTGAATTTACTATTTTCTTGATCTGATGTTCTTATTCTTTGCTATTTTCCTCCTCATTTTGCTGCAGCATATTGTGTCAGTTAGGTTCAAGTGGAGAGTCAGAGCCATGATAGAAGAGAACATCACTGGAATTGAGCAGTTATGGGTGTTGGTAAAATAGTTTATGGAAGGCTATTGCCACTGTACCTGGTAGTAGCCTGAAATTGCTGCACGGATGCAAGTCTGGTAGTTCAATGAAAAAGCAGTTGGACATGAAGTATGAGAGAGAGCAAGAACAAAATTAGAACCTCCAAGGACAAATTAGAATCTATAAAGAAAATGTCTTACCTCCTCTAATTTTGATGATATGAGTGTACTACAATAGAAATATGTGTATGTGACCCTTCACTGGGGAGCAACACTTACACCTGAAGCTAAGACCTAAAAAAGCTGTGGGTTTGGGCGCTTCCAAACCACAGCGTGATCCAGCACATCAGTAACAATGTGTATGAAGTGCAGGCGCACCCGGTACCCTGCAGTGACCTTCAGAGGTTACCATCCACTGCTCCACTTATACCACCCAGATCTTACACAATTTGTCCTTTGAACTACCCTAACACAGAATTGCATAGTAAACAGATGATGGAAGTTATAGTTTTAGCTTAACTAAGTTGACACTTTATGAAGCTGCCAGTCTACCCTTGCCAGTTGACATACATACATAAATCTTGTAACTTCCAGATAAAGATGTAGCCCAATAATTGAACATATACTCAACATCTCACCAGAAGAAGACACAAAGTCCTCTTGGTTTTCTTTGGGTGATACTCTTTCCTTTTCTAGCTGAGTCATATTTTGTTGCAGTTATCCTAGGGCTTAAATACTGAAATACTAGGTTAATGACTATTAACCATTTTATGTTAATTGGTAAAGAAATAGAAAAGGAAAATTTAAAAAAATCAGTTAATATATACACAAATGTAGGCATGTCAGAATAATGAAGAATATTTATACCATCATGGTTCTCATTTCTGCAAATAGTTGTGTTAGCGTTGCACGTTATTGGAAATTCCAGTGTAGTACCTGTCTTCCTCACCGGAGCATTTGCTCTGGGAAAGAAGGTGTTGTACCAGCACCTTCACAGTTCAGGGTAGTGCTGAAATAATTGAACAGAACAATAGCATGTAAAATTTTAGCAAGACAGGAAATGTTTATTTTAATAGCCTGGGTAGCAGACCAGGCCTCGTCCTAGAGCCTGCAGGCATCATGGAGAGTGCAGGACTGATTTTATACACAACTTTTGAGGGGTGTTGGTTACTTCTCAGAAGTTTCCCAGTGTCTTGACCAACTCGGTTCCCATAACAACTTGTATCTATCTGTCCACATCAACAAGTCCCAGGGGCATTAATCAGTCCCCCCAAACAACTAGCTCTCCAAAATCTTGTATTTGCAAGGTCTTGATTAGTTCCATTCCCATAACAGCTCAGGCCAGCCTGACCCAAGCCAGTCCAAAATAGCCCAAACGGCCTACCCTCATCTGCCACATGCCCTGCTTATGTCTAACTAAGTCACAAAGGGGCTGTGTGTGAATTATTTATTTCTCCACCCCCAGTAAGGAGCTCTATGACAAACACAGAGAGGACATACAGTTAAGAGTTCAATTAGCACTCGGTGAATGCAGACCTGTGTGTCTGCACACATCTATGTGTACAGATCCAGATGTTTCTGGGTATATTAATAAAAACAACTTCCATTTTGAGTGCCTTATGAAGAAATTTTCCTACTATACGGACATTTCCAAGACCCTATTCCCCTCACTTGCAATTTCCTCTCCTGTACTTTTATGCCACTTTACTCTCTTGGTACAGCCACTTAGGGTTCTGTTGTTTGAGGGTTTCATTACCACTTTGTTGTGAATTCCACTTTATAAATATTCTACTTCTTTTGTTCCTTGGAGTTGCCCTTTGAGGTACCCAGAGCAGCTATTATTATTATTATTTTAATCAACAGGTAAGGAATGTGACAATCAGAATAGGTATAAGTTGTGACATCAGTGGTGTTAGCAACTCAAATTCATATCTTTGACTCTGGGTCCAGTGCTTCTAGCTCTAAGACATGCTGGTGTTTTGCAGTTGTAAGTGTTTAGTAATGGACTGAACATGAATAATACACCCATGGGAACATCAAATGAGGTTCCTCTTCTATAAAGCTCTGGTTTTGAAAAGACAAGATGTTGCTCAAGGGACAAGCAAAATGTAGAGTTTTCTGCCTTAGTGCAGTCTTCTGATGTATCATTAGAGCCATATTAAAAACTACCAATAAAAATAATTACTAAAAACATGTCTTGACATTGGACATAATCCATTTAGTATAAAAACTATTTTTTGTCTGTTGCCTGTATTATACAAAGTTTGGCTCTGTTTTCCTGGCCCTTACGTCGCTAATATTGGCTCTCGGTTTGCATGTGTGCCTCAGAACCCCTCCCTCGCATCTCTGGGGTTTGCAAAACTGAAAGTGGGATCTCACTTTGTCTACTTAAGGATCTTCTTCATCATTCTGAAATTCTGGTGATGTTTACTGAACACAACCCTGCAAAAGAAAACGGCCATGTGCTTTTGGTTTTCCAAACTTTCCCAAAGCAAGTGTTCAACAGGCAAAGAGATACTTTGAAAATGCCAACGCAGTCATTTTTAGTCAGCAGACATTGTTTGTGAGACAACAAAGTTTCACATTTCTTTGGGTGTGAAATTATGTATTAATATATTCTAGTTCCTTGTAGTTAAAAAAACAAAACAACAAAACAAACTTTTTCCATTTTGTAATTAAGAGTAGGGAGAACTTTAGGCTTTAATTTCTGAAATCCAGATTATTGTGTGGGAAAAAGTAATTCTATTACATCTGTTTTTTTCCTTACAAATGGAGCAATTATTACCTGAATAAATACTTTCGAGATCTTTTTTCATGTGCCTTGCCATGAGCCGGGGCACTACAGCATCACCCATCATAACAGATTATCCTAAGGCGCTCAGAAATAGCAAGCATTGAGGAATTTTAAGTAGCTTTGTAGCACGGTAATGATTTTGTTCATCTTTTAATTTCATTTACCATTTCTACACAGAGTTTCTAGATTGACTTTGGCTTCATGGATTTCTGTATTTCCAGTGTGACAGAAATGAATCTTTCTTACTGGTTGAACATCTGGAATTAAAGTAAGCAGCTCATAAATCAGGGGATGAAAGTACAGTTGAACAAAACAACCCAGTACTTTATCTTGGTGAGGAAAAGCCAATATTCAGCAATGTCCCCCGGGAATTTGACTGTTCCCACTGATGATAGCATTTGTGATGGGATATGGAGCGGCGGATTTGTCCTCTGTCGACTCCAGGATCTTCATTGTTAAAAGGCAGGCAACTCTGTCCCCTGTGATCCCCATAGCCCATGCTGATTTAGTGAGCCACCATCTTCTGTGTCTTGATCATTTTTGTCTCAGTAAAGCCATTCCATTCTATTTACCTTGTGTCATTGCCTTGTCTCCAAGTCCTTACTTTCAGCCATGGGCACATACTACTCATGCACTTGGTCCAAATTCCCTTCAGTTAGGATTTTTAAAAATTGATTTCTCTCAAGGGAAGTTTCTGCTTCCAGAAAAATGAAGTAGATCTATCTACTCCTTTGAAGACCAACTAAAAACCTTGGATATTTTACATAAAGCAAAACATAAGAAGACTCTGAAAGGTATTAATAAGAAAGCAGGCTAAGGTTTGTCTGGGTTCTCCATGTCCAAGAGTAGGTTCATTCCACTGAGGAGGAGTGTTGGGATTTTATTTTAGTCCCCTCCCTCCCTGCCACCTTTTGGCCAAGATTGCTAAAGGCACCAAACTTGTATTGGGTCTCATGCTCTCAGGTGGTATGCCTGCCTTCCCCAAGTCCATCCTGGCCTTTAGTGGGACCCCTGTGGCAAGGGATTTAGAACCCAAATGCTGTAGCCAATTAAAGGTTCTAGACAAGACAGGGGTGGCAGAGGGCAGGCATTAACATTGCATTCCTTTAGACAAAGGATTTGTCTGTATTTCTGTAACTAATTACGTATCAAAGAGTCTGTGAAGCCACCTATGACCTGTCAGCTCCTCCTTTGAAATGCTCTGTCTTTTCAGGCAAAACCTATGTGCACTTTCCATGTATTGATTAGTGATTTTACTGGCGTATTGTGTCTCTCCAAAAGGTGTGAAACCAACTGTGATCCAGTTACCTCAGGACTATTTACTTGCTTAGGACTTCTTGAGTGTGGCTCCTTGGGCCATGGACACACATGTTCTATTCAGTATAAACCTCTTTTTTTTAATTAAAAAAAAAATACAAGAAGAAGGCGGACTAACTAAAGCCTTTCTGACCCAAAGAACGACTTGTTGGTAGATTCCCTTTGTTTTCCTTTGGCCTTATATATTTCAGACTTGGAGTGAAAGGAGCCAGAAACCCCCAGAAATGCCAAAGTAGATAGAAACAGCAGTCCCTAACAAAAGCCTACCCTCCTTAGCAAAGATGATAGGAAAGGGGCAGATTAACAAGAAAGAATACCTTTACATAATAATTGCTCTGTTGTAACCAATCACAACAGAAAAAAATTCTTTGATCCTTCCCTACCCCAGCCAGTGAAAGGCTGAGTGGGGAGCATGGATTTCCATTCTGATGAGGCTGTAAAGAGTTGCCCCAAATTCTTGAGAGGGTGGTATTCCGGAAGGCAAAGTGGGAAGTTTTAACTTTAAACTCTGCTAAGGATAATGAATTACATTTGCATCATCTATGATGTCAGTAAAGACCACTTAGAGAGATTTGACTTTCACCCCCACTTAGTAATAAGGAGAGACCCCTTCGCTTTTTGGTGGTCTCAGAGAACGGCCAGAGGTGGTCAGAGCTTTCCCAGCACCCATAGTCCCCTTCCTGGGCTGTCAGTAGAAGCTACATGGGGAACAATAGCAAAGCACATTTATTCTTCCCATCTGGAAGGATCAGCAAATGTTTAGCAGGGAGGTGGAAGTCCCACACCCAGCCAGGAATTGTGTATTAACGGAGGACACACACACACACACACACACACACACACACACATATATATCCTAAAGTGATATTTAGTTTATTTGTTTTATAGACAGTATACAGTTGGGCCTTTTTAAAAATCCAATTTAGCCAACCAATTTTTTTTTTTTTTTGGACTGGGGCTTTACTATATTTACATTTAGAGAAATTATTGACAAAGAGGAATTTACTATAGCCCTTAGTTTTACTTTTCTAGTTTTTCAGTCTGTCATTTTTTGCTCTTGCTGCCTTACTTTGTGTTTAGTTAATTTTTGTGTTGATGTGCTTTGAATTCTTTCTCTTTTTCTTTTGTGTAGCATCTGTATTTTGTTGTTCTTGTTAACTTGGGCTTACATAAAATATTTAGTATTCATTGGTCTGTTTTAAGATTATAACAAGTTAACTTGAATTGTACAAAAAACTCTACACTTTCATTAAACTCTTTGTCATACTTATTATTGATGACACAAGTATATTGTTTTATATTATATACCCACTAACATTTAAATTATATTTTTAATAATTTTTTTCTTTTGATTTTTATACTGACTAGAATTAAAAGTGGTTTACCCACACATTACAGTAATACAATATTCATCATTTGTAATTATATTTTCCTTTAACAATAAGTTTCATACTCTCTTATGCTATCATATTGTTCAGCAACCTTTCTTTTTATTTTGAAGAACTCTCTTTAGCATTTTAATAAGCTGGGTCTAATGGTAACTCAACCTTTGTCTGGGAAAATCTTTACCTTTACTTTCTTTTTTTAAGGATAGTTTTCCCAGGCATAGTATCTGCAGTTGGCAGGGATTGATTTCCTTTTAGCACTTTGAATATATTATCTTACTCCCTTCTTGCCTGCCATGTTTTTTTTTATTTTTTTTTAAGAGTTTTAAAGTTTTATTTATTTCAAAATCATCTGCTTTTAAGCACCTGGTCCCATCAGTGTAGTTTTCTTTTATTTTTTATTTATTTATTTATTTATTTATTTATTTTATTAAATGATAGCTGTGTACATTAATGCAATCATGGGGTGCAGTGTGGTGTTTTCATATACAACTTGAAATCTTTTCATCAAACTGGTTAACATAGCCTTTATGTCATTTTGTTAGTTATTGTGTTAAGACATTTATATTCTACTTTTAGAAAGATTCACTTGTACCCTTGTAAGATAACCCATAGAGGTGATCCCACCAATCACCCTCCCTCCACTCATCCACCTCCCTCCTCTTCCCTTTCCCACCCCCTCCTCATATTCTTAGGCTATAATTACATTATAGCTTTCATATGAAAGCTATAAATTAGTTTCATAGTAGGACTGTGTACATTGGATACTTTTTCTTCCATTCTTGTGATACTTTGCTAAGAAGAACATTTTCCAACTCTATCCATGTAAACATGAATGAGGTAAAGTCTCCATCTTTCTTCAGGGCTGCATAGTATTCCATGGTGTACATATACCACAGTTTAGTGATCCATTCATGGATCGATGGGCACTTGGGCTTCTTCCATGACCTAGTAATTATAACTTGGGCTGCAATAACAAATATCTTTGTTATAAACTACTTTAAGATATCACCTAACTCCAGTAAGATTAGCCCATATCACAAAATCCCCAAACCAAAGATGCTGGTGTGGATGTGGAGAAAAGGGAACACTTCTACACTGCTGGTGGGAATGCAAACTAATACATTCCTTTTGGAAAGACATCTGGAGAACACTTAGAGAACTAAAAATAGACCTGCCATTTGTTCCTGCAATTCCTTTATTAGGTATATATATCTAGAAGGCCTGCCATGTTTCTCCTGAAAAATTTGATGATAATTTTATGGGGTTTATTCTTGCTGGTTTCATAATATTCCCAACTTAGAAACATTCCACTTGTCCTTCAACAGGTGAATAATTAAACAAACTTTGACACATACATATTATGGAATACTACTCAACAATAAATATACTACTCATGAAATAACAAAATTATAGCAAAGGAGGGCAGATTAGTGATTGCCAGGGTTAAGCAAAGGGATGGAAGAGGTAAGAAAGTAAGATCATAAAGAGACAACATGAAGATTATTGTGGTGAAGAAAATATTCAGTGTCTTGACTATACCAATGTCATTATTATGGTTATGATGCTGTACTCCAGTTTTACAAGATATTAACATTAGGGAAAACTGGCTGAAGTGTACATAAGGTTTTTCTAGTATTATTTTCAACTGCACATGAATCTACAAGTACTTTATAATAAGATGTTTAAAAGAGGGCAATGTAGCTGATTATTGTTCTGTGGTTACTTTGTTTATTTATTGCGGCTATAACATACTTGAGACTGGGTAATTTATAACAAATAGAAATTTATTTGTCACAGTTCTGGAGGTTGGAATGTCCAAGATCAAGGCATACACATGTCATGAGGGTCTTCTTGCTGTGACATCACACAGCAGGGACAAACTGTACTTTACATCCCACAGAACAGAAGAGAACCCACTTCCACAAGAGTTTTTTATAGTATCATTAATCTGTTCATGAGAGCAGATCCCACATGATCTAAAACACCTCCCAGTAAGCCTCAGTTCTCAATACTGTTACATTGGAAGTTAAGTTTCAAAGTGAGATTTTGGAGGCAACAAAACCATGTAAACCATACCAATGGTTAGAACACAGTTAAAAAAAAGAAAAATGAGTGTCTTTCTCCAGAAGACCATGAAGACAGAGCCAGGTCTGTTTGCTCAAGATTCAATCCTTAGTCTTTAGCTGAATGATTATATAAGCTATCAAATTAATATTTGCTAGTAAAATGAACAATTAAGTGGATAGTATATCATCTTCTCCAAGATATCCTGAAACTATTGGCTACTTTTTAAAATGTGTCCATTTGTTTGATCCTGGATTTCTCCCACTTCATCATTGTGTTGCATATGTGCTCAGTGTCTTCATTTTATCTTAGGTCATGAAAATGTAACAATTATTTTATGCCATTTTTTCTGGTCAAAGATGTGCTGTGATATATCATAGGCAGCAACTATCTAGATTCTAAAATGTACACTAGTAGATGGTGGGAACTTTTGTGTTTTACTCACTGCTGTAGGATCAAGTACCTAGAAAATGGTGCATTGTTGGAGCATAAAGCATAGTTAAAGAATTTATCAATGCATAAATGAATAAAGTATCAAATAATCCTCTTCTTCTACAACCCTGGAGTTTTAATTTCATTCCTTTCATAGATACTTTTGTGTTTCCTTTAACCAGGAACAAAGTCACTGTTAATGACATATGTGAATTGTGTTCTCCTGGTACTTCTAATTTATATGGGGCATAATGATGAGGACATACAGAAAAAAATTCTATATTAAATGTGTTATTGCATAGAAGGCCTTTACCACAGAACACATAACATGGGTTCAGCGGTTCAGGTTAGTTATTTGAAGTGAATGACATTTTTAGACAGAGCAGGATGGAAGTGTGAAGTGCGTGAGGGCCCATCATATATAAATATCAGACTATAGGACGAGTATAGCTCATTTGGAAAACTAAAATCAGCTCAGCGTAAGGTGCACCTGTTTAGACAACAAAATGCACATGTTCAAATAAAACCATGTAATTATGTTGATTATATGCCTTACATTTAGAAGATATAGTCATATCTGAAATATTTTTTAAATGTTTCTTAGAAATTAGAAGAGTCATTAGAAATGTAAACTATAAAGACAGAAATATGATTATAGTTACATCATCAATTAATGCAGTAAGGGCATAACTGTTTTGTTCTATTAAAGGGTTCTTAATACTAAAATTTTGTATTTTGATTGATAGTTTTAAACATTTTGGGATATAACATTTTGTAATTAAATATTACAATGAAGAGTTAATGTGAATATAGGGGGCATATATAATATTTTCTGGGAAAAGTTTATAACTGTTTACATTCATGCACATTTGAATATATAAAGGTCTGTGATTATCTTACACTTATTTCTGAGAATATTAGATTGGTTAATCCAAAATACCTGTGATTTTTTAAACCAATAATTTGATTGTTTTAATCACTCTCCTCTATTTTTGCCTCCTTTTATAATTAATCAAACTCTTAGTTTCAGTTAATTCCTTGGGAAATTTATAAGCTGGATTTTTTTTTTTTCACTTTGAAGCCTAAAAGTAAAGAAAAAAAACCTTTAAAAAATTTGTTTGAGGCTAACAGCAAGTGTATGTTATAAACTAGACTATTAAAAAATCTTTAAAGGTAACAAAAATTTAATTCATGTATAAAAATGAGCAGAATATAATAAATATTACATCTTCTGGATAGTAATTTTTCCCACAGGAATTCTATTTCAGGAAAAAAAACAACTATATGACATCACTAATAAATATTGGGAAGATATAACCTTTTTTTTTTTTTACAATTAATAAAGCTCTCACATTTTTTAACATGAAAAATTGTTCTCTCTACACTTCATAATCAGATAATGGTGTGTAACTGATGACAATAAATACTACTTTTGCTACCTTCCAAGGCCTTTTCTGTGCAAATATTTTGAAAAATAGGCCAGAAAAAAAGGGATTGAGCTATCTACTGGAAAGATGCGCAGAAACATGATAGAATTGTATGAATACTTTGTCTCAAAATATTTTCTAATTTTTGTTATAATTTCTTCTTTGACTCATGGGTTACTTAGGAGCATGCTGTTTAATTTCTGCATATTTGTGTATTCCTAAATTTCCCTTTGTCATCCTTTTAGAATTCAACCTTTTATAGTTGAAGAACAGATTTTTATATTTTAAATCCTCTTAAATTTTTGTGGTTTGTTTTGTGAATTAATATATGGTTTATCTTGGAGAATATTACCTGTGTATTTTAGAAGAATGTGAATTCTGCTTTTGTTGGGTGGAGTGTTCTATAAAAATCTGTTAGCTCTAGTTGGTTTATAGTTTCTTTTAAGTCTCTTTCTTCATTTCCTTGTTGAAATTCTGCTTAGTTTGTTTTTATGCATTATTACAAATGAGGCTATAAAAGTATCCCTCTAACCTTGTTGATGTGTCTACGTCTCCCTTGAGTTTCATTAATTTTTGCTCCACAAATTTTGAGACTCCTATTTTTAGATGCATACATGTTTAAATCCTTTATGAAGGATTATACCTTTTATCATTCTAAAACATACTTCTTTGTTTCTAATGATATTTTTCTTGAAGTCTATTTTGTCCAATATTATTATAGTATTACCATTTCAGTTCTCTTTTGGTTTTTATTTTTATGGCAAGTTTTTTCCATCCTTTTAATTTTCTACCTCCCTTTTCTTGAATGATTCTTACAGGCAATATGCATATATAGTTGGATCATGTTTTCTAACTCATGAAAAGGGAGGTAGAAAATTCTTTTTGTTTTTGTCTTTCTTTTGTTTGAAGTGTTTAACATTTAATGCGATCATCAATAAGGTAGCATTTAAATCTGCCATATATTTTATTAAATACATATTATTTACACATATATCTTCTTTGCTTCTCTGTTACTCTATTAACTACTTTATTTGTTAAACATATACTTTAATGCACTGTTTTAATTCTGTTTGTTATTTTTGTTGTATTATCTTGAATTATTTCCTTAATGGTTTCCTTAATGTTAGAATTAACATCTTAAAGTAGTTTAGATTAATGTCAACTTTATTTCAACAGAGTATAAATTTTTGCTGTAAGGCAGCTTGGTTCACTTACAATTCTTTTAGCTCCTATTTTCAGCGATCCAAATTATATCTTTATGCATTATATGTCAGTTATCACACTTTATGATTGCTGATTTATTCAGTTGTTTTAAAATCATATGGGAAAAAAGTGTTAGAAACAAAAATATATTAATGTTGATTTTTATATTTACCTATGTAGTTACTTTTATTAGTTATCTTTATTTTTTCTCTTAAAGAAATGTGAGCTGCCAGGCTTAGGTGTGGTAAATTATGACAATGAACTCAACTGATAATAATAATCTTTTTTTCACTTTCTGTAATGGTATAAGCAAGAGACTAAATCACAATGGGTGTTAGTTTCCTTAATATGCCCTTTCCCCCATGGAATGGCACTGGGTGAGGGTCAAATGTTACTGTCAAGATGGAGGAATTATCTAATTTCCCAAAGAACCTTGGGAAAGGACTCCTGCCATTTTATAATCTAGAGTTCGGGGATTTGTGGGGTAAGGTCTAAGTGTTAAAAAGTCATAAGTAAGGCATAGTGGGAAAAATTGTCTTTAAATTTTCCTGATAAAAGAGTAGATGTTCTTGAGGAATGTCTCAGCTGAGGCTTCCTAATAAGGGGGCCTCCCAGTGGAGGTGTCTATGCTGTGAGTAAAAATGTACATAAGAGCATGGTCAGCCCAGGGGACTTGAGACCTTGACTACAATTTTATACAGAGACTTCAACGCACTGTGTACATGAAGTCTTGTGTGAGAGGGTAGCTTTCCTCTGTGAGACCTACCAGTGAAAGCCTTTGTAATTGCCTGTTGCCTGACTTGAAAAATCACCTGTGGGATTTTGGCCTCATGCTAGACGACTCCTGTTTATGTGAACTTGAATTACTCTCTAATGAACTTTTGTTTTATTATGAAGAGCTTCCTTCAGTATTTCTTGTAGTGAAGGTCAGCTAATGACAATTTTTCTCTTTTTTCCCCTTTTTAAGTCTGAAGATATCTTAATGTCTTTTTCACTTTGGAGGGTTAGTTTTGCTGGATATTTGATTTTTGGTTGACATTCTTTTTTTTTAAACACTTTGAATATGTCATGCTACTGCTGTATGGCCTTCGTGATTTCTGATTCGAAGTCAGTTGTTAATCTCATTTGCGTTACCTTTCACATGATACAACTCTCTTTTGCTGATTCCAAGATTCTTTTGTCTTTTTTTGTTACTCTGCTTATGTCTGTCTACATGTGAATTTCATTGAGATATCCTATTTGAATGTTGCTAATCTTCTTGGATGTATAAATTAATAATTTTCATGAAATTTGGAAAGTTATGGCTATATTTCTTCATGTATTCTGTCTCTTTTTCTGCTCTCCTACTGAGACTTCCATTTATGTATGATTGGTAGTGTTCGACAGGTTTTTTTTTTCCTTTCCTGTTTCTCAGGCAGGATACTCATTTACATGTCTTCAAATTTATTAATTCTTCTTTTGCTAAATTAAATGTGCTGCTGAACTCCAATAGAAAAAATTTTCTTTTAATTTATTTTCTTTTTCAACTTCAGAATTTCTACTGTTTTTTTTTAAAACAATTTCTCTCTTTTTATTGATATTTTGTTCACTATTTTTCTCACTTTTAGTTTTTTGACAATTATTTATTTCTTTGACTATACTGGGAATAACTACTGTCTATGCTTAGTAAATCCAATGACTGAACTTCCTCAGAGACAGCTTTTATTGACTACTTTTCTTGTGTTTATATGAACTTATACTCCTATTTCTTTCAGTGTCTTATATTTCTTTGTTTAATATTTAGTATTTTAAATGTATAATGTGGTAGCTCTGTTAATTATAATCTGCACCCTCCCACCTCATGGTTTTCTTTTTATTGTTGCTATTTGTTTAGTGTCTTTCTTGAAACAATTCTCTAACATCTGTGTTCTTTGACATGTGCAATCACTAAAGTCACTGTTTAGTTAATTTGGTAATCAGTTAATGATTATTTTCTTCTAATTTCGTGATCTAGTTAGTCTTCCTGAGAGTCTCTGTTTGTATTTTGGGCATGTCTTTTACACTCCAGCAATTTCTACTTGTACCTCATCCATGACTTCCTGCTTGAATAAAATCTCGAAATTAGCTACAGATGAGCAATTAAAACTTTTTCAGCTCTTTCCTGTGTGCACCATGTGTATGTACATTGTCTTCTAGATTTCCTAGAATGTGGTGATGCTTTTTAAAGCTAAGTAGACATGCCATTTCCAAATTTTCTTGTAATTTTTTTTTCCAGACTCTGGTTTACCCCAACTGATTAACACCTCAGGCAGCTGCAATATTATATAATAGCCTGTGAGGTTTTTTTTTTTTTTTTGTGACAAATGCCTTTAGGCAGAGATTTTCCTAATGAGTGATCTCTAACTTAGTTCACATAAAGATGATTCCCTGTGAACAAAGCTCCTTACTAAACTACTGGGTAAGTCAAAGAATGACAATGACAATGTTCTTGAGATGTGGTTTTTGGATCTCTTTGCCTGTTCTTCCTCTTCCAGAGGCTATTAGAATGCTCATTTTCACAGACACCATGGTTGTGAAGCTGCTGACTTTCAATGCCACTGCAGAGATACAGAGGAGCAGGGATGAGAATAGGGCAGATTAGAAACACCACAATCCTCACTGTTCTTACTGAAGTTCACTTTCCCCCCCCATGAATAGTTTATGCATTATTGAAAATGTTTGGTTAATTTTCAGACGTATGAAAAGTTAGTCTTCAAAATTTATTCCTGTGCACTCACCTTTTATAGAGCAATGGATTTTCAAAGGTCTTTATTCTGCAGAAATAGCTTCTGATCTATTAATTACACCTGAGAATTAATACCTAAGTATTCCAACAGTTACACTAAAAAACATTAACAATTTTATAACTTACAAATTCATTAACCTTTTAAAAAGGGCTGTGTTTAGTAAAATTGTAATGAAATAGGTGGCAAGTTTAGTAAAACTGTAATGAAATCTGGGACAATTGTATGATAATTGTCAGTTGGTATTAGTAATAATTTACTTATAATGTGTTCTAAGGTTATTTCTTCTCTAGATGTTGGAAGAGGAACTAATATGTACCTGTTTATAAATGTCCGCATGCCTAGAACCTAAGATAGGAATGTGCAGAAATAGCAAATAAACCCATCAGAAATATGCATGCTAAGAAAGATTAGGTCACTCACAATATTATTAATGATAGGAGTAAAAGAAAATTATTTATTTTCTACCTCTTGATTTTAGCCTTTTCAGTTACTGCCATGCCTCTGTTGAACTTTCTAGCTCAGCCAAGTAATCAAACTAGTTCAAGTGGGTTCAGAAACCAAAACCTCTGACCCCCCCAAAAAAAACAATGAAAGAAAACAAATCATAAAATAAAGTGGCAAAATAACAAGTGTGGATAATATTAAAATAAATCTAGCCTTTGAAGGTATTCATCAACCCAAAGAATATTCCAGAAAAGTTAATCTACCTGTAAGTCCAGATTCAGTGTCTTTTTAAAAAATAGGTAGACCTCTGTAATTCATGATTATTTGCTTTAAAAAATACAAAATAGTTATTTTTTGCTATGAACTATTTGCTTTACTTCCTTTGAACTTACGCTTTTCTCTCTCCATCTTTCAATATTTGTCATCTTTTTTTTTTTTTTAAATGGACTACTTTAAACATTCCGGAAGATAGAATACTCTGGCAAGTAAAATGTACTTATATTTGCAAAACATGTGCTAAAAATATGTTTAGACTCACTTTTCATTCTTTTCCTCTCCCTTGCTTGCCAACGACAAGCCCAGTGATTCAGAAATTCCACTAGGGAGAGAGACTTGTGCTGTGTCTGTAGTATTCATATTCTACAATGGGTCATCTTTGCTCCTTTCATTTGTCTACTCACTTTATTACACTTTATGACTTCCAGATATTTGTTGACGTCTCTTATTTATTCAAAAATCCCTTTTTTTTTTTGTCTTCACTCTTCTAGGCTTATATCCTTTCAAAATTGTACTTTGAACATAACTATTATTCTAGGGAGGTTTCTAAAGGACAGAAAACATGTTTTTATTTATTTATGTTAATAAATAAATTAGGACATTCCGCATCAATTTATTTTAATATTATCTACATTTATTATTTTGCTGCTTTATTTTATGATTTGGTTTCTTTCATTGCTTTTGTGGGGGAAGGGGCAGGGATCTTGGTTCCTGAACCCAGTTGAATTAGTTCAATTACTTGGCTGAGCTAGAAAGTTCAACTGACATATGACAGTAATTGAAAGCAAAAATGGATGGAAACAGAAAATAAAAGTAGAACAGCACTAGCAGCATGAATAGAACATAAAAGTAGGGGGAGGACCAAGATGGCACCTGAGTAACAGCTTCTTTGCAACCAGGTGCCATGAGACAGGGGAGAGAAGACCCCTGGCACTTCTGAATTGGGGGCTTTGCCCAGAAACATCCCTTTGGGGACACAGAGAGACAGCAAGAAACTTCTGGACTCCAGGAGGAGGACAAGCGCAGTGGAGAATTGGCAAGTGGTTGCATTTGCTCTGAGGCTGTGGTGGCTGTGGCAGCCATGACTGTAGCTACAAGACTAGCAAGCTTCCAGACAGGGAAGGCCTTCCCTGTGGGTTGTTTTAGTTTTTTGGACTTTGGCCCTTGGTTGAATTACCTTGGGAGAACTTGGGCAAGAGTGAGGGTGACTTTAAGCATTGTCCAGGGTCCAGAACTGAGCTACTAGGCCAGAAGGGAGCTATCATTGTTTGTCTGTGGGCATGTGTAGCTATTGTGGGAGAGCTGCCCTGCTGTCTCTGCCTTCAGGGTCAAAGATCGAGGCTCCAGCTGGGAAACCTTGGGTGAGTGATCTGGTGACTGTGAACAGCAGCAAAGGCTGGGACTGAGACAGAGGGGAAAAGCAGACCTTTCAGTGTTGGGCAGTGATAGAGCTGCCTTGCAGTCCCAGCGCTCAGGAGCATAGAGTGAGGCCTGATAGCTGGGCAGCTACTTCAAGAGAGATCCCAGCAACACGTGCTTTCCTGGGAAAGCCTTTGCTAAACAAGGTTAATGGTTTAAATTATCTTTTAAGTGGATTGAGGAGAGATTCAGGATCTCAATCCTGTGGGATATAAGGGCAAAGAAGCCGGCAGAGGCCTCCATTCTCCTTATACAGCTGGAACAGCATTGTGATTAGCATCTCATATCCCAGAAGATCACTGGTTGCCCAGACAATAATCTGCAAGATATATACACTGCTTTGTTTTCGATTTTGATTTTTTTTAATTTCAACTTTTGTTCCCTAGATTTTTCTCTTATTTTTTCTTTCTTCAGTTTTCTAGTGTAAAATACAATTTCCCATTGTTGCCTTCTTTAATGATAAGAACTTCATTTTTGCTACTGTTTCTGTCCCTGTTATTTGGTCCCCCCCAATTTTACCTTCTAAGGTTTTCTGTCTGTTTGTTTTGGTTTGATTTATAGTATTTTTGTTTTTCCTCTATATCTGGTGGAGTTGGGGTACCAAGTCTGCTCAGGTTGCCAAAGAGTTGCTGACCTCAAGGGAACCACCCAACCCAGCACCTCTTTGGCGGTTTTTCAGGTGTGAGTTAAGGTACCCTGCTGTATACCTTTATTACTCCTGTTTTCTTCTTTCTGTGCCTCTCTACTTTTTGTCAGTATTCCCTTTTACTCACCCCCTCTCCTTTTTCTTTTTACTTTTATTTATTCTTTTTTCCTTTCTTACTATTCAGTCTTCTCATCCTTACAGTCCTGTACCAAAAGGACTCACCAAAACCTCAGGTCAGAGGCATGGTAACTTAAAGAACAAGAGGAAGTAAAAGGAAAATTAGGGCAAGAAAGCTGATAAAAGGAAGAAACAGCAGAAAAATAAGAAAAACAAAAAAATAAGGAAGAAACAGCAGAAAAATCCTGGCAATATGAAAAACCAGTCCAGAGCAAACCCCCCAGTGGACCATGAGGTAGCTACTGCAGAGGATTCCACCCATTAAAAAATGTTATAAATGAAAGAAGGGGAATTTAAAATACAGATGATGAAAATAACGAAGGAAATTTGCTGAGAAAGTGGAAAATAACCAAAAGGAAATCCAAAAACAGAATCAAATAAGAGATGAATGATATGAAGTATGTAGAAAGGATATAGCAGAGCTAAAGGAAATGAAGCAGTTAATTAGGGATCTTAAAGATGCAATAGAAAGTATCAATAACAGATTAGACCAAGTAGAAGAAAGAATCTTAGAAGCAGAAAACAAAGCTCTTGAGATAACTCAGATAGTTAAAGAGGCAGAAAAAAAAAAAAGCGAGAAAGCAGAATGTTCACTGACAGAATTATGGGACTTCATTAAGCATTCAAACATATGAGTTATAGGTATCCAGGAAGGGGAAGAAGAATACCCCAAAGGAATGGAAGTCACACTAGAGAATATTATAAATGAGAATTTCCCAAACATCACCAAAGATTCTAACACACTCCTTTCAGAGAGATATTGGACCCCAGGTCACCTCAACTCAAATAGAGCTTCTCTAAGACACATTGTGATGAACCTGTCCAAAGTCAAGACAAAATAAAAGATTTTGCAAGCTGCCAGGAGTAAGTGCCAATTGACCAACAGGGGCAAATCAATCACCATGATTGCTGACTTCCCTAATGAAACTCAAGCTAGAAGACAATGGCCATCTACCTTTAATCTACTTAAACAAAACACTTTTCATCCCAGAATTCTATATCCTGCTAAGCTAAGCTTTAAAATTGACAGAGAAATCAAATCTTTTACTGATATGCAAACATTGAGGAAATTTGCCACAATAAGAGGAGCTCCATAGGAAATATTTTGACCTATTCTATACACTGACCATCACAATGGACCATCACAAAGTAAGCACCCAGAAATTAAAGGACAGAACAATGATACAAAAGATAAAACTAAGCAATGGACTTTCACAAAATAAGATGAATAGAATGCTACCACCCTTATCAATTATCTCAATACATGTTAATGGCTTGAATTTCCCACTGAAGAAGCATAGACTGGATCATTGGATAAAAAAACAGAAGGCATCCATTTGCTGTCTGCAGAAAACACACCTAGCCTCAAAAGACAAATTAAAACTCAGAGTTAAAGGTTGGAAGATAATTTTTCAGGCAAACGGAATTCAGAAGAAAAGAGGGGTTGCAATCTTATTTTTCAGATACAAGTGGTTTTAAAGCATTTAAAGTCAAAAAAGACAAAGACGGACACTTCATATTGGTCAAGGGAAAAATGCAACAAGAAGACATTTCAATTCTAAATATTTACACACCAAACATAAATGCTCCCAGGTTCCTGAAACAGACCTTAATTATTCTGAGAAAAATGATATCACATAACATCATAATAGTGGGGGATTTTAACACTCCTCTTACAGAGATGGAAAGATCCTCTAAACAGAAATAAAACAAAGATATAAGAAATGAGACCCTAGAACAACTGTACTTGAAAAATGTATATAGAACACTCCATCCCAAAGCTAAAGAATATATATTCTTCTCATCACCCCATGGAACATTATCCAAAATTGATCATATCCTAGGACACAAAACAAAGATTCTCAAAAGAATCAAAAGAATTGAAATTTTACTTTGTATTCTTTCAGACCACAAGGCAATAAAGGTAGAACTCAACTCCAACAAATATGTCCAACCCCAAATAAAGGCATGGAAATTAAACAACCTTATGCTGAGTGACAGTTGGATGCAGGAAGAAATAAAAGAGGAAATCATTAACTTTCTTTAGCATAACGACAATGAAGACACAAGCTACCAAAACATGTGGGATACAGCAAAAGCAATTCTGAGAGGAAACTTTATCACTTTAGATGTCTACATCCTGAAAACAAAAGGAGAGCACATCAACAAACTCAGAAGCCATCTTATGGAATTGGAAAAAGAAGAACAATCTAAGCTTACACCCAGCAAAAGAAAAGAAATATCCAAAATTAAATCAGAGATTAATAAAATTGAAAACAAAAGAATCATTTGGAAAATTAATGAAATGAAGAGTTGGTTTTTGAAAAAGTAAATAAAATAGATAAACCTTTGGCCAGACTCACTAGAAATAGAAAAGTTAAATCTTTGGTAACCTCAATCAGAAATGATAAAGGGGAAATAACAGATGCCACAGAGATACAAGAGATTAACTCTGAATACTACAAGAAGCTCTATGCCCAGAAATTTGACAGTGTGAAGGAAGTGGATCAATATTTGGAATCACATCTTCTCCCTAGACTTAACCTGGAAGAAATAGATCTCCTGAACAGACCAATATCAAGCACAGAGATCAAAGAAACAATAAAAAACCTCCCCCCCCAAAATACCCTAGTCCAGATGGCTTCACATGAGAATTCTATCAAACCTTCAAAGAAGAGCTTATTCCCATACTGTGGAAATTATTCCAAAAAATTGAGGAGAAAGGAATCTTCCCCAACATGTTCTACAAAACAAATATCACCCTGATACCAAACCCAGGTAAAGACCCAACTAAAAAGGAGAACTTTTCAGACCAATTTCACTAATGAACATAGATGCAAAAATTCACAATAAAATTCTAGCCAATAGACTACAGCTTCTCATCAAAAAAGTCATACATCATGATCAAATAGGTTTCATCCCAGGGATGCAAGGCTGGTTTAACATATGCAGGTCCATAAATGTTATTTACCATATCAACAGAAGCAAAAACAAAGACCATATGATCCTCTCAATAAATGCAGAAAAAGCATTCAATAAAATCCAGCATCATTTTCTAACCTGAACACTGAAGGGTATAGGCATGGGTGGCACATTTCTTTAACTGACCAAAGCTATCTATGACAATCCCACAGCTAATATTGTACTGAATGGAGTAAAACTGAAAGCTTTTCCCCTTATAACTGGAACCAGACAAGATTGTCCTCTATTACCACTACAATTCAACATAGTGCTGGATGTTCTATGCCTGGAAGTCATCAAAAAATACAGTAATGACTCAGGATATAAAATCAGTATCTACAAGTGAGGAGCCTTTGTATACGCCAGTAATAGCCAAGATGAGAGGCTAATTAAGGACACAACTCCCTTCACCATAGCTTCAAAGAAAATGAAATACCTAGGAATTTACCTAATAAAAGAGGTGAAGGACTTTTATAAAGACAATTATGAAACCCTAAGAAAAGAATTATCAGAGGATATTAACAAATGGAAGAACATATCATGCTCATTGTTAAAATGTCTATACTTCCCAAAGTAATCTATCAATTCAATGCCATCCTTATTAAAGTACCAACTATAGCTAACTGCAAGGTGGTCTTGGAAATTGAACCTAACTCCATTAAGGAGCTACAGCAGTATACAGTAGAAATGAAAAGGAGATTTTGATGGACAGTTGGGTATTCCTGCTATATTATTTAATAGACATTTATTTTATAAATTACAAAGCAATATCATTGTATAATGTGAATATCTTACCAATTCTGAAACACAAACAATATTATATGGAAAGAAATTAGTGATTTACCTAAGATGTATTATTTATAAAAGTCAAAGCCTGGAAGTGAACTCAGAACTTCTCAAATATCATACACTTTCTCAAAAATTGGTTAAAAAAAAAAGAGAGGGAGAGAAAGGAAGGATTGTGTTCAACATGATACAAACTTTGAAATTAGTACCTTCAAGTAATCAATATCCAATACATTTTTGATTGGTAACACATGGCCACAAATCTCAGACATTTTAATACTGCATTTTCCTTACAATAATAAAGTTATAGAACCTAATCCCATTAGTGAATTTAACATGATTATATTTTTCCCATAACTTTAAAATTGACCAGAATCTTCAAATGCAACTCTGTTCCCGAAGTGAAAGTAATAAAGTATTTTTTTGTGAATGGGAACTCATAGCTCATATTTTAATAATAGTTAGACTTAGAGGTTTAAGACTTTAAGATCAATTTTTGTAAAGCACATCACACATGAGGAAGTTGTTTCTTACCAGATAGTCATTTATTCCTCCCTTTTAGTTTTTAAAAGTCATTGAGAAATACTTCTTGGAAGGAGATTCTGTACTAACTGTTCCAGTGCTGAAAAACATAAAAGGAAAATTCGATAAGATATATTTCCCCTTTTTTGCGCTTTTGAAAAATCAAATATATAGTCAGTATTCATGGATGGAATTTGTGTTTTTTTCCTCTCTTGCTGCATTGTATTTATTGTTAAATCTACTAGACAGTCATAGAATCATAAAATTTAAAGTTGGAAAGTGCTTTGAGGTTATCATCATATACAATCTATCATTCAACTTCAGTAAAGCTTATTGGTATAATTTAAATCAGTTAACTAATGGCAGAAAGATTTCTTTTTTGATTCATAGATTATGCAATTCAAACTTGTTTCCTTGGACAAATTATTGTTGGTGATAACATTCTAACTTTCTTGGCAGAGTAAAGAGAGTTCCAATGGTCTATCCCTCCATTGGACAAGGTTATTGTCAATTGGCTATTTATGTGTGTGGGTAAGGTCTGATCAATCCTGCATCTCTTCTTAGGTTCAATTATTGAAAAAGATTTGAATATATCTTTTGACTACGTGAAAATAATATTTATTAATTTATTAGAAGCAAAATGTATTTAATGAACCACACAAGGGAATCTTTTTGGTGATATTACCCTATCTCAGTGACTTATGGCCATCTAAAAAAGAAGAAAAATATACAATTTTCTCTGTACAGTCTTACTGACATAATGACATCTGCAGTTATCACTATAACTTATCTATTTTTAGACTGAAACTTGATATCTGCTTATAAAAATTAGGATTATTCAATGAATAACTATGACTTCTCTAGACTAACAAAAATTTGCTTTGATATTGTGATTTTGTCTCATTAAGCGTACTGGATTTGGGATATAGTTATCAATGTTGAGTTATAGTGTTTTTTTAGTTTGACAGTTTCCTGTATTTGGTAAAAATTTTAATATCAAATGTGCTTTGCATCTGGTCACCTGTCACAATATATGATTACAGATAAGTTCTATTTGACAAGGCCTGACTTCATTAGAGATTTATTATTTGAGTATTTTTTTCAATGACTTTGAGAAAATCAATGCATTCCAGTTATGTAACTGCAGAACAGCCTCTGTGTTGGGATTTGCGGCTCACTGAAGCTTGGTCTAGACAATAGCAAATTCTTCAATTTTGAACAGGCTGTACATAATAAATTGCCAACTGGAACATCGATTTAACTGAAACATTACTTTTCATATTTCAATGTTGCATTCCATTTGATTATGCTAAATTCAGGACATAAAAGTAGAATTCTGGTGTCTTGATTCTGTGATCTAGCTATGAGGTTGTGTTGCTTGGATATAACCCAGAGAATTTAGAGCCTGCCCAGATCACTAAACACCAATGCCTTGACTGCAAGCACTAGGTTGTGTATGCTTCTTTCCTGTTTTCTCCATGTTTAACACAAAAGGGAAAAGCCTACTATGCAATGAGTCATATTTTTCCTGTTTGCTGGTCACATCTTTGGCTCCAGCTTAGTTATATTGGTAATCTAATTTTTACAATTCACTAAGGATAATACAGAGGTCATTTATTAAAAAGATATGGCTTATAAAGTTACATAATTTTCTTCTAACAACATTGACAAAGCCAAATAATGTAACTGTTTTCCTTAAATATAAAAATGAGAGAGAGCTTAAATATAAAAATGTGATTTAGTAAAAATTCATTCAACAAAGATGTCTTTTACAAACATTGCATTACTCTCAATATTGTTAAAATATAAAGAGGTAGTCATGTGCTAAATCCCTTCCCTTAAATAATTACAATCTAATTGAGATAAGATATGCACATATTTAAATGCCAATGATAATCCAAAACAATAGCTTCACAAAAAGTTGAGAGGCAGAAGGTCATTAAATGTCAAAGCTAGTTGGCAAAGCCTGTGGCTCAAAGGAGTAAGATGCTGGCCCCATATGCCGGAGGTGGCAGGTTCAAACTCAGCCCTGGCAAAAAAAAAAAAAAAAAAAAAAGTTAAATCTAGGAAAACAGGAATTGAGTAGAAGAGAAAGTCACTGGAGCTTGAGCTATTGAGTGTAGGTTTTATGAAGAAGATGGTATTGACTTCAATACACAAAGGAAGAAAACAAGTGAATTATGGAAGAAAAAATAAGAAAAAATTGGGCAAGGAAAAGAGGTGAGAAAATGAATGATCCAAAGGATCATCAACAACTATTATAATAATAGCTCAGTTTCTGTGGGTATACATTTCTCTTGGAATTGAAGATAAAAAAGTTAACTAGATTTAGTATGTGTTTGCCTTCTAGCTTTCTAGTGAGCAAGATTAACTATTAATAGTAAAGTTTGGCATCCAGGCCTTGGAATTTAATACTATAGTTATTAATGACTTAGTTAATTCATTATTCATTCAGTACTGTATTGAGTCATTCAGTCAACTCAAATTGTGACTTCATCATGTTAGATACTTTATTCCACAAAAGACTGAATAAAAACACACGTAGCACCTACTCTCTAAATGTGTATAGCCTTTCTCTCCAACATGCTACAAATAATAAATAAATTTTAAAGCCACTAGGGAATGAGATACTGTTAAAAAGCAAGAAATCTGCATAGAGAGGTTATCCAGAGTAGATCAGAAAGGGAAGGGAGAACAAAATTTACTCTTCCCAGGTCAAAGAATACTTTGAAAAAAATCTCAAGGGTAAGTAAGACACAGGAAGATGTAGCAGCAGTGAATTTCAGACAGAAACAGCACTATAAAGAGCAGAGAAAAGGAAAACATGGTTCTTTATGACCAGATGAGTGGAGAGAAATTTAGTTAGAGAAGACTGGGTGATGAAATGTTTTGTGATCATGTCTGCTTATTTAATAAGTCTAGAGTGGATAATACAAATTGAGTTCAAAAAATATTAAGAATTTCTAAACTGTTTACTACTATAGTTTACTACTATAGTTTCAGAGTCAGAGTTTTACATAGAATATCCGTGGTTAGTACCTATTTTCATATGGGATTCATTCTACCATACTTGAAACCAGGAAACAAAAGAACAGACATTAAAAATGAGTAAGTTATGGCCACACAGGGTAGAATCAGTTTTGAGAAATGATTGAATTGGAGGTCCACGATAAGTTTGGGGACTTTGAAATATAAAAAGTGGGAAGTCACAAGTGATTGGGGCAGCAGCGAAGAATTAAAAGGGCATCCTAGGAAGCAAACTATTCCTTTTTTTTTTTTTTTTTTTTTTTGCTTTTGGCCGGGGCTGGTTTTGAACCTGCCACTTCCAGCATATGGGGCCAGTGCCCTACTCCTTTGAGCCACAGGCACCACCCACAAACCATTCCTTTTTAAGAATTATTAATATATGCTGAGAGACTCCTTGTAATCTCAATTTATGAGAGATTTATCTTCTTGCAGTGCCAACAAAATTGCCTAATTAGTAAGAGCCATGTATGAAATAGGGAAGAAAATAAACCAATCTAATTTTTTTATAGAAAACTTTTTTTATAAAGCCAATTTGTAATTCCTAAGAGTTCATTTAATTAAAGGGCCTTTTCAGTCCTGCAGTTTATTTTATCTTACACATCAAATTTAAGCTAAAGAGAAATAAGTTTTTTATTAAATTGATTTTTATTTACTTAGTGGTAGTTTTAAAAAGAAAAAGAAACCATAAGGATTCAATATGCATTATTGAAAATAAATGAAAGAGAGCTCAGAGAGTTTTGAACTAGGTGGAAGAAAGAATAAAGTTGAGTTGTGATTGGAATTATTTTGTTTTAGCTTTTTCACTGTAAAGTGGGAACAATAGTAAATGCTTCAGATTCCTCAAAGAATTCTGAAATACAGATTTTTTTTAAAAAAATGAGCTACTAATAAACAATTTATATGAAGAAAACCATTAAAATTTTGTAACAGATAAAGCAACACATTTTTAAAGTAAGATTTTGATAAACTATGTCAATTCATGTTATTTAACCAAAGAATAACTTAGAATTACTTTTGTATATCAAATTAGGGACTGCTGACTAAGCAAGATGTATATATTATTAAATTACTCCCTCCTTCTGAAAGCATTAAAAAAGGATAACCCAGGTGGTGACAGAGACTAGGAAAGAAGCCATCCTTAGAAGTGCATTTTTAATTTTGTTTTGACTGGTGTTACATCAAATCTGTAGATTTATTTGAGACGGTTTAACATTTTTAAAAAGTTGAATCACCAAACCCTTAAACATGGCACACTTACTTAAGTTGCATTTATTTTCCCTTATTACATTGTATAGATTTCTTCACAAAAGTTCTGCAGTTTTTAAAGATTTATGCCTAAGTATATGATTTCTTATGTTGTTTTGATATCTTTTATTTCATTTTCTAATATCAGCTACTGACATATAGAAATTCAATTAAGTTTTATATCAATTTTTGTACCTATGGCTGAATTGGGTTATAAATTCTAACAATGTATTTATAGAGTCTTTTGGATTTTTATTTTTTAATACAACCTCCATGGAAAACAGTATGGAGATTCCTCAAAGAACTAGAAGTAGATGTATCATTCAATCCAGCAATCCTACTACTGGGTATTTACACAAAGTTATATTATCAAGAAGACACCTGCACTTGATTTCACAATTGCAAAGATATGGAATAAACCCTAGTGCCCATCAATTCATGGATTAACAAAATGTGTTATATGCATGTTATGGAACATTACTCACCATGAAGCAGGATGAATTAATGCTTTTTATAACGATTTGAATGGAACTGGAGACCATTATCCTAAATGAAGTATGTCAAGAATGGAAAAGCAAACACCACATGTACTTGCTATTAAATTGTAGCTAACTGATGAGCACATGTGTACATAGAGGGAAGTAAAATCCACTGGAAGGGTGACAGGGGAGAAGAGGATGGGTAAAAACCTACTTAACAGGTGCAATGTACAGTATCTAGGCAATGGGCTCACTGATAGTTATGACTCAGACTTTCCAAAAGTGTGATCTATGTAACTCCAAACATGTATACCTCCATAATATTTTGAAACAGTCACCGAAATTTTAATCTAACATGTATCTTTTAGCATTCAGTCCAGAAACAAAAGTCCCTCAGATATGAGTAGGAGTACTTTATTATAGAGATTGAAGATTACACACTTGTAGAATAAGCTGAGCATGTGGAGGTCTGAAATAGAAAAATAATATTCAGCTGATTACTAAACATGAGAGTGTATTGTGGGTGGCCAGGTCAGAGATTGCAGAAGAGTTCCAGAAAATGTTCATGAGTGGTTGGAACCTTATATGGAGTGTTTGAAGAGTGGTGTGCAGAAGCTATTATCTTAGTAGAGCTTGGTGGTTGGCTTGGGTGCTATTGATGGAGACAGTAGAAAGATAATGTGAAACTAGAACTCAGTGAACACTCTTGTGACATTCTGTCTTCCTGTCCTACTACCACGATCTTACAAGATATTTTCACTCAAATAAGCTCCTCTTTTATATAACTCAAATCCAGAACTATATAGGGAAGAGCATTCTGGGATATATACAGTTGCCCCTTGTACAATGTGGAGCTTAGGTGTGCTGACCCACTGCAAAGTCAAATCTTCATGTATAATTCCCACAAAACGTATCCACTAGTAACCTACTGTTAATTGTAAGCCTTATCAGTAACATAAATAGTTGATTAATACATATTTTGTATATTATGTGCATTATATATATTATTACAATATAGTAATGTAGAGAAAAGAAAATGTTATTAAAATCATAAGTAAGATAAAATACATTTACTCTCTATTAAGTAGACGTGGATCATCAAAAAGGTCTTTATCCTTATTGTCATCACATTGAGTAAGCTGAGGAAGTTGAAGAAGAGTCAGTCTTGCTGTCTCTGGGATGCCTGAGGCAAAAGAAAATCTGCATAGAGGTGAATCTGCACAATTCAAACCTGCTTAGTTCAAGGGTCAACTAGTTCCCAGTATCAGCTAAATTGATATAACAAAATCTTCACGTACATTGAGGCCACATGTTGTGGATTATTACATCTCATTAAGGACACATGTTATGGATTATGGTGTAGTATTGAAGAGATACAAGTAGAATACTGATTTTACTGGGTTTCATAAGAGCATTTATAGGATCAGCTGAGATTTCAGGAAATGGGTGATATACCAATAACTTGATAAGGTTAAGTAGGATGAGACTCAACATAAATTGCTAGATCTGGAAATTTAGAAGCCATTGAAGACCTTTGAGAGAATTATTTCATTAGTGTGGTAGGGAATAGCAAATCTGATGAGTAAATTATAAATGAGGAAATAGAAGTGCATAGTCTATATTGTAAACATGAATATGTGTATGTATAAGATAGTTATAAAATAAGTTCATGTATATTAATCAATATACAAAAATAAAATGCCATTCCTATACACCAACAACAATCAATTTGGGAATCATATATACCTTTCACAATAGCAACAAAGACAACAAAATACCTAGGAATATATTTAACCAAAGTGAGAGAAAAGGCCTCTGCAGGGAGAACTAAAAAGTTACTGAAGGAGGAAGTCACAGAGGGTATAAACAAATGGGAAAAATCTATTATGCTCATGGATTGGTGGAATCAACATTGCTAAAATATTCTTCTTGCCTGAAGTGATTTACACATTCAATGCAATCCCCATTACAATATCATAAGTTTTCACTGATGTAGAAAAAATAATTCTATGCTTCATAGAGAACCAGAAAAAAGTCTGAGCACCAAAGCAAGCTTCAGCAAAAAGGACAAATTGAGAGGCATCACTTTGCCAGATTTCAGGCTACATCTATTACAAGGTTATAATAACCAAAACAGCATGGTACAGGCACAAGAACAAGACATAGATCAGGTGTCCTCAAACTATGGCTCACGGGCCACATGCAGCCCGCCAAGGACATTTATCAAGTCCATCAGGTGTTTTTGCCACCATTGCCTGTCCTGCTTAGCAGTGGACTCATCCTGGGGCCTGCAGTCCGGCCCTCCAACAGTCTGAGGGACAGTGAACTGGCCCCCTGTTTTAAAAGTTTGAGGACCCCTGACATAGATTAATGGATAAGAATGGAGAACCAAGATATAAAACCATCCTCATATTACCATCTAATTTTGACAAAACAGACAATAACATCTTGTACACTGAGAAAAAGAGTCCCTATTCAATAAATGGTGCTGAGAAAATTGATAGCCACATGGAGAAGACTGAAACAGTATCCACATCTTTCACCACTTATAAAAATTGATTCACAATGAATAATAGATTTAAAACTAAGCATGAAACTACAAGAATTCCAGAAGAAAATATTGGAAAAACTCTTAACAGACATTGGCCTAAGAAAAGAATTTATGAAAAAGTCCTGAAAGGCAATCACAGCAACAAAAATAAGCAAATTGAATCTGATTAAATTATGGGCTTCTGCACACCCAAGGAAACAGTCAGTAGAGTGAACAGACAACCTACACAATGGGGAAAATATTTGTATGCTATATATGCACCTCAGGACAGATAACCAGAATTTACAAGAACTCAAGCAAATCAGGAAGAAAAAAAACAACCCCACAAAAAGTGGACAAAACACATAAACAGAAGCTTTTCAACAGAAAATAGACCAATGGCTAATAAGCATATGAAAAAAAAAAGTCAGTATCTCTAACTGTTAGGGAAATGCCAATCAAAACAACAACTGGTGTCATCTAACTCCAGTGAGAATGGCTTTCATATAAAAAAAAACCCTACAACAAAAGATGCTGACGTGGATGCAGAGAGAAAAATTTACACACTGTTGGTGGGACTACAAACTAGTACAAATTCTATAGGAAGTCATGTGGAGATACCTCAAAAAACTAAAATTGGAGACATAACATTTGATCCAGCAATCCTATTATTGGGTTTTTACATTAAGGAAAAAAGTTCATTTTATAAAAAAAGACATGTGTACTTTAATGTTTATTACAGCACAATTCACATCTGTAAAGATGTGGAACCAACCCTAGTGCCCATCAATATATAGTGTGGTATATGTGGTAGACGGAGGCCATGTAGTACTATTCAGCCATAAAAAATGGCAAACTAATATCTTTTGTAACAACCTGGATGAAACTGGAGACCATGCTTGTAAGTAGTTTCACAGCATTGGAAAAACAAACACTACCTTTACTCTCTATTCTATTGGAAGCAATCTATCAACACTCATGTTCACATTTGGTGGTAAAATTCAATGGGAAGCAAGCAGGTAGGAGGGGACAAGAGAACAGGGCTATATTCTCACCTAACAGGAACAGTGCATACTATCTGGGTGAGGGGCACACTTACAACTTTTACTAAAACTGAACAAAAGCATGCAGGGACACCTCGTGGCACATCTCATCTGCTTCCCGGAAGCAGGAAGGGGAAGGTATATTCACACCTAATAGGTAAAATGCATACCATCTGGATGAGAGGCCAACTTATTATTATTACTTAGACTTCAACTGTGAAAAGAGCAATTCATGTAACCAGAAACTTCCTATCCCCATAATATTCTGAAATTATAAAAATATTTTAAAAATATTTTTAAAAAATAAAAGAAGTTCATGAACTCAGGTTATCATCTATTCTATCTACTATTGTACTTGTTGTGTCTAGTGTTAGAAACTGTGAATGGTTTGAGATTTTAATCACAAGTTAGCAAGTCATCTTGTCACAGATGCCTGAATGCTGAAAGAAGACATGAGGCTCCTGGGTCAGAGACAAAGGACTTTACTACTCTCAACCCAGCAAGAGTATATTATATTGGTTTTTCTTGCTTCCTATTCCCTAAATCCCATGAGGGTGGTGTAGAGATGGG
This sequence comes from Otolemur garnettii, assembly GCF_000181295.1. Classification (NCBI taxonomy): domain Eukaryota; kingdom Metazoa; phylum Chordata; class Mammalia; order Primates; family Galagidae; genus Otolemur; species Otolemur garnettii. The sequence goes on from NW_003852404.1 coordinate 8,982,861, forward strand.
CTATGTGCCTATTTCTTGGCTGGTTCTAATTTATATCCTAGACCTATGATGAATGATCCTGTGAGTATATTTATTTTCAGTGAGTTATGTGATTCTTTCTAGTGAATTTTTGAACCTAACGTAGCTATGGTCACCCCTGACTTTATTGCCAGCTGGTCTGAAATAAGAGTTGTTCTGGGGACCCTCAAATTTGTAATTTATGTCTAAAGTGAGAACAGTCTTGTAGAGACTGTGCCCTCAGATTTCGGAGTTTTCCTGAGTAACCTAACAATTTGATGTGTGGTTAAATACTCTCTATATCAACCAATTGCATTGGATTGATCAATGCAATCAAACTGTGATCAGTTGCATTTGATTGATATATAGTATAGAAATTTAGCATGATTATTTTACTCTAAATGTAGAATTTTATTTATTATGATAGCTGTATTTAATGTGTATTTCTTTTACCAAAGTAGACGGGGTAAATGTGGCACACCTCTTTGGGGTAGCTGCTACTCTTGTATAATTTTTTCACACACGTGGCCTCTGTCAACTGAGGCAAGCTTAGTTAATGCTTCTAACCAAGAGTGTACAATCTTGGGATGTTGTGTAGTCATCTCCAACAGGCCTAATGCTAATCTCCAAGATCCAGTAATCTAAAATAAAGACTAAGCTGTGTCTTCCAAACCTGGCCAATATGATGGTAGAGTAGGAAAAAAGATTATCACAATAACAATTCTCTTTTAGAAAATGGAATAAGGAGGTCACAAAAGTCATGGTCATAGCCATTTTAGTATTCTATTGGGTCAAAATAGTGAAAACAATATCAGAAGGAAATCTTGCGAGCAGAAGGTTAGCCCATCTGAAAACTCTGTTCTCTGAGAGAAAGTTCTTAGTCTATTATTTTCCTGGCCTCTGACTTTGTGCTCTGGGGTGCTCCTCCTGGCCCATTCTCTTCTCTGACTCTGAGGTGGATGCTGGAGAGTTTGACCTGAGGTTGCACAACTCTCAAAGCCCACTTTCTGCTTGGGAGTTTGGGGGATGCAGATAGCTCTTGGGGCTGAATGGCTGGTGTTAACCAGACTTAGGGTTACTGTAGTTACAAAATTTTCTAAAATTTATTAGTTATCTTATCTTTTACTTCCATCCAATTCCATATTTTAATATTCAGAGCTAAAGATCTCATTATGTCACAGTTTTAAGGCTGAAGATTTTAGCATTTTTCTTACTGGCCTCTGTGTTCTCCCCTACCCCTCTCTCTAAACTTAATTTTGAATTCCTGGGAACCATGTTAACCAATATGCTTGGGTTAGAAAGCAGACTTTAATCATGTTCCCCTCCCCCAGAAGAATTATTGCCTGTGTTTATCTATTGCTGTGTAACAAATTACTCCCTATCTCAGTGGCCTGAAATAACACACGGTTGTTCTCAGTCATGGATCTGGGAGTGTAGGTTAGCTGGGTCCCTTTCTTAATTAAGATACCCTGGTTCTGGAAGAAATCTCTTGTCACAAGGGCTCTCCTTGGTCCTCTTCAAACCTGTTGCAGCACTAACCCTGGGCAGGAATCAGTTGCATGGGTCCTTTTACTAAACAGAGATTTAAGGCTGCTCCTCCAGGACTCAGAACCATTGTTCATAACCTTTAACCAGACTTCTTGCTCTAGATGCTACCTGGCAGCATCTCTAGAACAAACTTTCTTCCCTCTGCAAGATCTCTCCTGTATTACTAAGCAGCAAAGGCCAGCCCTTCCCTTGTTGCCTTTCTTCAAATGTCATGGTAGCTCTGAACATTCTGTTTGGAGGACAGATGCTATCTTGTACTCTCAATTGATGATTTGGGACATTGAAAACCAATCGCCAACCTTGTTTAATTAACATACTCCCTGGTCATCCGACAAAAGATGCATTCTCCCCTCACTTGCACACTCCTACCTGACTTCGTACCTGTGCTGTGTTGTGCTTTTTCAGCTCTGTCCTCCCTCCCCATCCTTGTTGCTACCTTCTATGAACCTGTATTTCAACCAGGAATGGACTGTCCAACATCCTTGGCTTCTCTGAGAATGCTTTTACCTCCTTTGGCTAAATAACACCTGACAATTGTCCAAGGATGCCTCATGGCCCTATTTTGGGAGGCTGCTTATTCGTATATACTGTAAAAACTGAGGGTCAAGGTGAGGTGGTCAGTATTCTCCTGGCCCTCTGCTGCTTCCTCCTGAACATTGCTCTTCCACACAGCCCTTTGAGCAATATCTGCCCTTCCTCATTACTGTCATTTACTGCCTTTCTAATCATTTTTCATCAAATTCACTGATGTTTGGGAACCAGCCTCTTTACAAAATTACTCTTCTCAGCCTTTGCCAAAATCTTAAAAGATCTCAACAAATGAGCATCTTATACCAAATGACATCTTGATTTCTGGGCTGCTTCTGTACTTTTATAGAACTTTCCCTCAACTTCTTTCAATGGCACCACTCAAAGGAAGAGAGAAGGAAATTGTTGCTATAATTGTCGCTATATCAGAATCTCAGATGTAGAAAAAAAAGAAGCACATCAATTGCCCACCTTTGCCATTGTTTAGCTGGACATATAAGCCCTAATTCCTACTACATCTCTGTGATCTGCTGTTTGCTACTAAAATACGGGTGGTGTTCATAGTGATTTTAGATGACTCAATTCTTTAACCATGGTGACTCCCATTGTTTTCTTTGCTGACTTTTGTTCTAAATTTCTTCAGAGTCATATAGAAACTCTCTTATATTCCCAGGGTAATAAAAATCAGCAAAATGAAAACACAAGAATGTCTGTTGTCATGAAGTGTTTAAGATAAATGCTAATTTGACTTCTATTTCTTCCAAATATTTGATTATTTTTAGGATGACTATGGTCTCAATAGGCTTCAAAAAGCACAGAAGAAACTGAGAGAAGAAAAAATTCAGTGCAGAAAAGCAATTTTATGTTATTTTCAGGGGCAAGTTAGTTTCTTTGCCTTAAGAGCTTTGCTCTATAATCATGAGAATTCATGCCATAAAAATTCCAAAACCAAGAATTTGGTTTGTTTCCATAATAATTTTTTGTTGTCCTGATAATAGAAGGTTGACACATAAGTTTGGTTCGTGGTTAAATAATTTCCTGCAAGTTGCCTGCCAGTGAAAAGAACTTAAAGTGCTATGTATAATTTTTACTTTCAAACAAATTCTTCTTTCAGGAAATTTTATTTTTCTTGAGTATAAAAAGTATTTACTCTGTTGCTGATAAACTGTAAAAGGAAAAAATACTGCCTTAAATAATGATAGTGTGTATGAAGACCAGAAGAAGGAAAAATTTAGTATCATCCACTTTCTATCACATATTAACTTAAGGCAAATCACAATTTCCTTGGGCCTCCGTCTTTTTTTTTTTTTGTCTGAAAAATATGAAAGAATATTTTGCCTGCTAAAAGAAAGAGATGATATTTTGAAGGAAGTATTAAGCCTTTTTTTACTCCTAAGACTGTTTTTTTTTTTTTTTTTTAAGAGACAGAGTCTCACTGTGTCGCTCTCGATAGGTGTTTGGTGTCACAGCTCACAGCAACCTCTAGCTCTTGGGCTTAGATGATTTTCTTGCCTCAGCCTCCTGAGTAGATGGGACCACAGGTGCCCCCACAACGGCTGAATATTTTTTGTTGCAGTTTGGCCAGGGCCAGGTTTGAACCTGCCACCCTTGGTATATAAGGCTGACGCCCTACTCACTGAGCCACAGGCGCCACCCTCCTAAGAATTTCTTAAAAATAAATTGTATGCAAAGCACTGTGCTAGATTTCACAATTAACCTGGATGTGAGTAACAGACAAGAAAGCTGTGGTAAAAGGTGTTACAAAGAGCAGATAGTAATGATCATTCTCTAGTTGTCACTTATTAACTGTGTGACTTTGGCAAAAAGTATGACCTGTCTCACTTTCTTCACCGTTCAAGTGAAGACAGGGTGTAGGGGACGCCAAGAGTCAGATGACCTCTGAGCAAGATGATCTGCAGTTGAGGGATGGACCCTTGGGCCATTCGTCCACGTGCTCCTTGTGGAAGAAGAGCCCAAGCCTTCACAAAGAGGCATTTGTTAACTACTCCCCTCACCTGTGTTGTACAGTTTCAATAAAAGCTAGTGCGGAGGTTGCTCAGGGCTGCCCTGCTAAGAAGGGCTAGGCCGCCTCCGCTTGTACTTCTAATCCATGTCATGCCTGGTTCCTTTCTTCTGTGATTGAGACCAGGGCCACAAGGGCCCAAGGGGTTGCGACAACAGGGTTCTGTAAGAACTCAGTATAATTATAGAATTTTGAGCTAGCATATGTTCTATAAATGTCTGAATTCATTAGTACTTCTGATAGTTGACTTAATGAAGCCTTTAGTCCTATTGAATATAATATTAACACAGGTGAAATAAACAGGCGATGGGAGCCAATCACACTTAGAAAATGCCAACCAAGTCAGAGCAAAAGAAGTTAATTGAAATATGTGTCCTAACCATATATAATTTAAGCCGAACACAGACCCCAATCTGGTCATCAGTATCTATGTGGTTCTGATATGTATGGTTTGCTTATAGCCAAATTACTATGAGTGAATTGTTTTATCGTAGCGTGTCGGTGTGGATTTGTAAAACATAAGGTATATTATTCCTAGAATTTAGGTCAATTTCAGAATAAGGAAATTAGTAGGAAGAATAACATAAGTGAATATTCCCAAGTATTAAAAAGACAGAAAACAAAAATGTGATTTGGACTTTATTTAATTTCCTCTTAAGTCACCATATGAGAAATTCTTCAAGTTCTTCCGGAGAAAGGAAAAATGAGTAAACATATTTCTTATATTTAATGATTCTTGGCCCACATTGACAAATGTTTTTGAATATCAATTCAAAACGACATGACTGCCAGCTGTTGGCAACTGCACGTGGCAGAACAAGCTTAGTGGTCAGAGGGAGAATTCCAAGTCTCACAGTTGTACCAAAAGTCAGGCTGTGTCTCTAAAGGAAAACAAACACTACCTTGGAATAACAAACTGTCTGGTATTCTTCACCATCTTAAAAACACATTGGAATATTAAAACAATTTAATCTGGTATCAATCGTTTTGTTTGAAGTGGCCTCCAATGTAATATTAAAGGGAAATGGTGATTTGGTAACTATGCTTAAAACCCTGGAACAATTGGCAGCCGTGCCAATCAAATCTTTGGTGTTTGTTGTTTAATGTGACAGTGATTAAGGTCTTAGCACTGCAACTGGCACGTAAAAAGTCTTCAAGGAATGTTGGTTATCACACAACTGTGACTAAAGTCTCCATCTCAGAGCACAGGAAAGGAGAAATGAGTAACCCTCACAATTCTGCACAATTCTAATAGTCCATGGATTTCTTTTTGTAATTCTTCAATAAGGACAGAAGAAGCCTGTGAAAATCAGTTCAGACTAAGTAGAGAATGAATATTATCTACATTTCTGAATTAAAAAAATAAAATGATGTAGTGTCATACATATTTTATAGCTAGGAATGTGTGCTGAAACAAGTCCTCAGATTCTCTTTCTTCCCTGCGCCCCTTTCTCTGTATATATGCTTGGGTACATTTAAGAGACTGAAACAGCCAGGACTTCTGATAACTGATTGGCATATTTTTTACAGTTGACAGACTAGTCACATAATAAACTCAATTTAAAAAGTTGATCACAGGGCTGGGTGCAATGGCAAGATTCCTTGTCTATAATCCCAGGCAAGTCCAGGGAGGCTGAGGTGGGTGAGTTGCTTGAGTTCAGGAGTTCAAGACTAGCCTGAGCAAGAGTGAGACGCCCATCTCTAAATAATAGGTGGGCATTGTGGCAGGCAGCTGTAATCTCAGGTACGCAGGAGGCTGAGACAAGAGAATCACTTGAGCCCAAGAGTTTGAGGTTGCCATGAGCTATGATGCCCAGGTACTCTACCGAGGGTGACAAAGTGAGACTTTGTCTCAAAAAAATAAAGTTGATCACATAACTGTAATAAAATACCCTCTTTCTGATACTGTGTATTTCATTGTTATAGGAAACCATATAAGCTTTTGAGAAAGTTTATTCTTTAATAATTTAATGCTTTAGTTTTATGATGTGGAAAGATGATTTGAACAAAAATACTTCATCTTCCTAAATCGTGGCATTCTGTTGGAATAGAACGACATCACTTATTTCTATACAAATTTGAATTTAACTTTCATGCTGTTAACAGTCTTATCCTTCATACAAATAACTGGGCAAGATAGTCAAAAGCAATATCTCCACCTATTTGTTTCTTATATCAACCAGAGCTGGAGTACTAGCTCCTCAAGGCTATTGCAACAAAGTGCCACAAACCCACCCGCTTAAATCAGTAGTTCCCAACCTTTTTGGCATCAGGAACCAGTTTCGTGGAAGACAATTTTTCCACAGATTGGGTGAGGATGGTTTTGAGATGACTCAAGCACGTTAAATTTATTGTATACTTTATTTCTATTACATTGCAATATGCAATGAAATAGTTACACGACTTACCATAATGCACAATCAGAGCTGTGAGCTTGTTTTCCTGCAAGTAGACCATCCCGTCACTGCCTCAGCTCCACCTCAGATCATCAGACATGATCCATAAGGAGCTTGCAACCTACATCTCTTGCATGCACAGTTTACCGTAGGATTCCTGCTCCTACAATACTCTAATGCTGCCAGTGATCTGAGAGAAGCTGGAGCTCAGGTGGTGATGCTAGCTATGAGGAGTGGTTGTAAATACTGATGAAACTTCCGGCTGTGTGGCCCAGTTCCTAACAGGCTATAGACCAGTACTGGGCCTGCCTGGGGATTTGGCACTTGCATGCTTAAATAACAGAAATTAACTGTTTCATAGTTCTGAAGGCCACAAGTTCAAGATAAAGGTATTGGTGGGACTGGCTTTGTCTGAGAGTGCATAGGGACAATCTGCTCTGTGACCCTCTGTCACCTTCTGGTAACGGCCAGCAATCCTTGTTATTCCATGGCTTATACATGCTTCTCTCCCATCCTTGCCCCAGCTTCACATGGAGTTCTGTTTGTGCTTCTGTGTCTTTGCATGGTCTTTTTCTTATACAGATACCCATCATGTTGGATTATTGAATTAAGAACCCATTCTATTACCGCATAACCTCATCCAATCTTCTTAATCACATTTGCAGTGAGCTTATTTTCAAAACAGGTCACACTCAGATGTACTGGGGATTTGGACTCCAATATATGTCCCCATTCAAGGGGTACAGTGAAAGGGCACAATTCAACTCATAATAGCTCGTGACCTGATTATAATTTTACTTCCTTTTTACTTTTATTTTTTTGTTTCTTGATTTTCATCTCTGTCTTCTTATTTCATAGAGAAAAAAGGGGGCCTTTTTTCATATTAAAGATTAAGTTCTAGAACTTGGCTTCTTCTGGAGAAATGGAAAGTAGACCTCACCTACTAGTAATTCTGGGATATATCTTCCCACATCTGGGTATCAGGGTAAACACAGTTGGACATAGCACAGACTGAATAATCCCAAGGAAGAGATGAAGTGAATGCAACAGAGACTTCCTGGGAAATGACATAGTCGGTGCTAACATAGGTACCAAAAAGGAAATGGGAAGGAGGATTAATGTACAAGTAGAAGGCAGAAGGGCTCCATGGTAACAAGTCAAGTTTGAAAGAATAACCTTTTCTAGGAAGAGAGACCAGTAGGTAATTGTACTCAGTGCTCATTGAATAAATTATTTGGTCAAACTATGCTTGCAAGTAAAAATTAGAGTTTATAAACATTCTATGCTTGCAAGTAAAAATTAGAGTTTATACAACATGTGGGCACATAGGCTTTAGAAAAAAAAGCCTATGACCAGAACAGACTTGAGATGTATATAACCTAGAGAAGCTTCATGAATTCACTAGGGAAGAAGATTTGGAAAGAAGGAATCCAGGCACCAGCCTAGGATAAGAACCAAAGGTGAGGAAAAAAAAAAATAAAGAATATAGATACTGGAAACCTATTACAGTTCCAGGCAGGAAGCTCCAGAGGCAGGAACCTTTTTTATACTGGAACCTGCTAGAAAGGGGAGCCCAGTAAATCATAAGGCACAGAAGCCTTGGTGGAGGTGGAGACAGGAGAGAGGACGAGGACATGCAGCCCACACTGGTATTATAATTTTCATTCTGGAAGTTCATGGGACTAACTCAGGCATCTCATCTCATCACAGTCAGGGTGAGGTTGGGGAATATAGTTTGAATGAATCCATGAGAACTGTGAAAGAGAGTGGAAATAGCCTCTCTCTATCTGTAAAAGAGAAAAAGGAAGCATTCTGTCTCCATCTCTCTCTCCCATGTCTACTCTCCATTTCTCTGTTCTGTTGGTGTTTGGGCAGACAAAATGAAGATGTATGTACCACCTGGCTCTTCTCAGCTATGGAACTTCATCTTAAGGTTCCACCAGGCAAGAGTGGCTAAAACCAGTAGCCACATTTTCTCTGCAGGATACAACAGTGTCTTCCCTTCCCTTGATAACAGGTTTGGGTTACTGGGAGGATACAGTGAAGCACAAGGAAATATAAGGGCGGCCAGTCCTCAGGTTCCCACTCAGTGTCACAATCTCCAATTAAGAGCTTCCTGGGATTCCCTGACACCCCACAACACCCTGTCAGCCTCAGTGTCAACCTGGACATGGTCTTCACTCATGGGGCAGATAAATTGTATGAGAAGCTCCTTCGGCAAGAGCACTTAGAGACTGAGAATATCCACATGTCTGGATTGTATTGATGAAGTGAAAAATACTCCTCACAGTAATGGAGTATTTGAAAATTATTGAGAGATTATAAAGGTAATATGAAGCTCTTTCAAGGAAGAAGAATATTGCACTATTAGCCCCAAATATAATTTTTAAGTTATTCTCTTAATTGACACATTATACGTACTGATGATATACTGGTCATATTTCAATAAGTGCATACCATGTATAAAGAGACCAAATCAAGGTAACTAGCATATCCATCATTATAAAAAAATTATCATTTCTTCATGCCAGGAACATTATAAATCTTCTCTTATAACTATTAGAAATTATACTATGGTCACCTCACTATGCTATAGAACCCTGGAACTTAGGATTCCTCCTATCTTGCTGTAATTTTGTTTCGATTCACTAACTTTTCCCTATTTTATTCTCTATTTGTATGAGATCAGTTTTTTATCTTCCACATATGTGTGAGAACACATGACATTTTTCTTTATGTGGCTGACTTATTTCACTTAGTATAATGTCCTCTTCTCCAGACTCATCTATGTCATGAATAACAGAATTTTACCCATTCTTATAGATGAATAGTATCCCATTGTCTATGTGTACTATTTTCTTTACCCAGTATTCTGTCAATGGACACTTAGATTGATTGCATTTCTTCACTATTATGAATTGTACTGAAATAAACATTGGAGTACAGCTATTTTTGTCACATACTGGTTGCTTTTCCTTTCTATGTATACCCAGTAGAAGGATTTTTTAATTATATAGTAGTTCTACTTGTAGTTTTTTGAGGAACCTCTATACCATTTTCAATAATACTTGTAGAATTTACCTTCTGTCTGGCAGGTGTGTAAGAGTTCTCCTTTTTTTCTGCATCCTCCCCAGCATTTCTTGTTGTTTGACTTTTAAAATCAATTTAATAATTCTAACAGGGTGAGATAATATCTCTGTGGTTTTGATTTGTATTTCCCCATTTCTTATCACACATGTATGCAAAATTCAACTCAAAATGGATTAAAGACATAAATCCCCAAACTATAAAACTACTAGAAGAAAATATATAGGGGAAATACTTTGTCTGGGCAAAGATTTTATGGATAAAACTGTAAAAGCACAGCTAACAAAAAAAAAATAGACAAATGGGAATATATAAAACTAAAAGGCTTCTGCACAGCAAAGGAAGCAATTAACAGAGTGAAGAGACAATTTGTGGACTAGGAGAAAACATTTGCACATTATTCTTACATTAAGGGATTAATATACAGATTGTACAAGGAACGCAACAGAAAAAGTACAAATAATCTGATTTAAGAAAGGAAAAATGATATGCATAATTATTTCTGAAAAGAAGACATATGAATTGTCAAAAAGCATATGAAAAATGCTCAAATATAATTTTAAAAAGTGATTATTTTTCTAATGGAAGAACAAGGAGCAGAGTAGGTTACGAATGAACTCATTTGACATATATCTTAGAACTGATATGCAAACACAATTATTTATGAAGTGTTCCTGGCTCTTAGAAAGACTAAAGCACATAATACATGTACAAAAAAAAAAGAAAAGAAAAGAAAAGAAAAGAAAACAAAGTTAATGCTATTGCTCTACATAAAATAACAAATTAGCTCATGAGGGGGAATAAATAAAGAAAGCAAAAAGCAAGCCAGCTTGAATGAGAAATAACTGTTATTGCTTGATTAACTCATTTTAAACATTTTTACATACATTTGGCATAGAAGGAAGATCAAATGTGCATGCATGCTTCCATGGGGAGTATCCACAAAATTGACCACAGTAGTTGGATTGAAGAAAAAGCTGAGTAACAGAGGTTCGGAAGCAGGAAGATGACTTACATTTTATGATATATCATTTTGTACATCTTCAATTTTATGCAATATAAAGTCTATTTAAAGTCATTAATAGAGTTTTAAAAGTTAAGTGAAAATAGCAAGGTACAGAACGGTACCATAGTGTGATATTTATGCACATATTAAAATATCTTACCTGCTAAACAATGGTATATATTGGATATACATCATATTTATGTAAGTATAAGTGCACAAAGTGAACTACAAGGATACAGAGCAAAAGCATGGTACCTGTCTCTGGGATACACATGTAGAAAGAAGATAGGCAATAAATGGCTAAAGAGAAAATTTTAATTCTTACACAATGTTTGAAAATGTATCAAAATGTTATAATTGCTAATTCTGTATGGTACAATATGTCTGTTGATTATAATATGCTTTGAGTGTCTCTGTAAAGTAGGAAATATTTAGCTTAGTTTGGTTTCTCTTCACAATAGCAACAATTCATCCTCTTTGTCTTCTTATTTCTGTGGTTGATCACAGAGTTTGGATGTGTGAATAAAAGACACACAAAAGAATTAAGTGATAAGAGGTTACCTATATTCCAGAAGACAAATTCTTGTAGAATTTCTGACTTAGGGAAGAACTGTGTTAGAGTTTCGTGGGCCACATAGTCTCCAAGCATAAAACAAATGGACAAACAAAAAGAAAAGGCACCTATTTTCTATTGATTCTCCCAGAATTCCTTATTTTCCCCAACTTTCTCCTGCCTTCGTATTTTTTTTAACTCGTTATTCCAGTTGGCCTTTTTAATCTTTTATTCCTCAATCCCAACTCCAATTCTCAGAGACTACATTTGTGATGTACTTAATGTGTATCATTTTTTCATATGATGTACAAGCTTTTGTAAATCAAGCTTGTGTGATTTACAAGCTTTTATAAAATGTGCATAGGTGACACGCGTGTACTTTTAATTTATGTACATGTATTGTGTCTGTGTCTACTTCTATTACTTTTCATGGCTTTTTTACACTAAAAATATACTTTTAGAATTCCAGTATGGCATTTTGAGTCCAGTGAATCCATTGAGTCCAGTGAATCCATCGAGTACAATGAATCCATTGCTCATAATCACAGCATAACATTGTGTCCCATTCATTCATCATATTTTACCTAGGCATTTTCCAAGGATGAACCCCTGGGTGCCTCCAAATTCTAGCCCTGCAATGCAGTGAAGACCATATACATGGCCATTATGCACCTTGCAAGCATATCTATGAGTCACGTGATTAGCAAGAGAATTGTGGGTTAATCTGCCTGATTAGGAAAAGAGAGATTGCATTACAAAATAGCATTCTTTTCTAGCAGTACACTGGGGCTCCTATATCCTGGGGCTCCTTGAATTTTCACATCAATATGTGGCATTATATAACTTTGTAGTTTTATTTAAAAGATAAAGTTGACATCTTGTTTTAATTCACATTTGTTTCATGCTAATGATCTAGGAGTTTTGAATGTCTTTTTATGTGCTTTTAACTTTTCTGGTTTCTTCTTTTCCATGATTTTATTTTAGGGGGCATATTTATATGTTCCCATGCTGACTTAAAGACTTGTGTAATATTTATTTTCTTTTAATTTTTTTATTAAAGCATAACTGTGTACATTAATGCATTTATGGGGTACAATGTGCTGCTTTTATATATAATTTGGATGCTTATGTCAGTTTTAAATATCTTCTGCCATTTTACTATCTTTCTTAACTTTTCTATGCTATAACTAGTCAACTAGATATCTGTATTTTGGTATAATCAAAATTATAGTTTTTGCCTCATATTTGCATTTTTGCTATTTTTATAAAAGTTGATCATCTTAATATTCTGCTACAAAGACATTCTATTATATTTTCTCCTTCCCATGTTATGTTTCCCATTTGTGTTTTTAGGGGTGTATATATACATATATATATGTGATATATATGTAAGAATCCAGGGTTATTTTTTTCTATTTAGAGAATAAGCTCTCTAAGAAGCCAAAGCTGATTACAACTATGTATAGGTTAAAAAAGGGATTATAACAATATTAACAAAAAATAATATTTTCAATAAATATCTCTGGCATAGTCAAAATATGTACAGAACAAAGAAAAAGACATACTTGGAAGATCCAAACAAATTTATGCACTGCCAAAATACTGTTACCCAAGCATCACTGTTTTATAATTGACATTTCTAGAATTATAGAGTATGAGCAAAACCTGAGACTTAGCTAGCAGAAGCTGGTTGTGGGCTGAGATTTCTTTTATATCTTAATGGTTTTCATGTGGAGGTTGACTGATACAAGGAGAAGGAAAACCTCTTTTCGATAAGAAACGAACAATTGTTTCAAGCACTCTGACTTCACCTTGACTTGTTTCCAAGTGATTTATTCCATCATATAAATAGCTGCAATGCAACCTTGACAGAGCATCAGCTCAGCAAACCCTTCACCCCGTGCCTCGGGCCTTAATGCCTTTACTATTTATATCTTTAGAGGCTGGCTCCACTTCTTGTACCAAAGCAACAATAAGTGCTAAATCCAGATCTTTTTATCTTCTGCCCAACCTCACAAAAAAAAAAAAATGCTGATGTTCAGAGTATTGTACAGTAGACAGACAATCCATCAAGTCAAAATGTGCTGGCAGCCTGGCTGACTTCTGCCTTTATGGAATTCAAAGTCTTGCCAAGTAAATAAATATAGCAAAAACACATCCAAAATTAGACATACCCTTAAATGAGTTATAGGTAATTTGCCAAGAGAATTCTTCCCTGTCTCCCAGACTGTCTGTATGTAAAGTTAAAAGGTCACAGTACATTTTGCCTAGCCAATTCCAACATGGGTTGTTCCACTCTGCCTAACAAACCTTCCTGCCTATCAAAGCAAGCCTGAGTAGTCTGTGCAAATTTACTGAAGGATTATTCAGCAATCCTGCCAGAGCTTCTAGCTTATTGTTCACAACCAGTAGTGTTTTCTCATCTTTGGGTCCAGAGCAGAGTTTATCTTTCCACAGAAAGGCAGATACGGAGGCACTTAAGGGGCACACTCTCTCTAGCCAATGATGAAAACTCAAGTCCAAAAGCTAACACAGATGAGGAACTGTTTTGCAACTTCTTAGCTACTGAGTCAATCTGTCCGATACCTAAATAGTTTCTGCTTTTGTTAAAGAAATATCCTGCTTTGAAGAAAACAGTAGAGGTGAAACGGTACAAAAGCTTAGTGGAGGGAGGAAATGAAATGTGAGTTATAAATAGCTCATAACAAGACGCCTTCCACTTACAATACAACAAGAAGGAAGCTTTTATTCTTATTAAACTGGACACATTTTCATTGAGTTTAAAGTGATTTAATTTTAGGAGAGTTCAAACCAAAGGAATTTGCTAAGAAATCTTACCACTTACAGTATTTTTTAAAGTTAAATAAATGTACCCCTTCTGCATATTTAAAATGTTAAATGTTTACCTCAAATGCTGAGTGATTTCAGAGGCTGTTGATCAAGTAGAAATCTTGAATGTAACTGCTTTTCAATGCCTTCATGACCAGAGCATAATTTAGGAATATCCCCCATGTCTAGGTCTGGGAGGTCAGAAGTCCTAAAATCCAGGCATTGGAAGGGCTGCTTTCCTTCTGGAGGGCTTGGGAAGAGTCTGTTTCCTTGCCTTTTCTGGTCACCTATATTACCTGGTTCACAGCCCCAGCCAAGGCCATTTTCAAGGCCAGCAGCTCAGTCCCTTGGTCTCTCTCTCTTTCTCTCATCTCTGCTTTTGCCATCAGATATTTTCCCTCCCTTTTTCTTATAAGGACCCTTGTGATTGAATCAGCTTAACTGGACAATCTAGGATAATCCTCCCATCTCAAGACTCTAAACTCACTCCTGCAAACCCCATTTCACAATGCAAGGTAAAGTATTCATACCAATTCTGGTGGTTAGAATATGGATATCCTTGGGAGGACATTATTCTGGACCTTCTAATTCTCATTCTTTTCATGTATAAAATAGGGACCACATTTCATGCCTCACTCTAGGTTTGAAATAGCTCTGAACCTATAACATGGCTTATGGAGTGTACTCAGTTCTACAGAGTTATTTTAGAAGTGTACCCTATCATACTTTATTTATTTTGCATTGTCTCAGAATAAAATATTTCATAGAAAGACATTTTTATACAGTACACATTTAATATTTTAATCTATTAATTTAATGTATTTATTGTAGTGATTTTAAAAAGGGAAACTTTCTATGTTTTACATATCATTTCTCTTAAATAGTGTACACAATAGTCTAAAAAAGAGTAGGGCTTTAGAATCAAATAAACATGGAATCTAATCTCAGTTCTGTCACTTTGCTGGGTGGCCTCAGCAACTTACTTAACTTATAAGTTAGCTTTCTTGTTTGAAAGATTGTGACACACCTCAAGGGGACGGGACATAATTATAAGAGAGACTTTACCTAACAAATGCAAGCAGTGTAACCTGGTTCTTGGTACCCTCAATGATTCTCCAACAATTAAAAAAAAA
>NW_003852404.1:8998174-9006955 GCF_000181295.1 Otolemur garnettii
TGTCTGTTTTAGTTTCTTATGGTTGCTATTAAAAATTATTACAAACTTGGAGGTTTAAAAAATCAGAAATTTATTCTATCACAGTTCTAGAGATAGCAGTCTGAATTTGTGGAATTCTCAGGGCCATATTTCTTCTGGAGGCTATGGGGAATTATCCTTCCTTAACTCTTTCAGCTTCTGATGACTTCTGGGATTCCTTTCCTTATGGCAGAACAACTTTAATCATCTCCGCCTCCATTATTATACAGCCTTCACAATGTGTGTGCTTCCATGTGTCCTCTCTTTGTTTGATAAAGACACTAGTTTTGGATTTAAGGCCCACTCTCAAGCCAGGGTGATTTCATCTTGAGACCCTCATGTAATAATATCTGTCAAGGCCCTGGTCCCAACTAAGGTCACATTTTGAGATTTCAGATAGTCATGTATTTGGCAAGGAGCACTATTCAACCCACTACAATACTTATACTCCAGCTAACACAATACAAATATTTTGTTTATTGTTTTCTTCCTATAAAAATATCATCATGTTGAATCATAGTATTTTATAATTTCATTTATTCAACTAATAATAATTGCCCAATGCAATGGATTGAATGTATTCTACTCAAGTTTATATGTAGTAATTCCAATGTGATAGTATTTAGAGATAGGTTCTTTGAGTGTTGGGTCATAAGGGTGGAACCTTTCCAAATGGGATTAGAGCCGTTTTAAGGAGAAGTTAGGAAGCTAGCTGTCTTTCTGCCATGTGTGGATACTGTGACAAGCCAGAGCGCTGCAGCCTGGAAGAGCCCTCACCAGAACCCAATGATGCTGGCACCTTGACCTCAAACTTTCAGCCTACAGAACTGTGATAAATCAATTTCCATTGTTCATAAGCCACCCAGTATATGGTCTTTTGTTATATCATCCTGAGCTGAGGTACTTAGTAAGTACCAATGCTAGATTAGTACCCTGTACTCAGAGTCCCTTAATTTTTCCAAAGCTACATTATTTCAGATTACACCTTTTGTTTTTAGTATTTATCATGACCTTCAGTGGTCTCCAATTTTCAAAAACCATATTTTACAGAAATGGCACCTTTTGCCTCAATTTGTAGACCTTGCATAGCTTGGAGGAATGTAACCCTATACCACACCTCAAACTAGCTCTTTTTAGGCATGACCTCAAGCTTACTTTGGGTAACAGGATTTTGGAGAGCTTTTCTCCCGTGATCAGTTTAATACACATTAGGGGTCCTGCTAATCCTCTGGGACTGGAGTCCTGTCTGGATACAGGCAAGGAGACATGCCAACGCTTAAACAACCGGTGGTTTTGTGAGAGAGTAAAGTGGTGAAAACTTCTGGAAGAGTGATTAGAGTAGAAAGTACAGGCAGCAGCAAATGAGGACTCCAAAAGAGGGAACCAACTGGTGATCTGGGGGAGATACAGGAGGGCTTTAGATGCCATGGCACCAGGCAAGCTGAAAACAACAGGCTTTCACAAATTCCTAAGAAACTTCATATACTGTGTTAGTGGCAGACTGAGGCAGTGTCCTGCCTGCCCAGGAGAGCACAACTGAAATACGCTTTCCTTTGATTCTCTCTGTTTCACTGTAAGCCTGTGGCTGGTTTCTTTAACCTGTCTGTCAAGAAAGCACATCATCATAAACTCCCCAGCAGGGGATTATTCTAGAAGAAGGTCAACCAGATACAGATTAACTTCAATATTCCTGGTGAGGAAGGTCAATCTGAATCTCTGCCTTCAGGAATGGAACAGAGTCCAACATATATATGAAATCTGCTTCTATGTATGTAAAATCCTAGCAGTAGGAATAGGCATGAATCAAACAGGTATCTAAATATTTATCATGTTGCTCTCTTCTGAGATGTACCTTGTTCTTTCTTCTGTTTTAAGATCTCTGAAATTGCAATGTGTCTCACAATCACTGGAGGCCTGCCCACAGTGGTGCCTTAGTCAGTGTAATTAATTGGCTAAGTAAAGGCATAAAAAATTCCACCATGACAGCCTCTTCCCAGACACAAAACTGGAACACTTTTTCACTTTTTAAGGGATTGCTGCACCATCAATCTTCTTGTTGACACACTATATGTTACTGTGTGAGCAAACACAAACATCAACCCTTCTGACTTGAAAAGTACTTCAGATTAGTTGAGATCAGATTATGAAGACACTTTATAAATACTTTAGTCTATATCTTTGTTCTTTGATTTTAATGTATGTAAAAATAATAGTTATAATATGTTAGTCTGGATGAGTATGAACAATTCTCTTTGTGAGTATAAAACAAAAATCTTGGCTATAAAGATGTGAATGTTATAGTTTGACAGTATTATTACTACATAGTGTACCTTAAAATCAGTAGATTTAGATTTGTTGAAGTATAGTGATGATTATCACAACTGCATTTATGATATAAGAAAAGTATGAGATGTGATAATAGTCTAAAATAGAGACACATTTAGGCCTATAATTTAGGGAGTGCTATGGTGTAGATATGGCATTAGATAAAATGAAGTAGTATTGTGTATAAAACTTCCAGATAAGCAAAAGTTCACTTACTGAAGACGTAAGGAAGAAGGGCATTCTAGGAAAAGGAAACATTACGTCTCATTGTCACGGTTGAGGGCAAGCAGAAGCATGCTGGGAAGTGAGCCTGGACTGGTGGACAGTGGCTACTTCTTGAAAGGCTGTGTTACAGATTTTGGACTTTATCATGAGAACATTGAAAAGCCACAGAAGATTTAGGCAGTTGTGTGATGAGAACAGTTTTGTTTTGTAAGCTTCTTCTTGTATGTATAAGGTGAAGAACACCTTGGAAGGGCATGATGGTGAATTCTGGGAGATCATGGCGGGGCACCACAGCTGTGCAGATGAAGGATCATTATGACTGTGTTAGAAGAGAACAGTGGAAACTGATACTAGTGGAAAGACTGGAGAAATCTTTGAAGTGGAGGAAAGAGTTACCTTTCAGAGAATGGGTGGCAATGATGACATTCAAGCTACTGGTGAGGAACACTTCATCCCTGAAGTTGGAATGTTCTCCTTTATTCTTAGTGGTCAACTCCCTATCCTGGTAGAGTGGTAATAGTTTGAGGCATGGAGTTGATGAGATTTTTAACAAGTGTAGGAGGAGGCACAACATCTTCTTATAATGCAGGATGTAGATGAAATAATTAAAATCCATAAGCACACACATAGTTCAGTGAATTGCAATGCCAATTATGAGGTAGGAAATATTGGAGAAGTAGATTTAAGAGCACCTACAGGGAGATCTGTTTTGAACAAGGTGGGTGTTAGGGACCTCTCTGACATTCAAAAGAAATATGTATCAGACATTTATATTTATAAAAATATAGATGTACAACTGAGAAGAGATATTCAGAAGATTGGAGATATGAATTTCTTAATAGATGATGATTAAGTCCACATGGACTAAATGGTGTTTCTTACTCAACCACCTCCCCACACCTCACCAAGTAGGTCCATATCCTAATCCCTAGAACTGGCAAGTATTATGGTATTTGGAAAATGGGTCTTTGAAGATAATAATTACAGATATTTAAATGAGTAGCTCATCCTGGATTAGGCAGTTGTGCTCTAAGTATCATGACAAGTGTTTTTATAAGAGACAAAGACATGAAGATGGAGGCAGAGATTGCACGGATACAGCCCCAAGCTAAGGAATGCCTGAGACCAACAGAGGCCAGAAAAGACAAGGAACAGAATCCCCTTTAGAGCCTCTGGTCAAAACATGGCCCTGCTGCCACCTTGAATGCAGGCTTCTGACCTTCAGAACTGTGAGAGAACATATTTATTTGACGCTACCAAGTTTGCTCAAATTTGTTACAGCAGCCACAGCATTTGAATACAAATGCCTAGGATGAGATTTTAGGGTGAGAAGAGAAAGAGGACTGAGTCCTTGAGGAATCTGAACATATAAAGGTCTTCAAGGGAGTATAAGTTGAACAAAAAGAAGATACGAACAGATAAAGAAGAGAAATGTGCTTGTCACAGAAGCCAAGGGAAGAAAATGCTTTAAAAAGGAGGAAGTCAAAACTACATTAAAAGCTGTGAATTACCAAGGAACTTTACTACTAAACAGTGATCCTTGAGTTTAGATCATGAAGGATATTAGAACACTTACAGCAACAATTTTCAAGCAGTATGCCACGGCACTCTGGTGTCCCATGAAAGGATCTTAGATGTGCCATGAAAATTTTTAAAAAGCATTAATGAAATCATTTTCGAAAGAAGTTCAAAGTGTAGTATGTTGTTTTTTTTTTTAATCAACATAATTTAAGCATGCTGTGGAATTTTAACTATAGGTTCAAGTATGCCATAAGATAAAAAGGTTGAAAAACACTGATAGCCATAAGAAAAAGATAGTTTAATAGAAATTAAGGTGTGGCCTTTTGGGGGCAAGACACTATCGTAAGAGGGACTTTACCTAACAAATGCAATCAGTGAAACCTGGTTTCTTGTACCCTCAATGAGTCCCCAACAATAAATAAAAAAAAAAAAAAGAAATTAATGTGTGGCAAAATATCATTCTGAATTTTACTCCTTTGTCTTGTCGGGAGTCAGGTTTATGACTTGCTTATAACAAGGAGAATTGTGCAGAAATGATGGTGTGTGATTTCTATGGCTCGCTGAGAAAAGATTATTTTCACTTTGTTTGTGGGTACCCTTATGCAGTGTCTTAAGGCACCATGCTGTGAGGAAGCCCAAATAGCCCACCCAGAGAGACCATGTGGAAAAGGTCAGAGACTACATAAAAGGAGGTCTATAGGCCTCACTGGTGCAGGTCCAGGACCATTCAACTCAACATCATCGCCAAGTCAGAAGCACTCATTTGAGGGCTTTCTTCTGACCCACTTAATCCATGATAAACAATAAAATAAATGTTCCTATTTAAAGTCACTAAAATATTTTATATAGGAATAGTAATTAGAACATGAAGTAAACAAGTAAATATTGAAAGATAATATACTCTCATTCTATGAATCCATTCTCAGTAAGAGTGCAACAGGGAATTTCAGAGCCACTCAAGTCATTTAATTTTATAGAACCAAACTGGCATTTGAAAAACTTTCCCCATTAAAGTCTTATTTACACTGCATTCTAATAAAATTAATAGTGGCTAGAACTTACATGTACATGTATAACTTAATAATTTACTTTTTAAAAATTTTCAGCACACATGTAGCATCATCATTTGCGGTTATGTTGTCATAAACTTAAGAAAAAACTTCAAACCTGAATGTACGTTTAGGCTGAATCTACAAACCCATCGATGATAGAATTCAAATTTTTAAATAATGTATGTAACACCTCTAACAATCTGAGGAAGTCCTCCATAATATAACATAATACATTTATGGAGCAAATTGTGTCATATGTATATTTACTCTAATTTGACTAAATATAGGCTATACATGAGTTCACAAAACAGATCATTGGTTTGCAGGCAAAAGAATTCGAAAAAGAAATAGTTTTCAGGACATTTGGGTTTTGGAATCATGGATACAGGATTTTGAACCTACATCCTCCCCTTCTCCCATCTCACCCATTTACCTAAGGAACTGTTCTTTATAACATAATTATTACACAAAATCTAAAGTCCTGGTATAGAAATAAAATATTTTAAAAAGTTGCAGCCACATACTGATTGTGTTATATACTAATCTTTACTGTGCCACAAAGAGCCATCAACATCGCTGGGCATTTCCACCAAGCTTCTCTGGTCTGTCATCCAAATTTCAACCAACTTTTTCTCTTCACTTTTAGCAAATGACTTCATGTTATAATTTACAGTGAAAATAAAAGCCATTAAATAGAGAACTTCTCACTTTTCTATCAAACCTGAGTCTCTTACTATAATAAAAAGACTTCCCATACCTTCCATTTGAGGCCACTTACTACCTTGTCAGGAACTTCATATTGAATATTAGCTCTTTCATGTACTAAGCAAGATAACTCTCAGTTTTCTGGTTTTCATTATCAGATGGGTGATGATGAACTAGCTGTATTATGGAGAAGTAAAGTCTGAAGACTTTTCTTTTTCAAAAGAACAATATAGTTCCATAAGTAATGCCCTTCATTCTGTGATTAATGATCGTGGTCATAGACACCTTTGAAGTTACAGAGAATGAGCAGAGAAGTAGCATAAACCACAAATCACTGTGGCTGTCTCAAAATGGTTCCCAAATAGACTGCAAAGCCTCAAATTGTTGCTTTTAGAGTTATATGGTTCAGGACATCTTTCCTCTTAAAATACCATTCTTGACAAATACAGAGTTCATCGGTATTTTCTTTATATATTTACCCTAAAAGTCACATTTTAAGATAAAATATCAAAATTTAATCACAGGAATCAATATCATGACACAGATAAAAGCTTTTCTAATATGATATATATTCTGACTTTTCTCACAATGTATCTGTGGGATAATCTAATATATACTTTTAAAAATATTTTATTTCTACCCTTGACTTTAAACTTGTGTAATTATTATGTTACAAGGACAACTTCATAAAAATTACTGTATGTGAATTTCTCCCTGATTTCTTAAGGGAATGTTCAAAATTTATGTTCTAATTTTGCCTTAGTGGAACAGATATTGTTCACCTTTTGAATTTTAAACTGTCTGGAGTAAGTGAAATAAGAAAATGGATTTTTTCTGTTATCTTTACAGAAGGATAATTATCACATAATATATGACCTGTTTATGGTTTCTGTGGATGTTATCTAACCTAAAAAGTGAGTGATCAGTGTGAAGCAAAGCAGATGGTGCAGTATCTGGTTTGTGTCTAAAAGTGAGTGTATCAGAGACTATAAAGCCTGGGAGTGTGGGTCACTCGTCATACCCACTGGCCTTCGGGAAGGAGACCCTTTAAGCTTGATATCATTACCAGGCATTTAGTTTGGAACTTTGAGAATAGAAAACGTATTAAAAAAAATAATAAAATATTGCATACCTTTCATTTAGATTGTTTTGCATTATGTATACTTAAACACACTTAAACAAAAATATAGAGACCTCAAAGATGCAATTATGTCAAATTTAAGATACAGGACATTTAAACATTAGTTACCATGAATCATAAATTTTGTAGAAATTAACTTTGAGTTTTGTTTTAAAAGTAGATATGAATTCAACTGTGTGGTTATATTTTTAAATTCCTTGGGCTGGAACTGGGTTTAACAGGCTATGGCACAGGGTTCTCTGTGAGCACGTCTCTCTAACCCTACTTCAACATCGTATTATAATCATTAATTTGTGTGTCTTCTTTCATGCTGTGATTCCTGGAGAGTTCAATCTCTGTCTCATTGTCATTTACTGGCACCTCATGGTACATATTAAGTCTTTCATGAGAGTCCTAAATAAGTACATAATAAATACATGCTAAATATTATAAATAACCATAAATAAATGGTTATCTCATAACCATTTCACATAGTATCTGGAATGAGAATATAGTTAATAAAATATATGTATGTAACATTTTATTTAACTGCCATTTACATACTACTTTTATCACATCAAAATCCCAAATAAATCTGAACTCAGTTACTTTATAGTTATTTTAAACATAACTGCAGGTTTACATAAGTAAGGAAGTCAGTGGGTATTTATGGAACTATAAATTCATAAAAACATTTTTGCAATTTTATCCTTAACTACAATGATTTGTTAATGTGAACTGTCCTCAGTATTTTTTTAATGAAGTATAAGTAAAGTAAACCTTCTCACAATTTCATATTTAAAGTTGAGCTATCTTTAAAACGTCTATACAGTCAAATATAGCAAGAAGAGATAGCTTTTCTGTTTGTTGCCTTTAACTAGTGAATTCAAACTATGGAGTTGAACTTACATCAAATGATTACCTTCTGTCTCAGAAGGCCTTCCCAGATGATCTGATCCATAATATCTCCCATAAGTATACACACACACACACACACACACACACGTGCATGTATATACAGTGGTATATGTTTTATTAATCCACTCATATATTGATGGGCACTTGGGCTGTTTCCACATCTTTGCAGTCATAAATTGTGCTCTGTAAACATTCAAGTGCAAGAGTCTTTTTCTATAGGATGTCTTTTTTAAATACCTAGTAGTGGGATCGCTAGAATGGTAAGTCTGCTTTCAGTTTTTTACAGTATCTCAGACTATTTCCGATAAAGGCTGTACTAGTTTGCAGTCCCATCAACAATGCATAAGTGTTCATTTCTCTCTGCAGCCACACCAGCTAGATTGATACTTTTTGATAAGAACTGTTCTCACTAAAGTTAGATGGTATCTCAGTGTGATTTGGATTTTCATTTCCTGATGATTAAAGATGTTGAGCGTTTTTTCATGTGTTTATTGCCCATTGGCATATCTTCATATGAATAGTTTGTATTCATGTCTTTTGCCCATTTTTTTTTTAGAGACAGAGTCTTACTGTGTTGCCCTCGGTAGAGTTCTGTGGCGTCACAGCTCACAGCAACCTCCAGCTCTTGGACTTAGGCGATTCTCTTCCTTTAGCCTCCTGAGTAGCTGGGACTACCCACCACAACACCCAGCTGTTTTTTGTTGCAGTTTGTCCAGGGTTGGGTTCAAACCGCCACCCTCAGTATATGGGGCTGGCTGCCTGCTCACTGAGGCACAGGTGCCACCCTTTGTCCACCATTTAATGGAGTTGTTTGGTTTTTTTCTTGTTGATTTGTTTGAGTTCTTTGTAGATTCTGGTTATCAGCCCCTTATTATATATGAAATATTTTCTCCTCTT
>NW_003852404.1:9008101-9043907 GCF_000181295.1 Otolemur garnettii
ACTTAACTGGACATCTTAACTAGCAACTTAACTAGCAATCTTTCTGACATTACAGTGCATTTGAAAATTGATGAGAAACTATATATAATTAATTTATTCAAAATCATATTAACCTAGGCATGTTTTTGTACCTTTTGACATGTTGGTTATCTGCTTCTAAATTTTTACATTCCATTCCTGCTTCTATCAAAGACCATTTACCAATTATAGCTAATAGAAATGTCAACACCTTGGGCAGCACTTATGGCTCAGTGAGTAGGGCGCCAGCTCCATATACTGAGGGTGGCACAATCAAACCTGGCCTCAGCCAACCTGCAACATAAAAATAGCTGGCTGTTGTGGCGAGCACCTGTAGTCCCAGCTACTCGGGAGGCTGAGGCAAGAGAATTGCCTTAAGCCCAGGAGTTGGAGGTTGCTGTGAGCTATGATGGCACAGCACTCTACCAAGGGCAAGAAAGTGAGACTCTGTCTCTAAAAAAATGAAAAAAATAAAAATAAATTAAAAAAAATAAAATGAAATGTCAACATCTTGTGAGGATTTTAGTCTTTCTACTTACATAATGCAAGCCATTAATTCATCAGTTTTGCTAATTGTATTTACTTGCAATACTACCTAATAATTAAAGACCAATATTTATTAATCAAAGCACATGATGAACCTTGAAAAAAAAGTGAAAAAGTTATCTGAGAAGTGAGAAAATAAAAACTAAGAAATGTTATAACTTCATCCCTAGGAGTAACTTATTTTAGATATGTAGAAAATAATTAGCTTGCCTATTTCTCGCATCGTATTCTTTTTCTCTCTTTTACTCTTTCTTGCAAGGGGATTTCTTAGTCATCATTCTTCATGCTTCCATGTGACCTTTTTCCACATCTCTTGCCCCCTCATTTTCTAAAATGGAGAATGAGATATTTGACTACTGAATTGGGAGAGCCCACTGGGATGCTACACTCAGCCTTCTCTATTGGGGGGCCAGCTTCTTCATGAGATATAGGGTCTGGTATGCTCCCTGCACTACCATAGGGGGAATTCCTTGAGGGTGAGGGATGTGGTTGAACAGATATGTTGACCAGCCTACTCTCCAAGATCTAACCTTTACTCTCAATTGAACATTAACTATTAACATTAGAAGACTTAAGACTGCATTTTGATCTCCATCACTGTGAATCCCACGTCTATAATACAATTAGTTAAAATGCAGGTGGATAAAGACATTATTTGTTTTCTCTCCCCCAAATCTCAATCCTCTTGCATTTTTTTTTTTCTTTGCCATTCCATTGACTTTCTTTTCTTTTTTTGGTCAGGGCTGGGTTTGAACCTACCACCTCCGGCATATGGGGCCAGCGCCCTACTCCTTTGAGCCACAGATGCTGCCCTACATTGACTTTCTATTCCACTACTTTTACAAGTATGAATAAGTTTGCTATAACTTACTACAAATCCTGCTGTCTTCCTTCTATCTTTTTATTCACTGATCTTTTCCCTAGCATGAAACCTTTGAAAGTCTGTTCTGTTTTTGTCTTTTAAGGTTTTTTCTCTTTCTCCTCCAATTTAATTGAAAATTCTTTTGTAAAAGTCTCCCAAATACCACAAATCCTGTACCATTTTGTTAGTCATCATCTTCCTAGATAAAAGCAAGTTTCACTTAGCCATCGCTTTCCTGCTGGTCAAAATGAAAAGACATGTCCAGTAACTTAAAGGTCTCTGTTCTGAGCACCATCATCTATGTGCACCATTTTTCTATTTGCAGCCCTATATGCAGAGATCTCTAATGATGTGATGAGCCTGTCTGTTCTTGAGCAAATGAAATGACTCCTTATGTCTTTTGATAAAGATGAAGAAAAAACAGACAGTAAAAGAAACTCTTCAAGTCTACATACTTCTCTATATAAGTAAGAACTTACAACATCGAAAGAAGTGGGTTACTTACATGGCCATTCCAATAAGTGTCTCTCTCTTAGACAGGTGTTTGAGATGGTTATGTGTGAAATAACCATGGTTGTCACCATTCCGTGCCTCGCAATGAAGTTAAATGAACATGATTTAGAAGTTCATATTTCTAAATATGAATATTTCTATTACTGAATTCCACTTTGCATGTCCAGTGGTTTTGTTTCATCCCTATAACACCTCACACTCAGGAAAGTTTAAAAGAGAACTTTCATCCATGTATCCTGTCCTAAAGTAGCTTCTCTTAACATTTTTACCTTTTGAAGGTCCAGGAGATTTGATATTTTAGTTACTGTCCATCTTTTTTTTTTCTTTCTTTTTTTTTTTTTGTAGAGACAGAGTCTCACTTTATTGCCTTTGGTAGAGTCCCATGGTGTCACAGTTACTGTCCATCTTTATTCTTTTTTTCCATATATAGTGTTATAAGCAAATGCTTGCTTGGAACTACAGATCTGATGGTATTGAGGAGGCAGAGCTTCAATTTAAAGCTGAGAAAAGGCTTTCAAAGACAGTCATGAAAAATGTTGATAGTATTAGTGGGCGTTAGGATAATGGAGACTTTTAAATGAGTCTTGTCAGGAACAGGGTGGACCAAGCTAAAAAAGTCTAGCAAAGGATAGTTTGGACCAGCTGTTCTAGGTGAAGTGAAGAAATATTTCTGTGGGTGATTTTCCAAGGGCTGACGTTTCTGAATCGACTTATTCATCTTTAGGTAAATATGAGGTGGTGGACATATGGAAAAAGGGCCAGACATGTTTTTATGTCAACCATAAGTTAGAGGAGCAAAAGGAGACCTGAGGGTTCATATGTTGTACAACTCACCAGTTCTATGGAATTGTAGGACCACACCATGTTAATACAAGCCATATGAAGTTGTCTGAATGTCCTTCTATGTCTCTCTTGAAAATTTTTAATAAAGATGAGTGTTAAATTGAAGATTCATGGTTATACAACTATGTTTTTTGATCAGAGACATGACTAAAATAAAAAATTAAAACATACCTTATTTAGAAATTAAAATTCTTCTTTATTTTAAGGCTATGGATATCATATATAATTTCTTTGCCTACATAAAACTACAGCAATGCCATTTGGGTGGATCCCACAGAAACTCACTAATTATCCATTGTCCAATTGTCACACACACAAAAAGTTCTTTCTTTATTTAAAAAATAACAAAAACAAAACAATATCAATTTTAGCTTTATATTTTCAAAGTATCAGATCACCCAAATGATCTTTAGAAATTAGTTGACTTTTTGATTGAGGTTGTTGGTTTTTCAAAGAAAAGGCGTCAGTTTTATGCCTTCTTTATACTCTAAAAAAGTAATAACATAAGGTATTGTTTTTTTCTAAAATGAAACCTGACTTTCTATGCTGGAGTTTTAAACAAAGCTGCATTTTGTGTTCTTTGGTTGCACTTCAGTATTTATTTTGATTTTAAAATAAATGTACCTTCTAGAAATTGATGAAGTCAAAAGAAAAATCTCAATGACTAAGGGCAAAACAAATATATTCATCAGAGACTATGATACTGCTATAGAGCAACATTTAAAATTAATATTTAGATGTATTTCAACAGAGAAAAAGTAACTAACTACATTTTTCTAGATTCTTTATTCCTCTAAAGTTTCAAGGAAAACAATAATAATTATTTCAGTCAACATGATTTCAATCCAACTTCTTTTAGTCAACTTTATTAATGTGTTTCCAAAAAAAAAGTAAACTATTGACTAACTCTTTGAAAATTAATGAGTCTGCTGACAGCAATTGATTTCAAAACAATTCCAATTCACTCATCACCTAAATGAAAGGAACTAATCCAATACCTTGGTATTTCAGAATTTGGGAGACACTTTGGAAAATTTGATCAAACTTTTCTATTTCCTTTACCCTTTTTTATTCTTTAAAGCACTGAACATTTTGGTAGGTGCCAAATTCTTGGGGAAAAATTCAATTTTTATTACACATGCACATGATTTTAAATCAATTTGAATCCACTAGGGATTGCTCTATTTATAAATAAAAAATAAAACTATTGTTGCAGCTCAGTCTTATTTTCCATGATGTGTACCTTTTTGTTTTTTTCCCTGGATAGAATTAACAATTCACCCATGCTTCCCTTATGTAACTGTCATTTTATCGAATGGATGACTCAGAGAGTTTTCCGTGTGGTGAAGTTTAATTCTGCTTGATAAGACTTTTTTCGCAAAAGTTAAGCCAAACTTGTAAATGTTCTCATATAAGTCACTGTCTATTAAAAATAAATCTGCTAATCTGTCATAAAACAGAAATCCAGATCAGCAATAATTTAAACTATTGAAATTACATGATTTAATTTTATCTCCATGATCTTACTATATATTTTGCTGATTATGGATATAAAATTAAACAAGGTTTCTTCAAGCTTAAAATTAATTTTTGAAGAAGGTAATCCATTTTTGTCTTCTAGGGCAAAGTGAAAATATGAGTTTAACATTTATTGGGTTTTAGGAATTTCAGAAGATATTGTCATTAGCTGCATGGACGATTGGTTTCTCATATGTTAGTAAAATTACATGTACAGCAGATAACACATAGAAATTAAGTTGTTTCATATAATTAAGAACACAAGCTCAGGACTCAGAATCTTGAGGGGTAATCCTTTCTTCATCATTTACTGGCTGTGTAACTATGTAATTTAGATTCTTTCTGTTTTCATTTTTTCTGTGAAATGATCTTACAGATAGATTTCTCTCTTAGATCATTCTATAGATCAAATTAGTTAATAGAAATGCTTAGCATATGGTAAACAATGCTATGGTAGTTATTATTATAATATCAAAAAGTAGCTGAAATTGTTAATATTTACCATTAAGAGACCAAAGTTTTAGCTGTGCCAATATATTAATAATATATTTATATAAATAGCAATTTCCTTATTTTGTTATTTAACCCTCATAATAATTCCAAGTCATAATACATATTATCCTTTAGCATCCTGATGTCTTAGCATATCAATGACTTTATGTTAAAATATTAGAAATTAATAATCACAAACTATAGCTATTTCTTGAGCACCACACATAAGGTATTATATTTTTAAAAGTTACTTTAAAGTTAGTGATTTGAACACATCCTCTCCTCTTGCAAAACCATGAAGAATGTAGAACACATTCAATTTTTTTTTTCTTTTTTTGCAGTTTTTGACCTGGGCTGGGTTTGAACCCACCACCGCCGGCATATGGGGCCAGCGCCTTACTCTTTTGAGCCACAGGGCCTCCCAGAACACATTCAGTTTTAAAATGTCTCTAAAGGATTAAAGAGTAGATGTGCTGATTAGTTACTACTGGAGCAAAATTGTAAAGAAAGCAGGAATCCAGACATGTGGATGGGCACATAGAAATAAATCCACTTTTGCCCCAATAGCATTGACCAATCTAAGCAGATAATGGGCTTCACATTTGGTAGCTTCAAAGATAGAGGGAGACAAAGGTAAGGGCCTGGGTCCACCAGGGTTATGTGAACATAGGAGATCAAGAAAAATGTACAGAGTCCCTGTGGATTTGTATTTCAGCCTAGGATGAGTGTTCCCAGTATCCTCAAATGATTTTGAATTAATGAATTCTCAGGCTGACAGTGTACCCAAAACCAATGCCAAATCTTCTTGAGAAAGGCAGCTTCATCTAGTCCTTAAAGCAGTGGCTCTCAGCCTTCCTAATGCCTCCTAATGCTACGACCCTTTAATACAGTTTCTCATGTTGTGTTGACCCCCAACCATAAAATTATTTTTGTTCCTACTTTATAACTGTTGTTTTGCTACTGTTATGAATCGTAATGTAAAAGTAATATCCTGATATGCAGGACATATTTGCATTGTTACAAAGGGGTTGTGACGCACAGCTTGAGAACCACTGCCTTAAAGAGTCCCATACTTTTTAAAAAAATAAATGAGTTTATCCCTCTAAAACAATTCAATACACACTACAACAATGGTTCATGAACAAAAAATAGCAAGAAAAAAAAAAAGAAACAAGAGAAACACATTTACGTATTTCAAAGATAGGGATCATAGGTTAAAAAAATAGCTATTCTTGGGCAGCACCTGTGGCTCAAAGGAATAGGGTGCTGACCCCATATGCCCGAGGTGGCAGGTTCAAACCCAGCCTATTTGGAAAAATTAAATTGAATTGCTAAGAATGAAAAATCAAATTACTAATGTTAAAATTTCAGTGGTTTGGTTGAATATCAGAATAGCACAATTAAAGAGATAACTAGTAATTTAGGTTCTAGAAAATTATCCAAAAAGGTATACATGGAATTGAAAAGACAGAAAATATGAAAAAGAGGTTAAGAGATTTGGAAGTTATTAATAAGTTCCAATATGTTTAATTGGTGTTTGAGAAGAGTAGAGTCTGGGCACAGTGGCTTATGCCTGTAATCCTAGCACTTTGGGAGGCAGAGGCTAGAGAGGATCATTTGGGGCCAGGAGTTGAAGACCAACTTGAGCATGAGTCAGACCCTGTCTCTACCAAAAACAGGAAAAATTATATGGGCATAGTGGTTCATCTGTAGTCCCAGCTACTTGGAAGGCTGAAGCTAGAGGATTGTTTGAGCCCAGAAATTTGAGTGAGCTGTGATGATGCCACTGCAATCTTTGGAGTGAGCTGTGATGATGCCACTGCAATCTTTGGAGTGAGCTGTGATGATGCCACTGCAATCTAGCCTGAGGGTCAGAACAAGACCCTGTCTCAAAACAAACGGAGTAACAGAGTAGAAGAGGGTGAAACAGCAGCAAAATCTGAAGGAATGATAGTCAAGGATGAAATATTCTTGTCCAGATTCAAAAGCCCAGACAACTTTGAGTAAGATAAATAATAATTTTTAAAATCCATCCTGAGGTGCATTGTAGTGTACCACAAGGAAGATGTTCATAACGACCAGAGATAAAAGGGCAGGTTTCATTTAAATAAGTGATTGTTAGACGGATTGTCAACAGCCACAATGTAACCCAAAGAAAACTTCCATCCTAGAAATCAGACCTTGAAAAATAAACTACAAGTATAAAGATAAATAAAAACAAGAGGGAGGAGAGAACAGCAAAAACTGAAAAGGACTGTCTTGCTTACTGTGAGGTGTTGAGCTGTGCCCTTGTCTCTACCGCCCACCAGATGTCAAGATCATCTTGTATGCTCAGCCCCAATGTGACAACCAATAATGTCACTAGATCTTGCCAAACTTCTTCAGGGGGCAATGTTGAGAATCACTGATCTAAACCAATCAAAAGGACTAGTCATTTATATAACAGTAATAAGTAATGTCTTATGGTTAAAATATCAAATTAAAATTCATTACAATAATATATAGACCAAGAGGAAGAAGGAGATCTTGTAGAATAGGGGAAGAGAAAAAAGAGAGAGAGAGAGAAGTAATAAAAATTACTCAAAGGAAAGAAAGGGAGAGCCAGAAACGGAACCCTAGAAGACAGAGAAAACACCAATTAGGCTGAGGGACTGAAGCCTAAATAGATAAGCAATTACATTAAAGATAAATGTGACAAATGATTTTGTTAAAAGACAAGGTTGCAGGCTAGATAATAGCATAAAATTCTAAATATATGCTGCTCATGACACACATCTACAACCAAAGGGCATAGACAACTTAAAGGTAAAGAAAGAAAAGAAAATAGCTTGGGGAAAAAAGGCCCCAAAGAAACCTGTGGTCCATATAATCATCAGACAAAATAGGTTTGGAGCATCATGGTGAGTCAACATTTGTCTTGACTGATGCAATGGAAAGAGTCAGCTGTTAGTTGCCCTGTCCTGAGGTATTTGCACAGCCAGAAAAGAAGCACTGCAGAAGAATAACAGGATTTAACAGTTTGGCCAGGAGCAAAACCGATAATGGTGATGACCATAGCACTTTCAGCAGATTCTACACTAAAACAGACTAGCTTTCATCTTAGGGACAGAAATAAAAACATAATGGACAATATACACCAAAACTCTTTAAATGACATAGCTGGACCTTTGGTTCATATTGAAAACATTTCCTAATTAAAAAAAAATCATTTCTATAACTGTATTGGGTAACTCTTAGTAACTTTCTAATCATGATCTTTCTCTCTCTCTCTCACACACGGTAATAAACAGGAACCAGCATATGGAGACATTTTGTGCTCTCTTAGAAGGAAATTTGAACCTGCTTAAAAAATTGTTTAGCATAACCCCACAGAATCATCTGCTTAATGTTATTTATTTTGGCGGAGATGCTGTCACAGATGTTCATTATTACAAAATGAAAACACTTTGGTAGTGCAGTGGATGGGAGTGCAGAAACAGCCAACGAAGCAAAGCATCTCCATAAATTTTATAAATAAGTTTATTCGCAACCTGGTCATGCATTAGCAAGTCTATGTTAGCAACTTGTGAGAGTCCGGTTTCCTTTTAGAACACTGAAGTAAATTCACTTAATCCTAATAGAAGCTGTTGAGATAATTGAGCAATGGCTAATGGCAGGGAAATGGAATTGCACCCAGGTGAGAAAGCCTTCAAAGGCAAGTGCTCCGGGATCTGGGGAAGATAAAAAGCCCAGGCAGCTCTGTTATCACTTTCTCATGCCAGTGTATCCTCACTGTGCATTGCAACCTGGAGAATTCGGACCTTGAGGTTATAGTCTCTCTGTACAAGGGAAGTCTGCATGACCTTGTCAGCTTTGAGAGCAGTGTGATAAAGAGCCCAGAGCTCTTAAGAATGACCACGTTTTAAAAATTCCAGAAATAGACTCTCTGGTTAATTATTAAGCTCTCAAGGCTGTCTAGTAAGTGAACAATGAAACCGCCAGCCTAACAAGATAATTTCTACACAGTCCTAAGGCGCCTGAAGTTTGGATCAACTTCCTTCCTTCTGGTTATTAACAGGGGTTCTTGGTCTGCATCCTGTATTACTGAAAGTGCATGTTTCTTTTTATGTCTTCATTTTATTTACCTTGTTAATAAAAGCCCTGTGTCTGTGGGCAACATTCTAATTTATTGAGCGCATCAAAATTGTTCCTTACATATAAATATAATCTTAATAAAAACCTACTGTTAAAACGTTTTATACAAATTAACATAAATTTTAAAATGTATTTAGGCTTGCTAAAATGTACCATTTCATATTGTATTCTGTTTTCCTTATTCTAGTTTTACCCCCAAATATCTGCTTTGTTCCAAACATTAGGCATTTAGTCAAGTAAAAAAGTTGCCTCCACTGTTATGGGGGTCTTCCTCCTCTTCAAACCTCAACTCCCCAAATCTCTAGACAGTATTTTGCAAAAAGCTCAGGTAAGAACAGCTTATATCATACACAGATATAATAATCCAAAAATGATAATACTCAAACAATAATGTCTTTGTTTTAGAGAGTTGTTCCTCCATAGCAGGACCGGAGAATGCATTTGTTAGGCAGAACTTTTCATTTAATAAAATTCATGGTAACTGGATCAGGCAACCACTGTTACTGCAGGCCATCTGCCAGGACATACTACACTTGTTATAGGGATCCAGCCATGACAATGGCTTTCATTTAGATGAATTTTGCTTCTGGGTCCAAAAACATGTTTGGCTCACAAAAATATTCACTATCTTTCTAGATGGTTAAGTTCTGCACACAGTTACTAGGCTTGTTTTTATCATTTTTCTTGTCAATGCCCATGTTTATCCTAGGTCTAAACTCATGTCGTCTTCTCTCATAAAAGATGATGAATTTTGTTATTATTTGCTATAAGTTGTCTTTCCAGAAATGGTGATTAGTACTGAGCTAGCTCTACTGTTACCACGTTACGTGAAAGGCATGCTTGAGTCTTGGATTAAAGAAATACTTTAAGTGCTAAGTGGGCTAGGTATTAAGCAGCCCTGAAACCTTGCTCCTATATATCTCACCTTGACACACGCATATTTTACTACCTACTAGCCCTACGGAATGAAAATACTTACGTACATCTCAATCCAAGAATGAGATGGGTCACCAGGAATATGACAAGAGCATTTCAAAATGTTTGGCAGAGGGCATTTTAGTGTTCAGTTTTGAATAGATAAGATGTATGAGACCCAGAAAGAATAAGCTACTTGCTAAAATCTTTCATTCATGTATTTAAATAAAAAATGAGAAGCTAAATATGGAAAGAAGGTAAAAATAGGTAGAGGCTTATAGTTGCCTTATAATTTTTTTGATATTAAGATGAGTTTAACAAATGTACATAGAATCTTTTGTTTTAAGCCCCATTCTTGGTGATAAGGAAGTGTCCATCTAGTGGGGAAGTCAGCCTTGTTTCTTTGAGTTGATTTCTCATACATGGCTGCTAGACCTTAAGTTTCATCAATATAGAAATTCCTGTCTTTCTTTACTGTTGAATCTTCAGCATTTATGTACCTAGATTATAGTATGTACAGTTCTCCCTTGCTTTCTAAAGGGAATTGGTCCTAGGACCTCTGCAGATAGCAAAATCGATAGATGCTGGTGTTTCTTTTCTTTTCTTTTTTCTTTCTTTCTTTCTTTCTTTCTTTCTTTCTTTCTTTCTTTCTTTCTTTCTTTCTTTCTTTTTTTAGACAGAGTTTCACTATGTCACCCTCAGTAGAGGGCTGTATTGTCACATCTCATAGCAACCTCAAACTCATGGGCTTAAGTGATTCTCTTGCCTCAGCCTCCCGAGTAGCTGGGACTACAGGCACCCACCATAACTCCTGGCTATTTTTGTTGTTGTTGTTGTTGTTGTTGTTGTTGCATTTGTTTAGCTGGCCTGGGCTGGGTTTGAATCCACCACCCTTGGTGCATGTGGCTGGTGCATAACCACTGTGCTACGGGCATTGAGCTGATGCTGGTGTTTCTTAAGTAAAATGGCATAGTATTTGCATATTACCTATGTAGCCTGCATTTACTTTAAATCATCTGTAGGTTACTTATAACGCCTATTACAACACATACTACATGTACGTAGTTACTGTATTGCTTAGGGAAGAACGGCAGGAAAAACAAGTCCTCATGTGTTCACTGCAGACAACCCATCCATTTTTTTCAGAATATTTTTGATCCACGGTGGTAGAATCTGCAAACGGGAACCCATGGATACAGAGATCTATGGTACTTAGTATGCATTTATTAAGTAAAAAAATGCAGGTACACAGCCAACACTAATATTATATACTATATATCCTAGTTTATTCCTGGGAGCATGAAGGCGTACATTCAGGAAGTGTGTGGCAACCATGAGTCTAGCTGCACTAAAGGTAGGGTTTGGCATTTATTTGATTTGCATGAATTTTTAAAACACCTTCACATACATTTTGGTTAACTCTTTTAAGTGACTATATGCTGTAGGCAAAATTTACCTAAATGCATAGATGAAATTTTAACTTCATTATTGCAGATTAAAATCAAAGCCAGTAACCCTTTTATTTTCATAGTTTGAGACCAAATGTAGACTTGAAAATTAGTCATGCAATGCCACCAGCAGCACATCTGCATAGCGTGCTGACGGGAGGAGGCAACCGAGACTCAAAATATGCCCTGGAATATGTCAGGATATCCCCACACAATACTCTGCTAAATGAAAACATTCCAGAAAATGATCATTCTGTGCTATATCCATAATAAGAATGGAACAAACGTGGGAGGCAATGGGGATAATGTAAAGCTTTATTTTTGTATTCTTTTCCGTGCTGTCCTGTCTTCTGGGAAAATGAAAAGCACAGCCCACTGTGGACAAAGTCAAAATTATAATCATAAGCCGCCCTATAGTAAAAAATATATGCAATAATTGTAGACTGTTGTTTCAAAACTTAGCATTGCATCCAAGGGAGAAGAGGCACTGGTTTTAGAATAGTGAGTACTAGGAAAATAACATTCAAAACAGAAAAATTCTTCCCATGTTATACTTGTATAGCAAGGGAGGCTTAAATTTCATAAAAACTTCAGAGATGCTTTAGAAATGCTTAAAGGTTGGTAGTTAAAAAGTGACTCTGGTAGCCACTGGTAAGTGAGATAAAACTCTACTGATAACATCAATTATCATTTTCTGGCTCTACACTTTCTTTCTAAAATACCTCATGCGGTGGCCCAGAACACCTGTTCTTCAGTGAATAGTGTCTCAGCTCTAAGTTCTGAAAAATACCACTATGTACAGGTTGTTGCATTGATTCTGTGACAAGTTCATTTTATTGAATCCCACCCTCATCTTTCTTCTTTCTCACCCACGGAGTTTACACATTTTCCTCCCTTTTTCTCAGTCTGATCTTGAGATTAGAAATATAGTTTATGTCTTTCTAAGACATTTGAGAAGTCATCCATTGCCATTTTGAATACACAGATGATTTGACAGCAAAAGAGACAACATGAAAACTATTGTTTTTTACTAAACATCCTTTAGCTTTACATTAATATTATAAAAACATGTTGACAGTGCAGGAGAAAAGTGGAACCAGTCAGGAAACTCCCCTTTCTAGACTTGCTTCAGCAGAATACAGAGTCAGGAAACATCTCATGGTTCTGTTAGTCCCCATGAAGTTCATAGGCATGGCCTAAATAGGATTAGCAGATTTAGCAAGTAAAAACACAAGACACCTAGTTAAATTGGAATTTCAGATTAGCAGTGAGTAATTTTTTGGTAAAAGTTAAGTTCCAACGACTAAATTATATCCTGAGTACTGCATGAGACATACTAAAAAAGTATTTGTTGTTTATCTGGCATCTGAATTTAACTACATTCCTCTCATTTTATCTGACAACTGTAGAACTGAAGGAAACAATGAAAGAGCCTGATTTCAATAATATTGATTTGATTATCATACTTTAAGAGGAAGAGAACACCACATGGGAGAGGATTCAATGTATGATTAGGCCAGTGCTATGGCAAATTAATTGAGACTAAGCTAAGTTTTGTAGGACGTGACTTAGCTCAGTGTGTGTAGTTTGCTACATCAAAACTCTGCATGCAAAATACCCCAACAAGTATATATTGCTTGCTATTAAACATGCATTTCATTCAGCAAATATTTATTGTACGGCTACTCTTTAACAAACAGCATGTAGAGTTTGTTACATAACTAAGAAAAAACAAATTTTGACTGAGATGCACTGATGCCCCCCTAAACTAACAACGTGACAATCTTCATACGTATCTGTTCATAAATAAGCACTCTGCTGTCTTTCCTCTTCAGTACTAATTTTGATTTACACAAGTCAGTCTACGATTTAGCTTCCCATCTATGTGAAAATGCGTGGTGAGGTGAGACTTCCCCATCTCCCTATAGTTCTTTTCATCCTCTTAGTTTCATTTCTGAATTATTATAAATCTTAGATGATGCTGAGCTGATGTATATGCTCT
Source organism: Otolemur garnettii (assembly GCF_000181295.1). NCBI lineage: Eukaryota > Metazoa > Chordata > Mammalia > Primates > Galagidae > Otolemur > Otolemur garnettii. The sequence goes on from NW_003852404.1 coordinate 9,021,393, forward strand.
TGCCTCACAAATAATTGTAAAATAATTCTAATTTTCTTAATTATTTTTCTTTCTTTTAATAACTTGTGATATATACTTTACTGAATGAAAAATAAGCCCAGAGGGAGATTTTAATTTGCTTGTTCAAGGTAATTGACAAGCCAATTAATATCCACTCTAAATGATTCCTGGAAGAAAAAAAATGTATTCATGGGTCATCAAGGGAGATTTCTTCATGTTATTACCTTTACGTTTTGTCTTTAGATGGAACCACACACATTCCTCATAGGTGGCTTGTAGAGAAGCCTGGAACCTGGAAAGTAGATGAAAAATTACATCACATCTATTACGTAAGAATCATCATTAGTATAAAATGATGATTTATGTTGATAGTTGTTAATTTTAATGACCCCAGCAAAGATTTAAATGCCTAAAAGAAACTTCACTTTTACCAATATGAAGTTATTTACTAACCACAGCAATAATGTGATTGGAATAAGTGGTACTGAAGCCTTTTGTGCAGCCCCCTCGTGACATATTATAATTGGCAACTTTCCTACAAAATTGGCAAATATACATGCATTTTCTTTCCATTTTGTCATTATAACCTTATATTTTTTCATGCTTCTAATAAAATATTGAATTTTCTTTAACAGGTAGCTTATTTTTATACCTCTCTCAAAGCCAAGTTGTATTCTATACATTGCCCTTTTGCCCAAAATATTCTTTACTGATAAAAATCATCAATGAACTTAGTGTTTTTACATGTCCTAAATCATTGATCAATTTAACTTAAATTATTTTTCATGAGTGAGACCAAAGAGGATCATATATTGATTAAGATGGAGTAAAAGCCAGGGTAACTGGAAACTTGGAGAAACAATTTCCAGGAGGCGTGGAGCCCAAACGCAACTCCAAAAGGAGATAAACCCTCTGCTGTGGTTTTGAGTAGTATGGCGTGTAAACAAGATGATGAATGTGCTGACATTTACAGAGGCCCCAATTAGAGCCAAGCTATCTTAATGCACCCTTTGGCATCTCAGAGCTCACATACGCTATATAAAGGGCTTTTCGATTTATGGCGTGAACGCAGCCTACCATATGGGCCAGAGCTCTTCCCTGCTTAGCACTCTCTTCCAGCATCTGTACAGACATGCTCTTTTGTTTTGATCATTTCTTTCTTAACTCTGTGTAGACTTATATAATTTTTCCCGAAAGTCTTTCATCAATTTTTTTTGCTCATTCTAATCTTCCAATATCCATTTGAAGTAGCCCAGGAGAGGTACTTGTGCTCATTTCACTACTCACAGCAGGAGTTCTCTTATGTAACTAACCTCCCTAGGATATTTTCCTTTGTAACAGGGAGGACAGTTATTTACTCTTGAGTTTATCTTCAGGGTAGGGGCTGCCTTGGGAATGGCATCCAGATCAGCAGGAAAGGAAAATTAAGATAGAGAGTAGTTGTAGTGAAAATTTTAAAATTTTCACTTTAGAAAATACTGTTTAAAGATGAGTAAAAACTGAATCACATATAATTAATAACTTTTGAGAATCACTAAGATTTGCAATGACTGTTTCTTTTTCTTTTTCTTTTTTTTTTTTGAGACAGAGCCTCAAGCTGTCCCCCTGGGTAGAGTGCTATGGCTTCACTGCTCACAGCAACCTCCAACTCCTGGGCTCAAGCAAGTCTCCTGCCTCTGCCAACCAAGTAGCTGGGACCACAGATGCCCGCCACAATGCCTGGCTATTTTTTGGTTGCAGCCATTATTGTTGTTTGGCGGGTCTGGGCTGGATTCGAACCTGCCACCTTAGGTGTAGGTGGCTGGCGCCTTAGCTGCTTGAGCCACAGCCACCGAGCCGACTGTTTTATTTAAAAGACATTCACGAGGTTTGGCGCCAGTAGCACAGTGGTTGCAGTGCCATCCACATACACCGAGGCTGGTGGGTTTGAACCCAGCCTGGGCCAGCTAAACAACAATAACTACAACAACAACAACAAAGCCAGGCTTTGTGGAGGGTGCCTGTAGTCATGGGTCCTTGGGAGGCTGAGGCAAGAGAATCGCTTAAGCCCAAGAGTTTGAGGGTGCTGTGAGCTGTTTCACCATGGCACTCTACCAAGGGCGACATAGTGAGACTCTGTCTCAAAAAAAAAAAAAAAAAAGAAAAGAAAAGAAAAAATTTGAAAACCTAACAACAGTTACTATTGAATTGGATCTGTTTAGAATTTGACATGGGAGCCAAGCATAGGGTATGCTAAACTCTACCGTCAAACTCTACTGTCTATTTTAAGTGTCAAAATGTCATTAATGGATGAAATTCAATTATTTATATAATTTATATTTCAGATAAATTTGAATGTACAAATGATTCATTTACATTGTTTGCATTTGTTAAGGTGCAAGCGGTAGGTGTGCCTGTAGGTGAGAGCACACTAACCCCCTCCTCCCCTTCCCAGCCACTTGAGGGTAACTGTGTTGATCTCTTCTGTGGCCTGTATTTGTTAGTCTATTGGTTTCATATTACTTTGATAATGGATGATTCTAAATGTTTTTTGAAAATTATAACAAATTTCAAAATAATGAAAGTCATATTGAATTCAAGTAAATTTTTCTTAAAACTATCCCTAATATGTTGAACTCATATGGATTGGATGTCCCTTTTAAATCCAAATGATCAAGGTTCATTTAAATTTAATATTTCAATATACTATTTTTTAAAAGCTCTTTGATATATAGATTCATAAGATGTCTCTCATGATATTCTATGATTTCTCAAAACATTATTCACAGTAATTGCATAGGAAGTTTTTTCAGTATTAAGTTATAAAACTCATATGACATCTTTAGAAGTAATTAAAACATGAAAGGAAATTTATAAAATAGATGTGATTAATATTACATAAGTCAGTCATGTATATGATTTATTTAAATATATTTTCATTGAGTTAAGTTTCATTCTGTCATAATTATTCTATCTCCATTTTCACAGTATTTTTTACATGTCCTATGATACTGATATCTATTTTTCTGATATAATCCAAAATTAATGCTTTAAAATAATCAGGATGCCTGCAAAAAATAAAAGAAAGAAAGAAAAGAAAAGCTTAGGAGAATTGATTACATACATATTTGGAATATATAATACCTATAAATTTGAGGTCACAAATTTCACCTGTGCAGTATTTAAGTTATCATCATTAAAATAAAGATTTATGTTCATAGAAGGCATCATTTGCCATTTCGTGAAAGTAGAATGAGAATTTAGGAACATTGCCGGTGTTTAAGTGCAGCACCCTTCTAGGTTTTGATTTTTTCTACAAGTTATGCACTTGTCTTTTACCACCAAAAACTGACATTATTTTAGAAACTCATTTTTATCTTGTTTTTCTAAATGATTCAATCTCTTTTACATTGAAATGACAACTTTTTACATTTAATTAGTCCACATATTAATGTATATGATTACAATATCAAGTAACAGAATAAGAAGTTTTTGCCTTGGGAGCTACAAGTCAAATGAAGAAGGTAACAGTACGAGACAAAATAGAGCATGGAATTTTATAGGGAGACCGGGGCAGTGGGGGGGAAATTGATAAAATGGAATTCCATTAAGAGGACTTCTGTTGAATAAAAAAAAAAAATGTGAAGGCAAAAATAAAAATGTCATTTTCCAAGAATAAATTCTTGATATTTTGGATTGATTTTTTTGGATGTACAGAGCTATCATTGGCTGATATTTATTTTGTTTATTCTGTGAGGGAATAGGCTAAATACTTTACTAAATCTCAAGAGAACTGTTTACAGTTCAGGAATGTCTGTTTGAAATCTAATGAAATAGTAGTCTAAGCTGTAATTCAGTAATGTCTAGAATGAGTACACAACTGTCAGGAAAAATGTTTTCAGACCAGATGATTTCCTAATAACATTCATATCACACACACAAAAAAAATGTCATTCACTTTAGACTTATTGGATCAAAGATACAATGTTTTCATTTACTATTGTAATCATCCATTGACATCATCATAAGAGTGTATCCAAAGTTTATTTTTAATATTATCGGGAAAGAATGGTAATGACTTCAATCTATGTGAGCTAGTTTATAAGACAGTAAATATTTATTGTAGAAAGTTGAAAACCTATAGAAAAGAATAAAGAACAAAATAAAAACAGTTACTTATGATTCCACCATCCAATTATAATAATGGTTACTATTTTGGTCTCAGTCTTTTTTCCTGTGTGTGTATATGTATGTGTGTATGTCTCTATACATGCATGTGTGTGTATTTATTTATTGGTATTTAGTAAAATGCAAGTCTCTGCAGACGGTTTTGTTACATCACACTTGCCACTGTTTGGTGTGGTGTAAGAACATACCTTAGTAATGTATGGTGTTTCAAAGATAGGAATCTGAATTCTGACTGCCTGGGATGAAATTCTGTTCCATCTTTTAATTAGCTGTGTGGCCTTAAAAAATGAAAAGGTGTCTGAAGCCTCAGATTCTGACTTGCTAATGTGAGAATAAGAAAGTAATAGTATTATCTAGCTTATAGATTAAATGGGATGATATATGTGAAATGTCTGGCTAAAGAAATATTACATTGTTTTTTAAAGGAAACTCAGTGAGCCATCATTGTTATATGCTTTAGTGCAAGAAATACTGTTGTTTCATAGAAAATTTCTGCTGTAAATTAGATAAGAAATGTATATATATATATATTTTATATGTATACATACATGTTTATATATATGATTACATGCTAACTTTTGAAAGACTCTATCATTCAATTTTTACCATAGTCATTTATGTAAGGCAATTAACTCATGGAAGAAAAGCTTCATAGTGAACAAATCACAAAAGTAACAACCAACTGAAAGAAGAAAATGGTTTATAAAAGAAATTAAACTGTATATCCTCTGTTATTCAAGTGGATTTATTTTCTTCTAGGTTACATTTACTCTATTTAAAAAATAAATGTCACATTTACTCTTTTTGAAGGAATATATGAAAGATTATATCTTTATTATTTATAGTCTGAATTTCCAGAATGTGATCATGGCTTTCAACTGGTTACTAAGCCTATGCTGATAGAAAACTTAACAAATTAATGAAGCATAAAACATTGTTTAAAATTGTCATTCCTAGCCCTGCACTGTGGTTAATAATTACTGACTTAATGTGCTTTTCCTGTTCATGCTTACTGAGTCCCTTAAATCCCATGATTCAAAGAAATTAATTAACTACAAGAGTAACTATTTGCAAGCATGCCTCTTCTGGGAATTATTGTGTCTACAATATAATCCATGTCATTTCTTTTCACCAGCTAATATTACTGGACAAAGTTGAGTCATACAATTTCCATTAATTTTTAAATATCTCAACAATGTATTACAGAACCAGGAACCTCAGGTCTTCTCAAAGATCACGTGGTGAAATCTCCTGGGTAGGTTCCTGGTTGAGTTTGTAATTGTTGTGATAAAGGATTGTTTTTAATTTCTTCTCCCTTTGAAAATCATAGTTTAACATATAATTTACAAGGATTTCTTTCTCTTTCCATCTTAATAGTCTTCTGAATTTCCTGCAAGTCCATTGCTTCTTTTAGGTGGACGTTTTCACAATGTTCCATGGAACTACGAGGATCTGGAAGCATCATTATAAAGTATTGAAAACTTCAGTGATCGCATCCATAATGATTTATGTTTAAGGGTCCAAACAATTAAAATCTTTTTCTCTGGTCAAGAATGAAGCTATAGGTGTTTTCATGGAGGTATCTGAAAGGCTGATGTGACATGATAAAAAGCTCAAAAGTCTCTGAAGCCATAATAGACAGGAAAGAAAGCCAGTAATAAGGAAAGCTGAGTTCAAACTTGTGTCTATCTTTGGTTACAAATCTACTAATTTTGTATGCTTCTTGAATGCTGAGATGTTTTCTTTTCCCTTGTATTCTGAATATGTTGCTTGATCTGCAATATCAGCAAAATTGCTACCAATATTTTTTAAATGAGAAAATAATTTTTGAATCCAACTATCCTCTTGCGTAAGGAATCCTTTCAATATCCTAATAAATGTGTATCCAAATTAAATTTTAATTTAATGGCAGAAATCTCATCATGACACAATTTATCCATTTTGCCCTCAAGGACTAGACCCTATGTCCTTCACTAATATCTGAGAGGCCTTAGGCAAGGTATTTAAATGTCTCATTTGTCAATTTCGTCATTTGCACATTCATTGCCACATGATTTTAAGGCTTGCTTCAAGAATATTGTGAGAATTTAATTACAGTAGAATTTCTGTAGATCACCCAAGGGACTGCAACAATCTGGTAAATATATGAAGATGGACAACATAAGGAACTAGGCCAACTGTACTAATACATACATGTGGTGCATGTCTGTTCTGTGAAAATTAGGTCAATTTAAGGAGGAGATCAATGTAGAGAGACAGGCAATGTTTGAGGTTCTACTATATACAATATTACAATATGTAGGGAACATTCTAGTATAGCTTTGTGCTCACAGTTTGGCTCAATGTATCAGAGTTCACTGGAAAATGGATTTTTTTTCTTTCATTCAATCAGTTGCTTGAAAGAGTTGTATTCTTTTTTCTTTTTCTTATTGATTCTATTCTTTTTTCTTTTTCTTATTGATTCGTGTTGAGGGAACAAAGATTTAAGTTACGATGTTTACATTTGTTAGGTTATAATTGTGTCCTGACCCCAAGAGGTGTAGCATACACTCTAACATTGTGCCTATTAAGTGGGAACACACCCATCCCTCACCCCATCCCCTCTCCCTGCTCCCTCATTCCCCTACCCCCTACCTTGAATTGATTTGAATTTTTCTCTTACGTGGCATGTAGTATATCATCTACTGGCTTCATATTACAATTGCCAAAATGTGGAAACAACCTAAATGCCTACCAACCCAATAATGGATTAACAAACTGTGGTATATGTATACTAGAAAATATTATTCAACCATTTAAAAAGATGGAGACTTTACATCTTTTATATGAACCTGGGTGGTGTTGAGGCCTCAAACAAGTGCTAGCATGGATGTGGAGATAAAGGAATATTTCTTCACTGTTGGTGGGACCACTAGCTAGTATAACCTTTATGGAAAGTAGCATGGAGATACCTCAGTGAACTAAAAGGACATCTACCATTTGATCCAGCCATTCTACTTGGAAGACATTTTTTGATTTTCTTTTGGCATTTGGAATTCTGAAATTTCTCAATTCTCTCTCCATGTAACTTTTTTTTCTATAGTGTATGAAATCAATTTGAATTTTTCTTTTTCTTTACAATTATTTTCTGTTATTTTTTTTTTAACATTTTATACCCACCAGTTGTCTCTCTCTCTCTCTCTCTTTTTTTTTTTTTGGTTCACCAGTAGATATATGTTCTACCTTCTTATAACTGGCACTTAAATTTGTTAATATTTTCTTTTTCTTAGTTTTTTTAAATTTTATTCTTTAGAAGTTTTCTTGTATTTATTTTCTAGATTTTTTAATCAAAAATTGCCCAATTAAGTATTCCTCTGGATTCTTTTTTATTAATATTAACTTTGGCAATCATAGCTTTCATTTCTGAGAGTTCTTTCTTGTTCTTTAATTTTTTAATGGAAGCTTTTTTATTTTAAGCATGCTCTGTCACACAAATTTCTCTGAAATTACTAACATACATTTAAAAAAATTATTTCTATTTTTACATTATATTTCTTCTGTGAATACTTGATTTTGTCTGTTGAGATTTCATAACTTGTGAACGTCAACGTACCATTCATTTTTATGAATTAGCTGCCATCCTTATTAATCTTTTTGCTAAAAAGTCTTGCTTTGCAGTTTTATAAGTCTGTTGCCCTAAAGACCCCCCTCCTGTGTTAGCCAGTTCAATTACCAGGTAAGCTCCCCTACTTTGGATTATAAGGCTGCATAGCCGGCCAGCTAGCAATGACTATAGAGATGGAGTTTGCCTTGGGAATGGCATACTTTGATTGATTTTGTTCTAGACAAAATTGCTTCTCATTCCTTATCTCTAATACTCAGCTCCATCGAGGAGATATTAGAGCCATTCCCCGTTGTTTTCTGCTTCTTTTCTCAACATGGTAACTGCCTCTGTGGTACCATCCAGGAGAATCTTCTGCTCAGATTAGAGATAAATTCTTGGGCTAGAAAAATGCCTATGGTCACCTGCTTTGCATATGCTGAGGAGGAGGTGTCAGCTGAATGACTTGGTAGCTTTGCAAGTAGAGCTAAACTTAAGTTCTATCAAGGCCACCATGAGCTCTCTTCTGCTCTCTCTAACTAGAAACTCCAAATTTAAATCCAACTAATTCAATTTTTAGCAATGAAAAAATTCCAATCACCTATAGCCTTCATCCATCCATACGTATGTACATTAAGATGTGGTTTCTCTAATCTAGGTTTTCCTTGTACAACCTAGATCAGCAAGAAGACAGTAAGAAGATACAACCCTATCTTCTTGCTGTCTTCTAAGATTTTGTTAGCATTTTTTAAATTTGGAGGAAACTTTTTAAATTTTAGCACTCTCATGGGCTTACTTACATATTTTTTGTAGTGTATCTTTGCTCCCATGTTAACACTACACTGAAAAAGGATTATTCATTATATTTTTTAAAAAGGAGGATTTGATAAAAGTGATTTAACTATGGACATAATTTAGGAATGTTAACTCTGCATCAGTCAGTTTCTTTGGCAGAAAGAGAGGATAATTGAGAAAAGTTTAATAAAGGGTGGTTACTTCTTTGGTTTAAGTGCAGGGGGTAATCCCCTACTGCTAGTAAAAATGGGGAACTGTTACACTCCAAGGCTGTAAGAGGCATTAAATTGGCAAATAGTGGCTACTAAAAACCAGCAGAATGACTGGTGAAAGGGAGCTTGTGTGCCTAAGAGATGTAGTCAACCTACAGGAAGGAAACAAGAAAATAAAAATACCTCATCTCACTTTTCTTTCTTCCTCTATCTGCTGGTGATTCTCATTAACTGAACCCAACTTGTAGCGAGAGGGTGAGCGTGCTCACGAAGCCTTTTAGGCTGGCCAGCCTCTAAGAACACAGGGCCTGGGAGGGAAAGGCAGAATGCAGATCTAGATGGACAAACGGGAAGTCACCAGCAGAGCTCACCCTTCTGCATTCACGCATTCACTCTTGCATTGTTCTTCTTGAAGAAGTGTTGTGTGTCCTCCACAGGGACCACCCACAAATTCCCCTCCGCTGTGTGGATAGTAATTCAGTGATCTGTCCAGTGAAAATAAAACAGAAGGTAGCCCCAGGGCTCTCAGATAAGGCAGAAAAGTGAGGGGGAGAGTGAAAAAATAAGAAGATAATTAACATTTTTCTGCTGTAGTACTTAATTCTTCTTAATTCTTTTTTTTTCTATTTTTATGTTATTAATTATTATGGGTACAAAATAGTTATATATCAAAAATGTGATGTATTGATATAGATATACACTGTGAATTAATCCAAGTATAGTTGGAGCATCCATTACCTCAGGCATTTATCATTTCTTTCTGTGAGAAAACTTCCAATTCCCTATTTTTAGTTACTCTAAAGCGTATCCTACTTTATTGTTGATGATAGTCTCTTTGTTACCCTAGCCACATTGTTCGTTCTCTCTTCTAGCTGTATCTTTAGACGAATTACCCATCCCCACTTTATTCCACCTTCTCTGCTACCCTTCCCAGCCTCTAGTAACCATCATTCTACTTGGTCTCCATGAGATCTATTGTTTTAATATGCTGTATTTAGCTCCCATATATGAGTGAGACCATGTGAGATTCATATTTCTGTGCCTAGCTTATTTCACTTAATATAATGTTCTCCAATTCTATCCATGTTGTTGTAAATGGCAAGATTTCATTCTTTTTATGGCTATATAATATTTCATTGTGGTGAGGTCCTGCCCCAGGGGCAGGGTGCTTAAGACATATGGATCTAATGGTGACCAACTAAAGAAATATAAAGTTAGAAATGAGGAGAAAGAAAGAGACAAGACACATAGAATAGAATTTTCAAAGGGGAACTCAGGGTTCCACCACCACTTGTGGGGTTCTGACGGTGCCCCGAGTGCACTCAGCTTTTATTGAAGGCCATTTGCTCATTAGCCCAAAGGGTAAGCTGAGGAGGGGAGCAAAGATGCCAGCAGTTTCTCTGAGTGAGCATATCAGCTCCTATTGTTTCTATAATCATTAACTTTAAGGATATGAGCGTTCTCAAGAAATCCAGAGCCTGAGCCTTGTTTGGGGGCAGCCTTCTGTCTGAGGTCATACACATAGATTCCTAGGGAGGTGTTAAACTCCACTGTGAAACACCACTGAAGGCAATCTCCCCTGAAGAATTGGTGGAGAGAGGAATTTTCCTCTCATTACCACCACAGAGGGTCTTCTTCTGTGAGAAGGGGTATAAGCCCTCCTACTTATATTTCAGGGCTCAAGCTGTTCCCTTGATCTCTGCCCCAGCCAAATACAAATGTCTACAGTGGATATTTGCTTTGACTGTTTACAAGGCAGGAAATGGCCTAGTTAATATATCTTTCCAGGACTTGCTACAGCATCTTCTATGGCCATTATTCCTCAGACTCAACAGGGCTGTTAGTAAACTGTATCCCCAATAGGCCAGAGCTCTAGGAAAAGCAGAACTTGCTCAGATAAGAAATTCAGCAGTGGCTAGTTTAAAGGTAAACTAGCTGACTTTTCTTTGTTTTACTTCACTCAACTTATTTTTTTACTTTTCCCTTTTTCTGGGGGTATTTTCTCTTGCCAAGAATGGAGTCTTCAGTCCCCATTCTGCCTGTACCATTGTGTTCCTGTACCACAAAGTCTTAATACATTTATCTTTTTATGGACATCTGGTTGATTCCGAATCTTGGTTATTGTGAATAGTGCTGCAATAAATGTGGAAATGCAGATATCCTTTTTGATATACTGATTTCCCCTTCTTTGGATATACACTCAGGAGTTGGATTGCTGTGGCATACGGTAGTTCTCTTTCCAGATTTGTGAGGAACCTCACTATTGTTCTTCATAGTGGTTATACTAGTATACATTCCAACCAACCTACAGTGAGTAAGGGTTGCCTTTCCCCACATGTTCATCAGCATTCATTATTACCTGTCCTTTTTGGGATAAAAGCCATTTTTTAAATGGGATAAGATATCTCCCTGCAGTTTTAATTTGCATTTCTCTGATGACTAGTGAAGTTGAGCATATTTACTATACTTCTTGGCTATCTGTATGTCTTCTTTAGAGGAATGTGTACTGAGATCCTTTGCCCATTTTTAATCAGATTATCTGATATTTTTCCTATTGGGTTAGAGCTCCTTTCATATTCTAGTTATTTGTCCTCTTTCAGATGGGTCATTTTCAAATATTTTCTCCTGTTCTACAGATTATCTCTTTCTTTTTTGATTATTCATCTTATTGTGAAAAAGCTTTTTTTTTTTTGTGGGGAGGTAGACAGAGTCTCACTATGTTGCCCTTGATAGAGAGTCATGGTGTCACAGCTCACAGTAACCTCAAACTCTAAGAATTAAGTGATTCTCTTGCTTCAGCCTCCCGAGTAGCTGAGACTACAGGTGCCCGCCACAAAACCTGGCTAATTTTTATTACAGTTGTCATTGTTGTTTAGCTGGCACAGGCCGGGTCTGAACCAGCCAGCCTTGGTGTATTTGGCTGGTGCCATAACCACTTGGTTCTATAGGCACCAAGCCTGTGAAAAAGCTTTTTATCTTGATGTGATCTTATTTGTCTAATTTTGCCTTATTTGTCTGTGCTTCAGGGTGTTACTTAAGAAATCATTGCCCAGACGAATGTCCTGAAGCATTTTTACAATGTTTTTTTTAAGTAGTTTCATAGTTTTAGGTCTTATATTTAAGTCTTTCATCCATTTTGATTTTATGATGAGAGTTGGGGGTCTAATTTCATTTTTCTGCACATGGATATCCAGTTTTTCTGAGGTCATTTATTGCCAAACTGTCGTTTCTTTTCTCATGTTCTTGGCAACTTTGTCAAAGATGAGTTCACTACAGATGTGAAGATTTATTTCTGGGTTCTATATTGTGTTCCACTGATCTATGTGTCTTTTTCTATGCCAACACCTTGCCATTTTACTTACTATACCTCTGTAGTATAATGTGAAGTCAGGTAATGTGATTCCTCTACTTTTATTATTTTTGAGCAAGACAGTTTGGGCTATTCTGAGTCTTTTATGGTTGTATACAAATTTTAGAATTTTTTTTTATTTCTGTGAGGAATGTCATTGGTATTTTGATGGGGATTACATTGAATCAATAGATTGTTTGGGTAGTAAAAATATTTCAATAATATTGATTCTCCAAGTTCATGACCATGGGATATCTTTCCAATATTCTTTACCTTCTTCAATTTCTTGCACTAGCATTTTATAGTTTTTATTACAAAGATCTTACACTTCTTCAGTTGAGTTTATTTTGAGGCATTTTATTTTATTTGTAGCTGTTGTAATTGGGATACTTTTTTGGTTTCTTTTTTAGATTGTTTACTGTTCAGATTGATTTTGGTATACTAATTTTGTATCCTGCAAGTTTACTGAACTTGTTAATGCTCTACTAGTTTTCGGGTTGAATCATCAGGTTTCTCTAGATAGAAGATCATATCGCCTATCAATAAGGATAATTTGACTTCTTCCTTTCCAATTTGCATGTCAATTTGCATTTCTTTCTTTTTTCTGATTTCTTCAGCTAGAAGTCAAGTAACAGATAACAGTGGTGAAAGTGGGCATCCTTGCATTGTTCTAGATCTGAGAGGAAAAGCTTCCCATTTTTCTCCATTCAGCATATTATCCACTATGGGTCTGTCATATAGAGCTTTTATCAGAGTGACATAAGTTCCTTCTGTACATAGTTTATTGAGAGTTTTTAGCATGAAAGGATGTTGACATTTTTTAAATGCTTTTTCAGCATTGATTGAAATGATTCTATAACCACAGGATCATTTGTCCTTTGTTTTGTTGCTATGATGTATTGCATTATGTTTTGTTGATATGATGATTTGCATTATGTGGAGCCATCCTCGTATCCCCAGGATGAATTCCACTTGATCATGATGAATAATCTTAATAATAAGATTCATCTTAACAGGATACAGGATGGCTTAACATATGCAAATCAATGAGCATAAATATATTTGCAAATAGATTTGAGGGTATTTCCCAGATGTTTTCATTTAATTTTTTTCCAGAAACTTCAGGAACAGAAAGCAAATTATTATTTCACAGAAAACTTGTTTTTTAATAAATTGGTGGTTGATTGTGCAGGTGTGTGACTAAATTTCACATGGCTCCCAGCATTCTTTGGGGCTCATCCTCTAGGGGATAGATTGTGGGGTACAAACACAGAGCTGGAGTATTTGACTCCCTTTTTAATACCAAAAATGCAAACACACCTTTCTGACTTGCCTGCAGCCATGATGAATAATTTTTTAATGTGTTTTTGAATTCAGTTTGCTAGTATTTTGTTGAACATTTTTTACATCTATGTTCATCAGAGATATTGGCCTATAATTTTCTCTTCTTGTGTCTTAGTCTGGTTTTGGTATTAGGGTCATACAAGGCTTTCAGAATGAGTTTAGGAGTATCACCTCCTAGATATTTTAAAATAAATTAAATAGGTTTGATATTAGCTCACCTTTGAATGCTTGGTAGAATTCAGCATTGTAACCATCAGGTTCTGGGCATTTCTTTGATGGAAGGTATTTTATTACTGTTTCTATCTCATTACTTATTATCAATTTATTCAGGTTTTAGATTTTTTTTTTATTCAGTCTTGGTAGGTCATTTATGTCTAGGAATCCATGCATTTCTTCTAGGTTTTCTAATATATTGGCATATAGTTGCTCATAGTAATCTCTACTGACCCCCTGGATCTGCACCTTCAGTTGTAATATCTCTTTGCTCACTTTTGATTTTATTTAATTGGGTCTTCTCTCCTTTATTCTTAGTTGGTTGAAAAATCTGTTCATTTTATCTTTAAAAAAAGCTTTTGATTATTTTGTTTTAATTTCATTCATTTCTGCTCTCACCTATATTCTACTTATTTTTTCTATTAATTGTGAGTTTTGTTTGTTTGTATTTTTCTTGTTCTTTGAGATGAATTATAGGGTTGTTTACTTGAAGCTTTTCTATTGTTTGATGTAGGTATTTATTGCTGTAAACTTTACCTCTTGGTACTGCTTTTCCTGTATCTCATAAGTTTTGATATGCTGTGTTTTAATTTTCATTTGTTTGGAGTGATTTCAAAATTTTGCTCTTAATATCTTCATTGACTCACTGGTTATTCAGAAACATATTGTCTAATTTCCATGTGTTTGTATATTTTCCAATGTTTCTCTTGTTATTCATTTTTTGTTTTATTCCATTGCCATCAAATAAAGTACATGGCGTGTTTTCAACTTTTTTTGAATTTTGAAAGACTTTTACTGAGGCTTAACATATGGTCTATCCTTGAGAACACACATAAGCTGCAGAGAGAATGTGAATTCTGCAGGTGTTAGATGAAACACCTGTAAATATCTTTCAAGGTCATTTGGTCTATAGTGAAGGTTAACGCTAATATTTATCTGATAGATGTATAGCTACTCCTGCTTTTTTTTTTGCATGGAATATAATTTTTTATCCATTTATTTTCAGTCTATCTGTGTCTTTTTTTGGGGGGGGGGAGTGTGTTCCTTGCAGATAACATATGGTTGCCTTTCATTTTGTTTTTATCCATTAATCACTCTATGCCTTTTGATTAGAGAGGTTAGCCCATTCACATTCAATGTTGCTATTGATAGGTAAGGACTTATTGTCATGTTATTTGATTTATGGCTGTTTTATAGTTCTTTGTTTCTTTCTTCCTTCTTTTCCTTCACTTCTTTTGTTGCAACTGAGTTTCTCTGGTAGTGTGTTTTAATTTCTTGATTTCATTTTTATGTATTTGTTCTAGGTTTTTTGATTTGAGGTAACTATGAAGCTGGCATAAATATTTCATAATCAATTATTTTAAATATATAAAAACTCTGCTTGCAAACAATTAAACCAGCAAAGAGAAATCAAATGGAAATTCTAGCCTTTAGCAACATCTTTTTAACTTTTTGTTTTTATAGTATGTATCTTTCAAAAAGTTGTCATAGTTATTTTAGATAGGTTTGTCTTTTAATGTTCTTACTCAAGATACAGTATTTTTTGCAATCTGATTATTACAAAGTATGTGTACCTACTGTCACCAGTGAATTATGTACTTTCAGTATTTTCTTATTGTTATTTACATCTTTTTCTTTCAGACTGAAGATATCCTGCTAGCATTTCTTATAGGACAAGTCTGGTGTTTGTCAAATCCCTCAGGTCTTGTTTGTCTGAAAAAGTCTTCATTTCTCCTTCATGTTTGAAGGATATGTTTACAGAATATAATACTCCGGGGTAAAAATTACCCCCTTTAGCACTTTCCTTTGCTGAAAAGGAAAACTCTCCTTGAGCTCACTGTGTGGAGTTAGAAGAGAGATTGACACAGGCTCTGGCATGGCTGATACTGCTGGTATCTCACTGAGTCACTTGCATCCCAAATCCACTGGCTCTGAGCCTGTACAGTCATAGGAATTGCCCATGGACTTCAGTCTTTGATGGAAAGACTGCCTTACAAATTTAGTTTAGGTCCAAGGTTGCTTTTTTCAGCCAGTGGTGAGGCTACCAGTAACTTGAGTTTCAGAACAGAGGATTTCTCTCTGGTTAGACTGGTCTAAATGCTCTGTCCAAGGAAACTGGCAGAATTCTGTCCTGTACTGTGTTCCCTTGTGCCATGGCATCCTTGGGTTTTGATGCAAAGTCCCACGATCATTTCACTGCTCCTCCCCTGGGCACACAAATTCTCTCTCTCTCTCTTCAGGGTGCTGGCTCACCATTTCCCAGGGATGTGGTGGGAGTGCCACAGGCAATGCAAAATTGTCTTTTCTTCTCATTTCAGGCCTTCTGTCCTTGAGATAATGTTAAAAACAGGTAGTATGAGTACTCAACCTATTTTTGGTTCTTCTGAAGGTCTTTGCTTGCATAGATAGTTGTTGAATTTGTGTTTGTGTGGAGAAACGATTGTTAGAGATTTCTGTTCATTATCTTGTTCAAGTTCCTTCTATGTAGTTCTTAGTTCTGATGCTCTTCATGAAGCTTAGCTTGATATTTTGGCCTCTGTTCTCCACCACTGACTTCACTCTACTGTACCTCTGTCAGCACCTCATATGAATGGAGCTCTTCACCTGCTGGGGTGATCCTGAATGATGAACCCCTGGTGGTCCTGTCTTCCTTGTATTCCTAGTTTCCATTGACCAAGACTTTCAGACAAGGAAATACCAACAGGCACCCCAAGTAAATTCTCTGACTTCCATACGTAGACCTCCTAGTCCAAATTGTGTAACAGGACCCAAATTTCTTTTGGCAAGTGGAATCAATCAATTCAGTCAAGTATGACCTCCTCCTCCTCTTTATGGGTTCAAACATATGAGAAGCCACAAATTCCCAACTTAAATATTGACAGACTATAACTCTGTTGCCGATGAACTCCCTTCTTCCATAAGAAATCTTACTGCAAACCTGCTTAACACGTGGTTTTTAAAACAGCAAGCAAAGCTCTTTCCCATGAGTTATTTTGGTAATAGTAAGAGGGCTTATTCTCATGTCCATATTTTAGTTCCTTGTTCCATAAATTCTGCTTATACACAAAATTTCTACATTTATCAAGAACTAATTTATGTCCTGTAACATGTCCTATCAGAGAAAATAACCTTATAGATTGTTTTCTGCATAGAGAATTAATTAAGTCCTTAGTTGGACATGACATTGTTACACATCAGTCCAGTAGTTCTTGGATTATGAGGCCCATGGCAAGGTCAGCACAATTTGTGGCTATGAGCTCATTGTTCCATTTCCTTGACTTTAAAATGCATTTCCTTTTTAGAGATATTGTTTGGGCTCCCATGATGACAGACAAAGTTAATAAAGACCTTCTCAAGGGCAGAACAGAGCAGAGAGTGCATTTTATTCCAAGCATAAAAGGAAACTTTACTGCCTGGAAGGAGGAGGAAGGAAAGGAGATGGGGAAGGGAGATGACAAGGAAGAAGAAAGGCACTGAATTAAAGGACCATTAGAAAAAAAAATTTGCTAAGGGAAAAAGCAGGTAGGTTATCAGTTAGACAATGTTCCAGGAAAATCCTTGGACAGTATAGAAAAACTTCCCCCATAATGAAATGAAGCTGAAAGACCAAAGAACAACTCAGACCAGACCAGCTTGGAGAGTTAGGTGAGTTTATTGGCAGTTGCTATTAAATACAAGGTCCCTTGCTCCTGGTCAGCACAGGCAGTTCTTCCGTAGCAAAGTTAGCATCTGTCCACCACAGCTGGTGGTGCCTTAAGTCTCCCAGAGAGTGATGCAGAGCATTTATGTTGTACTGTTGATTTCTGGCAGTGAAACGAATCAAGCATGTACAATACCGTGATCACATGCCTTCACGCAACTCATGCCATGCTACGGCTATTGCAGATCTTTACTAGGAGGAGGTAAAGGGCACCGTAGGACAGCTGAAGCTGTCAGGGCAAGTCTACAACAGCTGTTTTTAGGCAAGAAAGTGCTGTGGAATCTGAGAAAGTGCCGGGCACTTTTTCTCTGCTCTGTCTTTGTCTTGATACTTATTTAATCTGCTTCGTAGCAATTTTCATGAGCACTCCAGGCTAGCATAATGTTACTTACATGGTGGGGAATATTCATGTTCCCTTTAGACAAATTTGTTTCAGTTTATTCCCCTAAAATTATCGGGGAAAAAAAAGGCAATGTGAATTCCTTTTAAAAGCAAATCCTTTCCCAGAAGACCAAAAATCGCAATACAATAAAGATATTTGCATCAGAATGTTTATTGCAGCCCAGTTCATAATTGCTAGGTCATGGAAGAAGCCCAAGTGCCCATCGACCCAAGAATGGATCAATAAATTGTGGTGTATGTACACCATGGAATGTCATGCAGCCCTAAAGAAAGATGGAGACTTTGCCTTCTTCATGTTTACATGGATGGAGCTAGAAAATGTTCTTCTTAGCAAAGTATCACAAGAATGGAAGAAAAAGTATCCAATGTACACAGCCCTATTTTGAAACTAATTTATAGCTTTCAAAGGAATATTATAACCTAATTATAGCCTTAGAATATGGAAAGGGGGTGGGAGGGGGAGAGGAGGGGGGTGGATGGAGGGAGGGAGGGTGATTGGTGGGGTCACCTGTATGGTTTATCCTACAAGGATACAAGTGAATCTTTCTAAAAGCAGAGTATGAATGTCTTAACTCAATAACTAAGAAAATGACACGAAGGCCACGTTAACCAGTTTGATGAGAGTATTTCAAAATGTATGTGAAAACACCGCACTGTACCTCATGATTGCATTAATGTACATAGCTATGATTTAATTTTTTAAAAAAAGCAAATCCTTTAATTCAGATTGATTGTTTCACATAAACAGTTAGGCTACAATGTTTGCATTTGGTAGGTAAGGTCCTTGTAGTTGTGCCCTCACCCAGGAGGTGTGTCATTTACCCTTATGCTGTGCCTATTAGGTGAGATGGCAACCATTGGCCTTCCTCCTCCCTCCTCTCCTCATCTTGAATTAAATTGAGTTTTTGTCCTGTGTGGGCATGTATTACTTCATCTACTTTGTGTTAGTATTCTATTAGATACATTAGATACTTGCTTTTCTATTCTTGTGATACTTTACTGAAGAGAATGTTCTCCAACTTTAACTCAGCTAATGTGAAAGATATAAGTCTCCATCTTTTTAATGGATGAATTGCACTTCAGTTTACCTCAGCTACTGCAGTTAACTAATCCACTCATGGGTTGATGGGCACTTAGGCTGATTCTACATCTCAGGACTGTAAATTGAGCTCTGATAAATGATCTAGTGCAAATGTCCTTATGATAAAATGATGGTTTTTTTTCCGGGTAGGTACCTAGTAATGGGACTGTGGGATCAAATGGAAGGTCTACTTTGAGTACTTTGAGGAGTCTCAGACTTCTTTTCAAAGAGCCTGTATTAGTTTGCAATACTACCAACAGTATTCCACGTAAGTTTTAAAGAGGTAAAGAAAAATATGCTTTTGTGACTAGAATATCACTCACCATAAGAAAAGTAACTAAGCAGCTAAAATGAAATGCTATTGGAAGTTGTTAAGACTTTGCATTTATCTCTGGCTTATTTAACTTACTCATATAACTTACCTATTATGAATCTCTTTCAATGAATACATTCATAAGTTTCCTGGTGCTTTCCGGTTTCTCTATATAAAATCAGATTACATAGCAGAGACAAATATTTGACAATTTATACAAAACTCTTTATTAAGGTTTAAAGAATTTCACTAGATATTTTCAGAACGTCCACTGACTCCTAGCTATCATCTGGGGTCACTGGAGACAAAGTTAAAACGTGTCATTTTTGGAGGTACATGTGAAGATTGGCTTGGTTTTCATGTTTTCATTACAAAAGAGAGTGAGTGGAGTCCCCAGGGCATGGAAGCTGGGACATTTGGCCATGCTGACATTCTTAAAGAGAACTCGAGAACAAACAGTTCAAGTGCAGACATCACATATTCCTAAACTTTCCTTGGCAAGGTTGCAGAAATGTTTTTAGCAAGTGACATATTATTTAGTTTTTATTTTTTCTAACATCGGAGGTGGCAAAATATTCCTACATAACTGTTGGCTTCTTCCTGTTTCAATTTCTTACATGTGGAAGTATATTTTCTTTAAACAAAGCAAGTTTTAATCTATAAAGAAAATATTAAAAATGATTCTGCTCTGAGAGCTGTGGATCGAGGGTTTTGTTTATTTTTTCCTTTTGCCTGATGCTCTAGGGCTTGAACTGATAGAGCCTGAAAAATTTTAATATATTCACAGATGGGCATTCCTAGACACCACACACACACACACACACACACTCACATACAAGCTCACAGGCATTCACAGAGTTGCATATAGTTAATCAATTTCACTTGCAAATGACTTAGTAAAAACAAAAGAGAGAACAAAGCTTATGAAATGAGAAGCCCCCTCAGAATTTAAATGCTTTATAAGAGCAATTTGTTTTCCTATTCCTGTAATGGCTCCTGGTTATTTACTTTGGTGATTTCAAAGGGGAAGCCAGTATCACATTAGCTTCTTTTTATGAAGCTCTTTTCTCTTCAATAACTCTTTCCCACTCTATACTATGCCTGCCACCTAATCTGGAATATTTTCTGGAAAAAGTTGAAATATTCATTTTTTAAAAATAGTAAAAAGGATTTCCCCAGGAGATATTTGATTATGTATTTTACCTTGGAAGAAAGTATTACATAACTATTGAAAAGACCTCTTATAATATGTATCAAGGTGATATTAATGTTTTTGTTTTTGGCCAGGGCTGGGCTTGAACCCACCACCTCTGACATATGGAGCCGGCGCCCTGCCCTTGAGCCACAGGCGCCACCCAACGTGATATTAATGTTAACAGCATTTATTATTCATCCAATAAATTCTGTCTAAAAATACTCATGGATCCCAATAATGCAAAATTACAACCTCCTAACTTTATACTTAAACCTTATTCATGTAAAATACTTGAATTATATTTCTTTTCTGATTGAAATTTCAAGCCTTAGATTTACTTCTTTTTTAATTAAAATAGGTGATATAATGGATCAATTTAATGAAACCACAAATAACCAATGTTAATTAAATAACCACAAACATTAGCTGACATGAGAGTAATTTTTAAAAATAAATGTTGAGAGTTACATAGAAAAATAAATAATGACAGCTCGACTAACATTCTTTAGACCTTCAGGGCACGATGACCATCTGAAGTTAAAACTTGAATATGCTTCAATATCTTTGATAATGCTGTAATGCAGTAATAGAGAACAAGTAGTTTCAATGCTATTGATAATAATTCAGTGAAATGATAGCAGGCACTGGTGAAGAAATAACATTCTAATGTTTCTGCTGGAACCACTGGAGTAAGGCCGACTCGCAGGCCCATCCTTTCGCTGCCAGGGCAGTTTGTGGATTCAATCTCCGGTTCAGAAATGCGTGTAATAGAGAGCGGAAGAGCTGAGGGAGTGAGGGACAGTGTGTGCACGTCCCTGTAAGTCACGGCAGCTCTTCGTGTGTGCTCTGCTTTAGAGACAGAGAACAGCCTCAGGAGAGGGACGCCTTCCTGCTCGGCTGTTCTGCCTCTGGACTCGGAGGAGGGCTGGCAACAGTGAAGAGCATCTGGACCAGCGTCAGTGACTTCTGGAACGATCGGCCTCCATGCTTTCAGTGCCATGGTTCCAAGAATGAAACACGGACTTTGAATGACGTCTGGCAGTCCTTTGGATAGCTTATGTAATAAAATATTTTTTTCTCCTTCAGGAAGAAAATGTTTCATGAGGTTTATGTCAATTATTTGTTGTCAGTGCAGGCTCGAGCTTTTTGCACAATGCTTGGCTGCAAGTCTGACCTGTGGGTTGTATGAGCCCCGGCCGCACAGCGCTGAGCGGTGCTCGCTCACGTTTGGGCTCGGACCTACTCTAACAATGTTTGTCTCTGGGGTAGGCCAGGGGGATGTGTTTACTCCGGCCCTGCCTGCAGGGTAACCCTTTACCTCTCTGCTACTCGTATGTGCTGGATCCATCAGAGATCATTTGAGCTTTTAGGTTAAAGGGCCAACTTTGAAAACAACTACACAGTTTAAATTGGTGTGGTTTTTACGTTTACTTCAAGGCAGTTTTGGCATTCAGTGTGAGCAGGTGATCGTGTGTGTTGTGTTCCCACAGGTACATCTTATATGCTTGAAATAACGTAACTGAGAGACTAGATGAAGCCATTTCTTTTATCATTTCTGTAGTGATCAATCAAAGGTCAGAAAAATGCTATTTCTTACCTAAAACTTTTCAAATGACCGTTAGCCAGACAGATAAAATTCTTTTATATTTTAAGATTTTGTCAATTAAAAATTCACTCGTAACTAAGATTAAATCTGTCTAGCTCTGGCTTAGTGTACAAAAATAATAAATATATTAAGAGCCAACAACACATAGAAATTAATGTGTAGGAGATAGTTCTGAAGTGATTTTACTTATACTGATTGTTTAGCCCTCACAATAGATATGTGAGGTGAACGCCATTGTCATCTATGGTTCATGAGTGATCAGTTGGAAAGTGATCATGGAAAGATTATGTCAGTTGGTTAAATAGCACAATTAATGAGCTGAACCAGGTTGTCTAGTATCAGTGTTGATTGTTTTTATTTGTTTGTTGGTTTGTTTGTTTTCTGAGACAAAAACTTACTGCATTGCCCTGGGTAGAATACAATGATGTCATAGCTCACAGCAACCTCTACCTCTTGGGCTCAAGTGATCCTCTTGCTTTAGCCTCCCCAGTAGCTGGGACTACAGGCTTGAGTCACAACCCCTGGCTAATTTTTCTATTTTTTTTTTTTTTTTTTTTA